>NC_137018.1:7375907-7728407 GCF_032717465.1 Coenobita brevimanus | reverse complement strand
ATATATATATATATATATATATATATACGATATATATATTGTATATATATACAATATATATATATAATTTATATCTATCTATCTATATATATATATATATATATATATATATATATATATATATATATATACTATATAGCATATAGTATTTATATAGGCCTATATATATATATATATATATATATATATATATATATATATATATATATATATATATATATTATCATCATCCGGACCTCCTTTCCCACCCAAGGGCAGGGCTGAGGAGTAGCAATGTCCAGACAGCACAAACTTGCCTAATCCAAATAGGCCACACATTATCCTTATTCACTCATCATTCAAGACCTCGGAATTTTCCTGGCTCTACCGGATACGGGCCAAAGACATTTACCACATTCTGCAGCTTCACACAAACGTATCCGATATATATATATATATATATATATATATATATATATATATATATATATATATATATATATATATATATATATATATATATATCCGGACCTCCTTTCCCACCCAAGGGCAGGGTGAGGAGCAGCAATGTCCAGACAGCACAAACTTGCCTAATCCAAATAGGCCACACTTACATTCACTCATCATTCAAGACCTCGGAATCCTGGCTCTACCGGATACGCCAAAGACATTTACCACATTCTGCAGCTTCACACAAACGTATCCGATATATATATATATATATATATATATATATATATATATATATATATATATATATATATATATATATATATATATTTATATATATATATATATATATATATATATATATATACACACACACACACACACACAACAGAGAGAGAGAGAGAGAGAGAGAGAGAGAGAGAGAGAGCAGCATTCATCAGATGACGTATTGTCTTCATTAATGTATATACTGTACATGTTTTTCCCTAATATCATGAAGATAAGGATTTAGACGTGCACCATCACTTGTAGAGGGAAAAATGAATAAATAAAAATAAAATTCCTCATCGGGCTTTTATCCTCGAAGAAACATGCTGATGATTCTATGTCCTTAGAACTACCGGGAGATGCCTGGTGGTCGGGTGTGATCATTTAACATTCCATTATTTTTTTTTTTTTTAATCTTCCCCTTCTCTCCATCTAGAAGCACTGGCAGTAATTCTATGACTCCTGTTACTCACTCTCGGCTGAATATAATCGTCTGGCTGTAGTTGAAACAGATGACTAGAGTTTTCCTGGTCATTAGAGGGTCAGTGGTATCAGTGTTAGCAGTTTCAGCTTGATAAATTATTGTGGCATCAACTGGATCGAATGCTAGAGTTGTCTCGACCATGAAAAGTTAAGTTTACAATATCCTGTTTACTGTAATGTGTGTGTGTGTGTGTGTGTGTGTGTGTGTGTGTGTGTTTCTAAATTCTCTCTCTCTTCCTTTTAATGAAATGTGGTTTTCTCTCTTATTTTTTACTGCTGACATCATTTAAAATACACTGTGTCCATTAGTGTTTATTTTACTCCGGAATAGCATGTATGTCTTCCGGAATAATGTCCTTTTCTTCCCTTATGAGGTGGAGAATAATTCGATGACTTGGGTGCTTGACCTATGAGTTTCACTGCACACGCTGATTGATGCTGCTGCTTTTGTGTTTTCTTTTTCTTACCCAGTTCCATCGGGTAACCAGGTGTGGTGATAGTGTGATAATAATACTTGTACTTGAAAATTGTGCCTATATTTAGTCATTATAGCTCATTTACTACCATCTGAGAAAAATACTCAACTACTTTTAGCTCAGTTCATTGTTGTGTGTAGCAAGATTGAAGGATAAAATTGACTTCTAACCAAGGCAAACAAAAATGGATTACTGATCATAAGCATTCCATGCAACACCCCTAAACACTCACCATGCTCGAGCTGATCAATAAGACAAACAAGAAGGCCTAGATAATACAGTGGTGATATAAGGCAGTGTGCATTATGGCGCGTGGTTGCTGGGACGTTCTGACGAATATGAAAACGAAAAACACTTGCTTACGGAAGATATTTGTGGCAATGATGATGGTGAGGAATATTATGGTGGATGGTAATATCGTGAGTGGTTTGGCCTGTGGTGAAGGTGTGTGGCAGAGGCAGGTGGGTGTGCTGGGTGACGTGGTGTCCGGGCCAGCGAGAGGCAGGTCGCTGGTGCTGCACCTTGACCCCGGCCTCCCACAAGATGTCCAACTCAAAATAATGGGTGTAAAGGAGGTGCGCCACACGCCACACCTCACTATGAGTCTGGGTGTGGAGCAGAGTTGGTGGCCGCCAGTCACCTCCTTGCTCCATATTGTGCTCTTCCTCACACACAAACCGGAACTGCTGCAGTCACTGTGGCGTCACTGGAAGCCCACTAACTTGCTGCTGCTGAGTCTGGCGCAGGGCCATGACGCCTCCATCCTGAGTGACGACGTATTCAGCGGTGTGGAGAGGCTGGTGCTGATCACCGGAGAGGTGCAGGGGCGGCCCCGTGTCTATACTCTCCTGCCCTTCTCCTCACCTACGCCACGCCTCCTCGGCCACTGGCACACACACCACTTCACTCACTTCCACTCATTCTTCATAGACAGGTTCCCATCCTTTGATGGATACAACTTTCAACTGGCAACTTGGATGGATGAACTGATTTTTTTGTCTTTGATAAGCCACACTCAGATCACTCCTAGAGGAGTGTCAGTACAAATGATCAAAACCCTGTCTGCATCCCTTAACTTCACGTACACAATGACGGTGGAGTCCACAGATCTGAAATGGAGAGCAAAAGAAAACGGCTCCTGGGTCGGATTACTGGGGATGGTTCATCGCAGGGAAAGTAAATTTACAATAAACTGTTTGCTTCAGTCTGTGGAGCGAGTAGCTGATTTTGACGCATTATATCTTTGGTTTGAAAATAGTTATTTAATTGGTCTGCAAATTCCTCAACCATTGCCCAAATGGATGAATATCTATCGATCCTTCAACTTGTTGTTGTGGGGTACCATTTTTGCCTGTCTGGCTGTGGCAGTAACACTGACGTTAATTCAGGTAAGCATCAATACCCAGTTGGTACACTAGGTCAATGTCGTTGACTTTTTACTATGAAATTACAAATGCGGCAACACTAAATATGTAAATAACACAGGAGTGGATGTGGCCTGGCGGCGTGACCACCACCTGGCTATGTCTGCTACGACCAACACTGAGCCAGAGTGTACCCAGAGTATCACAGGAGCCGAGTCAGAGAATCTTTATGGGTGTGTGGATCCTTGGTTGCCTTGTGCTCACTGCTTCCTACACCAGCAACTTGGTGGCCATCCTCACCCGTCCCTCGTACCCTCCACGGCTTCACACCCTAAACCAGTTGGCAGATTAATATATAACACACACACACACACACACACACATATATATATATATATATATATATATATATATATATATATATATATATATATATATATATATATATATATATATATGCAACAATTGAGCGATAATATACAACCGATGAACTGTGCAATAATTCCGAATATCTTAATGTAATTATTTATACGATTTCCTCACCATAGAGTGACTGTTGTCGTATATGGCGGCGGGTACTTGGAAAAGGCACTGGGAGAGACGGAAAACCCAGTGTTGAGACGACTTAAGGAAAAGATTGACTACTTTTCTTCTGAAGAGGATGCTACAAACTCTATGTTTTTAGGTTTCCATGCTTACGCTGCATCGGAAACAATTTTTAAGACAAATGTTAAAAAGGTAATATTACAAACAACAGCAGCTCTTTACATCAAAATTTGTAAATAACCATGTGACGGACACCTTCTCCTTCTATTTACTTACTTCATACAGATGGCTGTCATTAACAGGTTTACTATAATAACTACAAATGCTACTGATATGCACGAATAGTTTGATGAAGAATTTTGACGTGACTGAAACTTTTGTTCCCCGCCACCACTTTGCAGCAGGGCAGATTTTACACACTGAGAGAGAAGCTGTTTCCTGCCTTCTGCTCCTGGTACTTCCCGCGTCACACGCCGTGGAAAGAGAAGATTAACCAAGGGCTCAGGAAGTTGGTTTGGTCAGGTCTCGTCCAGCACTGGTCTGAGGTGAGAGATTCTGAAATGGCTAGGTGTAGTGTGTGATAACATTTGGGAAGCAGGCCTTAAGCGACCTGTGTTTTAAGCAATTATTAGGCTAATATATGTACGGTATATATACTGTACTCAGTGAAAGTTGATTCAATTTTATAAACTGGAATCTTGCGTTAGTTTTTACTGCATATAATTACAAATATATTTCCATAATTTAAAGCAAAATATAGCTTCTATATACATTGTGTGTTAAAGTGGGCAAACTGTCATATATAAGTACTCGGTGTTAACTAACATATTGACCAAAAAGTAGGATATGATATAGGCATATGATATAAAGTGATTGCGACGAACATTAAAAGAAACGTAACTGACTGTTTGAGCGCATGAAGCAAGAAAGAATGCTGTTATACTGGTTAACTTTTGCCTAATACTTGTTTCCATGATCCGTGCCATAGCACATTTTCGAGGCATTGTAATGAAGCTGGACATAGATGGTCATGAGGCGACACCTACTAGTTGGGTGGCTTTCTATGTGTGTCCCTATCACATACCACAACCACCACACTTTGTCACCCATGTAGTTCACCTTCTGTTTTCCTCATTATCATCCCAGTGGCCAAAATACACATCAGTTTGGCAATCCGTCTCCGACTCCACTATGTGGGAGCCATGAACCTCTTGCCTATCTGAGTACCACCCGCTGATTATACATTTTTAGCTCTAACTTGGCCCAGATTATCGTCCTTTTCCAGCTTATTTCAAGCAGGTCAGTGATAGGAAGAGGCAGTATTTTTACAGCACTCCATCGTGGCTAGTACCTTATACTCGTTTTAAGCTATTGTTAGAACTCAGCATTCAAGATGGGGTGATTGCAATTTTAGGCCAAGTTAGCGTAAAAAGAGTATAGTAATTGCTGTCGTCAGTTCTGTGCTCCCTCCCCGTTCAACGCCAGTGACTCATTGCATATTCAACCAACATGTATTGTAACTGACAGTGCAGAGAAGCCCTAAAAATCTGACTTGTCTCTGCCATAGTAGGACTTCGTTGCACCTCCTCATCAATGATATATTTTTAGTACGATAATGAAATATTCTCTTCTTTGTATTTCTTTTATAACCCCTTGATTATGGGAAGCTGAAAGGTACAAGGAATTTTGCTTGTCTCTCTAGCTAGTTGTTTTCGGGGATGGGTAAGCCACTTGTTGACATTTGTTGACACTTCAACCTACAGCTGTTCAAGTCCAACTGTTACAGATATTTTGTGAATGGAGGGCACCAGTAATCGGGTGAATGGATTTTTTTTTTTTTTCATTTGTTTTTCCTTCTTATTCTGTTACTAAAAAAAAAAAACTTAGGGAACACGTACGGGTTAGTTACACTGATACCACCCAATATTTTAAATGATTTCATGGCCTGCAGGAATGTTTTTTTTCTTAGTGTAGAGTAACCTTGGAGTGGCACTACACCGAGTGAGTGGACGGGCGCTCCCAACTAAGTGAATGAATGTTGTAGCGTGGATGTGGATGTGGATGTGATAGAAAGCGTTAGGAGAAACACCCTGAAATAGTTTGGCAATGTGGAGCAGATGGAAACAAAGATTAACAAGGAGAGTGTTAGTGAGATGGAGAGGGAGAGAGGGAGGGGGAGGCCGAGGATGAGATGGAGGAATGGAGTGGTGAGATATATGAGACATGAGGTTGTATCTTGGGGGAGAGCATCGAAATGGCAGGTGACAAGTCGACATGAAGGCGATTTGTTTGTGGCCACCCCTTGCGGCATTAGGGTGTCTGGCTATAGATAGATGGAGAGAGAGAGAGAGAGAGAGAGAGAGAGAGAGAGGCACAAGGTATGTCTGGTTCGGGGATACTTCAGTTCAAGAGTTATGTACTTCACCTGAAAGCATCTGGCGAATGAGCATGGGAGTACCAGAGTTCTCCCTGTATTTCAGGAGTTATAATCAATGTCGCACTAGAAAAATTAAGAGTAATAAATAAAGCACAAAGGAGAGAAAGAGAGAGAGCTCTTCTATGTGTTACAGGGTCTGGTTCTAGAGTTGCCTTTGTAGCTATTTTGTAACTAGACCTAGATATTTATCTCATTATCTCAGTTCAATAAATTTTTTTACGGTCCCTTACAAAGACTTAATAATTTTTGCATAACTTACACAGGTTTCCCATAATAATTTTTAAGGGACTTCTAACCCTATTTGTGAGCAAGCTGAACGATTCCTCTTGGTGATTTTTTCAATTCTTTCCGCTAGTGAGACAAGTATTATATGTGCGCAGGTTGAGATGAGAGAGTTTGGTGGTGGAGGTGGACGGGAGGCAGCGCAGGAGAGTTCAGTGGTTCCTCTGTCTCTGGAGCACCTGGAGGGAGCCTTCTACACTCTCTGCCTTGGCTGAACTTCTGCCTTGGTCTGCCTTGTTGCAGAGAAAGTGTATCGACGATGGTGAAGACAGGCAAACTACATTTCTCTTTGAAATTTCTTTCCCTGCCTCCCTCTCTCTCTCTCTCTCTCTCTCTTTGTTTCTTTCTCTCTCTCTCTGATGTTTTCGTCTCCTACATCAAAAGTTATGCAATGCAGATGTTTCTAATGTTGATTATCCTTATAAGATATACTTGTAAACATTTGTCCGATTTTACGTAATTTGATTTTGTGCTAATGTATATATATATATATATATATATATATATATATATATATATATATATATATATATATATATATGTGCACACTAATGCCTTTTATTAGAATATCGACAGCATGTACACAAACAGGAGACATGTACTAAAATTATATATTAAAAACTAAAATCAAAGTTTAATTAAAATGCATTTCTCTATTTTCATAGATCCTCAGTTAAAAATAGTGGCCCAGGAAGAGGTGTGCTTCCTGCGAGTGATTGATAGCCACTGATATTTGGTATGAATTGTCCACTGTTGTTAGTTTCATTTCGAGTTGTGTGAAGCTCCAGTTGCCCCATTTTCGTAATTCAGAAAAAGGTTTGTTTTTTGAAGCTGTAATTGGGTCAGTGTCTCATAGATCTCTGTTCAGTAATGGTTTAAATTTGCTTATGAAATATTTTTCCTTTGATTTTCTTAATATTGGATCATCCTTTTTTACTTTATAGAAGGGCATAATATTGAAGTTTGGAGAACATTTTTTTGCACATTTAGCTATGTGGGCATTAACATATAAACCTTTACCGTGATTAATATGATCCCTATGTAGGTTAGTACGAAGCCTGAGATTTGAGGTCTCGCCTATATAAATCTCTTTGCATCCACTGCAGCGAATTACGTAAATGCAGTTTTGTGTCGAGCATCCCATGTTTTCGTTAATTTGGAATGTGTAGTTGACACTGGGAAAAGTGAATTGACTGCCTTCAATTATTTCCATGCAGAGTTTACATTTTTTGTCTTCACATTTCTTCACTTTGAAACTAGATAAATTATTAAACCTAGCCCTTGTTAAAATTCTTTTTAGATTATTGGGTTGCCGCTTTGCTTTAATTAAGGAGACATCTTTATATATTTCTTGTGTTTCAGGTGCTTTTTGAAGAACATTAATTGTACATGAGACTTCTTTAAAGTGATCATGATAATTTGGGTTATAGGTTGTTATATATGGTATTGTGTGTGTATCACTGGTTGTTTCTTTATTACTGCAGCTCCGAAGGTTGCCTATGGGTATTTGTTTTGCTCTTTCTATGCCATTTTTTATTATACTTTTGGGATATCCACGTTGTCGAAGAAAATCTTTCAGTTCACTTAATCTTATTTCTTTTATATCAGGTTCTGAAACTGTTGTGCACATCCTCCGTGCTAAATTAAATGATGTGTTATTTTTTATGTGTCTGGGGTGACTAGAACTGTATGTTAGATAATGTTTTGTATCAGTTTCCTTGCAGTGAATGTCAGTAATTACTTTCTTAACCTGCTTAATAAGTTTAATGTCTAGGAAAGTGACCGTGTCTCCACTTGTGTCACATATAAATGTTAGTTTGGGGTCTACGTTATTCATGATGTTTATGACTGTTGAGAAAAGTCCATCTCTCCCGTCTCAAATCATAAAGATATCTTCTAGGTATTGCATATAGTTTTTTTTTATTTTATCTGCTATTGTTTTACCAAAATGTGCTGACACCTGAGAATATAAGGTGTTTTCTAAGTAAAGCAATACAAGATTAGCATAATTTGGTGCAAATTTTGTCTTCATTGCTTTTCCTGATACTTGTAAGTAATTTTGCCCATTAAATTCGAATGAGTTGTTTTCCAAAATTAAACTGCTTCCTTCTTTTATTAGATCTGCAGGTATACGATTTGTATTATCATAGTGTTCATCAATCCAATAAGTGATAGCTTCATATCCAAGTTCATGGCGAATATTGCTATATAGGTTTACCACATCAAGAGTTACGAAAATTTCATTATCATCTAATTTAGTAGGAATCTTGTTTAAAAAGTCTAGATTGTTTTTGATATATGAAGGTATGTATTTCAGAAAAGGTTGCAGTAATATATCTAAGAAGTGACTGAGACGGTGGGTAGGGCAAGCTGGTCCCGCAATAATTGGTCTCATTTTAAGGTCTACAGGGTTTGTTACGGAAATCACTTCTGTACTACAAACATTAATTTGATCAATTATCATTTTGGACTTATGAACTTTTGGTAAACCGTAAAATAGGCTTGTCTTATATTCAAAGTTTGTTAAGTAATTAACTTCATCTTTAGTTAGTCTATCCTTATAATTTTTAATTACCCTTTTTATTTTATTCATAGAGAGAGAGAGAGAGAGAGAGAGAGAGAGAGAGAGAGAGAGAGAGAGAGAGAGATACGGCTGCCGCATTTATCAGAAGACATTTTCTTCATTAATGTACATACACGTTTTTTCCTAAAAACATAAAGCTGAGCATTAATACATGGACCATCGCTTGTAAAGGAAATATGGATGAATAAAAATAGTAATCCTCACTGAGCTTTTATACTCCAAGAAATATGCTGGTGATTCTATGTCCTTAGAACTACAATGATGTGCCTAATGATGAGGTATGATCATTTAACATTACATTCAGATTTTTTATATTTTCCTGCTCTCTCCATCTACAAGCGATAGCGTTAATTCTCTGCTCCTGTTACTCACTCTTGGCTGAATAAAATCGTCTGGCTTTAGCTGAAACAGATGACTAGAGTTTTCCTGATGATTAAAGTGTCAGTGGTATCAGTGTTAGCAGTTTCAGCTTGATAAATTCGTGTGGCATCAACACTAATTGAATGCTAGAGTTGTCTCGACCATGAAAAGTTAAGTTTACAATATCCTGTTTAATGTGTGTGTGTGTGTGTGTGTGTGTGTGTGTGTGTGTGTTTTAAGAAGATTCCCATCCATCTTTTTCCTTCATGCCGTGCTATGTGATGCTCTGTTTTATTTTCCACTGCCAATGTCATTTATAAAATACTGCGTTCATAAAATTATATTTCACTCCAGAATAGCATCTAGGTCTTGCAGAATCATGCATTATTGTTTTTTACCTTTAAGGTGGAGCAGTTAATTCGATGGCTTCAATGTTTAACCTATGAGTGTGCGTCCCATTTGGCTGGACACTGATTGAGAGTTCTGCTTCTGTTATTTGTTTCTTACCCAACTTCATCTTGTAACCAGAAATAGTGAGTGGGTGATAATATTGATACTTCAAAGTCATATCTATAATTACAGTCGTTAAAGCTCATTTACTCTCATCTGCAAAAAGTAATCAATTCCTTTCAGCTCAGTTGATGGTTATGTGTAGTAAGACTGAGGGAAAGAATGACTGCTAACCAAGGCAAACAAGAATAGATTACTGATCATAAATACACTAATAGGTTAGAATAATGCAATACTCCAGACATTCCCCGTGCAAGAGCTGATCAATAAGACAAACATTGAAGATGGCATTGCAAAGACTGCGGCAATCTAAGGCAGTCTGCATTGTGGCGCGTGGTTGCTGGGACGTTCTGACGAATATGAAAACGAAAAACACTTGCTTACGGAAGATACTTGTGGCAATGATGATGGTGAGGAATATTATGGTGGATGGTAATATCGTGAATGGTTTGGCCTGTGGTGAGAGTGTGTTGGAGAGGCAGGTGAATGTGCTGGGTGAGGTGGTGTCCGGGCCGGCGAGAGGCAGGTCGCTGGTGCTGCACCTTGACCCCGGCCTCCCACAAGATGTCCAACTCAAAATAATGGGTGTAAAGGAGGTGCGCCACACGCCACACCTCACTATGAGTCTGGGTGTGGAGCAGAGTTGGTGGCCGCCAGTCACCTCCTTGCTCCATATTGTGCTCTTCCTCACACACAAACCGGAGCTGCTGCAGTCACTGTGGCGTCACTGGAAGCCCACTAATTTGCTGCTGCTGAGCCTGGCGCCGGGCCATGACGCCTCCATCCTGAATGACGACGTATTCCGCGGTGTGGAGAGGCTGGTGCTGTTCACCGGAGAGGCGCAGGGGCGGCCCCGTGTCTATACTCTCCTGCCCTTCTCCTCACCTACGCCACGCCTCCTCGGCCACTGGCACACACACCACTTCACCCACTTCCACTCACTCTTCATAGACAGGTTCCCATCCTATGATGGATACAACTTTCAACTGGCAACTTGGATGAATGAACTGATTTTTTTGTCTTTGATAAGCCACACTCAGGTCACCCCTAGAGGAGTGTCAGTACAAATGATCAAAACCCTGTCTGCATCCCTTAACTTCACGTACACAATGACGGTGGAGTCGACAGATCTGAAATGGGGAGCAAAAGAAAACGGCTGCTGGGTCGGATTATTGGGGATGGTTCATCGCGGGGAAAGTAATTTTACAATAAACTGTTTGTTTCAGTCTGTGGAGCGAGTAGCTGATTTTGACGCTTCATATCCTTGGTTTGAAGGCAGTTATTTAATTGGTTTGCAAATACCTCAGCCACTGCCCAAATGGATGAATATTTATCGATCCTTCAACTTGTTGTTGTGGGGTACCATTGTTGCCTGTCTGGCTGTGGCAGTTACATTTGCGTTAATTCAGGTAAGCATCAATATCCAGTTGGTACACTAGCTCATATTTGTTGACATTTTGCTAGAAAATCTCAAATGCAGCAACACTGAATCCATAATATAACACAGGAAAGGATGTGGCCTGGCGGCGTGACCACCACCTGGCTATGTCTACTACGACCAACACTGAGCCAGAGTGTACCCAGAGTATCACAGGAGCCGAGTCAGAGAATCTTTATGGGTGTGTGGATCCTTAGTTGCCTTGTGCTCACTGCTTCCTACACAAGCAACTTGGTGGCCATCCTCAACCGTCCCTCGTACCCTCCACGGCTTCACACACTGAACCACCTGGCAGAGAGTCACTTCAGGTATGTTTGTTAATAATACACACACACACACACACACACACACACACACACACACACACCTCTCTCTCTCTCTAAACTCCTTAACGAACTGAGCGGAAATTAAAATCCGATGAACTGTGCAATATTTCCGAATATCTTGACGTAATTATTTATTCGATTCCTCCCCCCCCCCCCGAAAGATTGGCCGTTGTTGCATATGGCGGCGGGTACCTGGAAGAGGCCCTCAGAGACACTGAAAACCCAATGATGAGACGACTGAAGGTAAAGACTGACTACTTCGCTTCTGACGAGGATGCTGCAAACTCCATGTTTTTAGGTTCTCATGCTTACGTTGCAGTGGAAAAATTCTTTAGGGCAAAAGTAAGAAAGGTAATATTACAAACAACAGCAGCTTTTTATATCAAAATTTGTAAATAATCATATGACAGACACCTTCTCCTTCTCTTTACTTTATACAGTTGGCTGTCATAACAGTTTTTCGATAATAGCTACAAATGTTACTGATATGCACGAATAATTTGATAAAGAAATTTTGACGTGACTGAAACTTCTGTTCCTCGCCACCACTTTGCAGCAGGGCAGATTTTACACACTGAGAGAGAAGCTGTTTCCTGCCTTCTGCTCCTGGTACTTCCCGCGTCACACGCCGTGGAAAGAGAAGATTTACCAAGGGCTCAGGAAGTTGGTTTGGTCAGGTCTCGTCCAGCACTGGTTTGAGGTGAGAGATTCTGAAATGCTTAGATGTAGTGTGATGACATTTGGGATGTAGGCCTTGGGCGACCTGTGTTTTAAGTAATTAAGAGGCTAATATATGTATATATACTATACTCAATGCAAGTTGATGCAATTTTATAAACGAGATTCTTGTCTTAGATTTTAATGCATGTAATTTCAAATACAATTACATACACTAAAGCAAAATATTGCTTCTATCAACACTGTGTGTTAAAGTAGGCAAAATGTCATATATAAATACTCGGTGTTAGCTAACATACTGACCACAAAGTGTGACATAATATGGGTATATGATATGAAGGGATTGTGAGGAAGATTAAAAGGATCCTAAGTGACTGTTTAAGCAAATGAAGCAAGTAAGAATGCTGTTATACTGGCTGCCTTTTGTCTAGGACTTGTTTACATGATCCGTGTCATAGCAGATTGTCGAGGCACTGTAACGAAGCTGGCCTTTGTGCCGGATCCTACTAGTTGGGTGACCTATGTGTGTCCTATCACATACCACAACCACCACACTTTGTTACCCACGTAATCCGCTTTCCATTTTCCTTATTACCATCCCAGTGGCCAAAACACATATCAGTTTGGCAATCCGTCACCGACTCGTCCATGTGGGAGCGATGAACCTCTTGTCCATCTGAGTACCATCCGCTGATTACACATTTTTAGCTCTAATTTGGCCCAGATTTTCGTCCTTTTTCATCTTATTTCAAGCAGGTCAGTGATAGGAAGAGATTATTACGGCTCTACATACTTTCTGCAGCACTCCTTCGTGACTAGTACCTTATACTCATGTTAAGCTATTGTTAGATGGAGTGATTGCAATTTTAGGCCGTTAGCGTAAAAAGAGTATAGTAATTGCTCTGGTCAGTTCTGTGCTCTATCTCTGTGCAGCGCCAGTGATCCATTGCATATTCGCCCAGCATATGTTGTAACTGATAGTGTAGAGAAGCCCTAGAAATCTGACTTGTCTCTGCCATAGGAGGACTTCATTGCACCTCTTCATCAACGATATTTTTTTTGTACGATAATGAAATATTCTCTTCTTTATTATGTATTTCTTTTATAACCCCTTGACTATGGGACGTTGAAAGGCGCAAGACATTTTGCTTGTTTTTTTAGTTAGCTGTTTTCCTGGGAGGGCCAAGCCACTTGCTGACACTTAGGGAACACGTATGGGTTGGTTATATGGTTACGATTCAGCGTATTAAAAGATTTCCTGGCTTACAGAAAATCATTTGGTTTGTTATTCAGTGCATAGTAAGCTTGGAGTGGCACTACACTGAGTGAGTGGATGGGCGCTCCCACCTAAGTGAATGAGTATTGTAGCGTGGATGTGGATGTGGATGTGACAGAAAGCGTTAGGAGAAATACGCTGATATGGTTTGGCCATGTGGAGCAGACGGTGAAAGGGGCTAACAAGGAGAGTGTTAGTGAGGTGAAGAGGGGGAAAGAGAAAGGGAGGCCGAGGATGAGATGGAGGAATGGAGTGATGAGGTATATGAGACGTGAGGGTGTAACTTGGGGGAGGGCACCAAAATGGCAGAGGACAGGGCTACATGAAGGCGATTTTTTGTGGCCACCCCTTGCGGGATTAGGGCGTCTGGCTATAGACAGATAGATATATAGAGAGAAAGAAAGGCACAAGGTATGTCTGGTTCGGGGATATCTCAGTTCAGGAGTTATGTACTTCACCTGAAAACACCTGGAGTATTAGGAGTACTAGAGTTCTATCTGTTTTTCAGGAGTTGTAATCAGTGGCACACTAAAAAAATTTAATGAGTAATATATAAAGCACAAAGGAGAGAGAGAGAGAGAGAGAGAGAGAGAGAGAGAGAGAGAGCTCTTCTATGTGTTACAGAGTCTTGTACTTGAGTTGCCTTTGTAGCTATTTTATAACTAGATCTAGACATTTATCTAAATCCATATAAATATATTTACAGTCCTTTACAAAGGCGTGCCATTTCTAGCTTGACTTTTTCTATTTTACTACAGCGATTTTTAAGGGACTTCTAACCCTATTTGTGGGCAAGCTTAACGATTCCTTTACTTGTTTTTCATAATTCTTTCCGCTAGTGAGATAAATATTATATGTGCGCAGGTTGAAATGAGAGAGTTTGGTGGTGGAGGTGGACGGGAGGCAGCGCAGGAGAGTTCTGTGGTTCCTCTGTCTCTGGAGCACCTGCAGGGAGCCTTCTACACTCTCTGCCTTGGCTGGACCTCTGGCTTGGTCTGCCTTGTTGCTGAGAAAATGCAGCAGAGATGGAGAACACACGCTAACTGCATTTCCTTCTGAAGTTTCTTTTCCTGCCACCCTACTTCTCTCTCTCTCTCTCTCTCTCTCTCTCTCTCTCTCTCCCCCCGATGTTTTCGTATCCCGCATCGAAATTTACGCGGTGCAGTGTTTATTCTATGGAATATACAGATGTGCACATTTATCCAGTTTTATATACCTTAATGTTGCACTAACAGGCAAGTGAACCGTAACATTTATGAGGGGAAGACAAATGAGTTTTCTTCTTAACGGAATAGACATGCTATATATATTTTCTTTATTGAGGAAAATACATATTCTGTCCATTATATCATCAAGCTGAGGAATTATGCACCCACCATCGCTAGGAGGTGGGAGGGAAAGATAATTATAAATAAAAATCTTCACCAGGCTCTCATACTCCAAGAAATGCTTCAAGAAATACTTCAGGAAATATGCTATGGATTCTGTGGCCATATATCCGCCAAAAGGTGCCTGGTGGCCTAGTGGGTTACGACGCCCCGGTCATATTTGGGCCCCAAATCCCTCCACTCAGATTTTATTTTGTTAATCTTGCTGCTATCTTCAAGCAGAGATTCAAAAACAGAAAAAAACTCTGATGAAGGAGACTAAAAAAAAATCTTATAGAGGAAATTCGAAGTAATGGGGAGAGATGCAGTCTTTCTTAGCCCCGTCAGTGCAAGACGAACCTAAGTTTAAGAAAAATAATCTGGAGGTTGCAAGAATAAAATTAGTAAGACATTCTCGTAGTGAAGATGTTAATGGAGTGGGCCAGTATTCTCGTCGGTTAAGGACGTTCCCTAACACCTCTCCCTAAGCGATTCATTTTGCTTATTACACCTTGCCATCCTCTTCTGTGTTACTTAAATCATTCTAATATCAATGTACTTTGCCTAAGTAACGTACAAAATGATATTAGCCAGCCGTATCCAAAATTAAATAGGTAAGGAAGAGGTGTTAGGGAGCTTCTGCAGCCGTCAAGATCACAGGAGTCGATACACTCAGGGCACATGACTTCAATCACCTGGCGTCTTGTGGTCGTAGTGGAAGTGGGACTGAATATTTCCTAAAACATCTTCCTTGGCGATTTATTTGGACGTTGCATCCCAGTATCTTCCTCTTGTAAATAGATGTTATATTAGCCTTGAAGTTAATTTTCTTGGTGACTCACTGACTCCAACATTCTCAAAAAAAAAAAAAAAAAGCAAATACAATAATAGTGGTGGAAATGAAAAAAAAAAAAAAAAAAAAACGATAGAAAATGTAATAGTGAAGGAGCTGAAAAAAAATACGATAAGTAATTCAATGGTAGTGACAGTGAAAAAATAAATACCATAGATAATAAAAATGAAGTTGCAGTAAAAAACAGACTTTAAAATCATATAACTTTCTCAGCTGCAATTTCTCTCACTCATGGGGCTGACTTGTATTTCTGGTGACCCTTTCTCCACATGGTTAGCACTTGATGACAATTATTTCAAACACCAGATACTTTACTTCAACTTAGAGACGATAAAAGCCAAGCGGTTAGAAGGGTACAAAACTAGATTACTGACCTTGAAAGAGCTATGGAATAATGAAATACCTCCAAACACTCTCCATGCACGAGCTGATCAATTAAGCAAACAAGAAGGCCTAGCAAACACAAGGAGGGATCGAAGGCAGTCTTTAGTTTGGTGCGTGACTGCTGGGACGTTCTGACTAAAATGAAGACTAACAATACTTGCATACGGAAGATACTTGTGGCAATGATAATGGTGAGGAATATTATGGTGGATGGTAATATCGTGAGTGGTTTGGCCTGTGGTGAGAGTGTGTGGGAGAGGCAGGTGGGTGTGTTGGGTGAGGTGGTGTCCGGGCCAGCGAGAGGCAGGTCGCTGGTGCTGCACCTTGACCCCGGCCTCCCACAAGATGTCCAACTCAAAATAATGGGTGTAAAGGAGGTGCGCCACACGCCACACCTCACTATGAGTCTGGGTGTGGAGCAGAGTTGGTGGCCGCCAGTCACCTCCTTGCTCCATATTGTGCTCTTCCTCACACACAAATCGGAACTGCTGCAGTCACTGTGGCATCACTGGAAGCCCACTAACTTGCTGCTGCTGAGCCTGGCGCCGGGCCATGACGCCTCCATCCTGAGTGACGACGTATTCAGCGGTGTGGAGAGGCTGGTGCTGATCACCGGAGAGGTGCAGGAACGGGCCCGTGTCTATACTCTCCTGCCCTTCTCCTCACCCACGCCACGCCTCCTCGGCCACTGGCACACACACCACTTTACTCACTTCCACTCGCTCTTCATAGACAGGTTCCCATCATATAATGGATACAACTTTCAACTGGCTACTTGGCTAACTAATGATATATATGTAAGGAAGTCCGCTAACAATGATCCTGCCGGTATCGCAGTGGAAATTGTCAAGGCACTATCTTTATCACTGAACTTCACTTTCAATACTTCATTAAAACCTCCAGATGAGAAATGGGGAACAAATATAAATGGTTCCTGGGATGGACTGTTGGGAATGATATATCGGAGAGAAAAAAACTTTACTATTCACTGCTATTTTTACACCCTTGATCGTATGACAAGCTTTGATGTTTCACCCTACTTTTATGAAGACTATTACTTTATTGGCCTAAGAGCACCGCAGCCACTACCAGAATGGATGAAGATCTATCGACCCTTTAGTGTTCTGCTGTGGGGTTCTTTCCTAGTTTGTCTGGCAGTTGGAGTATCATTTATATTATTCCAGGTAAGGAACATGTCACTTGAAGTCATTTGCCCGTAAACTTTTTCTTTTTACAGCAGTCTCTAAAGTCATATGCTTATTAACACCTCATTAACAACAGGACTGGATGATGCCTGGCGGGCTGACCATCACATGGCTGTCTCTGGTGCGGGTTACGTTGTCTCAGGGTCTCTCAGGAGTACCGCAGGACCTGGGGCTTAGGATGTTTCTGGCTGTGTGGTTACTTTGCTGCTTGGTGATCAGTACCTCGTACACCAGCAACCTGGTGGCTATCCTCACCAGACCCTCTTACCCTCCAAGAATACGAACCCTACACCAGCTGGCTGACAGTGACTTCAGGTAAATAAATCAACAACTTAAGGCATGTGCTGTTTACTCACTATTCCAATATTCCCGTTTAATACAGAAGTAGTTTTCATAATAATATTAAAGGCAGTGCTATTTTTTCCCTTTAGACTGGCCACAACTGGAAAAGGCAATTCTTTAGAAGAAGCTCTGAGAGATGCGGAACTCCCGAGTATGAGAAGGCTTGCGGAAAAACGAGATCTGTTTAAGGATGAGGGAGACATATTCGCTGCCATGATGAGAGGTACCCATGCTATCGCCGAAGAGGAGTCAATGATGGTATTAACAGCGAATTATACCGTAAGTTTTACTACTCCTGTGATATTTGTAACTGCATTATCGACTTGTTAATTATCCTTCTTTATTAGTGACTTACAATGAAAGTACACAGTTTGTCTAAGCAGCTATGTATTTGTTCATATATAAAATTGATTTGCTGCCTGTCGCTTAGATT
Source organism: Coenobita brevimanus (assembly GCF_032717465.1). Lineage (NCBI taxonomy): Eukaryota > Metazoa > Arthropoda > Malacostraca > Decapoda > Coenobitidae > Coenobita > Coenobita brevimanus. Next base: position 7,710,367 of record NC_137018.1, on the reverse strand, counting down.
ATATTGGGCTAAATAAAAAGAGAAATTAATTATACATTCCACTGCGTGACAGGTTAGCAACTGGTACTTAATGAAGGAAAAGATAATGTCTGGCCATTGCGCCTGGTGCTACCCCAAACACACCCCGTGGAAAGGCCATATAAACCGAGGAATCCAGCGACTGGTTGAAGCAGGAATCGTGAACCACTGGTATGAGGTGAGTGCACAGTAATTTAACCATTTAGGTCCATAGTGTCGTCTTGTGTGTTGACTGATATTGCGTGTGGTGCTAGAAAACAATGAGAAAAGCCGTCATCCTACTAGAGAGGGTTTATTTCTCTTAACAGTCGGCCAGTCTTCATGGTTCAGGTACGTCTGTGCTCCATTCTGTTAAGTATGGAACTCCAACAATACGGTAGCACTTTTGGCTGTAAATCTTGTGATACTGAAGTCTACACCGTGGTATGGTTTAAAGAATGCGATAGCAGCTTTGTAGATTTCACTTCAAAGTACTGTATTCGAATTCCTGTTTTTAAATAATATTCTTGATTTTTCACCATACCTGTGGCAATCTAGCATCTTTAGAGAAAATGTTTTGTGATACTTACTAACCTGACATGTCGAACCGTAACCTCGTTGGCTCTGATGATTTTGTAACACCTCGTACTCAGCGATTTACTCTTCCTGTTACGCCTGAATTTTCTTTTGTATGTTAGTGATACACATATCGTCCATAATAAAGTACAGAGATAACAGAACAAAGCCTCATTGATTTTGGAGGTTTTGTGATACATATTAAGCTATTCATTTTACCTATTACACTTTAAAATTCCTTTGTATAGCAGTGATAAACATAACGTCCATTGTTAAAATACAGAGATAACAGAGCAAACACTATGGTGTGATATTCTAAATCAAAGAGAATTCAGTACTACAAAGTCTTCTGTGCCAGTGAGACTTTTGCCGCTATAATGAGACGAACTGTGTGACATTTACTCACTGGTTTTGTATACAGGCTGCGTTGGATGAGACTGGTGGTGGTCGGCATGAGGAAGAGCAGGAGATACTGATGGTTCCTCTCTGTCTGAAACATCTGGAGGGAGCCTTCTACCTCCTGGGTGTGGGCTGGGCCACTGCTTCTCTTGTATTCATTGTGAGGCTTTTACTTCACCGACTCCAGTCACGAGACACAGCCAAGAGTTAACACAGGGAATAGCGGTGCGATTTTGACAAGAAGTGCACCTGACTACACACCAGATAACCCGCAGTAGTAGGCTTTGCACTCTACCACACTTGCCACCAATAATTCCTTTATACATATAGGTATCCACACCAACAAAGCATTCAACCCGGATAATGTTAGCTCAGTAAGAACTCGTAAAGGACGCAATGGAAATAGTAGACCAACTCTTCCCTGTTTCTACACGCGGGCATCACATTCACGGTGACCCAGATGGAAGGATCAACATAAATGATGACCTGAAGGAAGATCTGACCAGGACAAGAGCTGAAGCGACCCAAAAGTTTACCTAATCTCCATAAAGGACCGGACGCTAATGGTTTGTAAACTCGGCTTTATGAGAAAAGTATTATTTACCTCAGTTGTGCATCCGTGACTAATGAGAAGGCAGAGAAAGTAATTTATGTTGTCCTCTGAGAAAAAGGTACTTACTCTTAGCAGCGTAATGAGTTTCCCCGCTTAATGTGTGTGTGTGTGTGTGTGTGTGTGTGTGTGTGTGTGTGTGTGTGTGTGTGTGTGTGTGTGTGTGTGTGTGTGTGTGTGTGTGTGTGAAAGGGTCTTGTTGAGTTTCACAAGGAAGTTTCATTTCCTGTAGCTAGTCTGGTTCAATTGTTTATTTATCTTCAGAGAAACTTTTTAATCTAAGTTTTTTTCTTGGTAAAGTATGGAAATGGATAATCTCTCATAACTTTTCACTGAGATAAGCTTCCTCAGGTGAATGCAATCATCTGGAATTAATAAACAAGAAATTTCTAAACTACTCGTATGCACTAGAGTTCCTCCCACCATTTATAAAGCATTCAACAGCTTTATGCCATGTATATGTGAACGTAAACATTAAAATCAATCATTCTCTTCACCTTGGTACTTTTCCTTCGATACAAAGATTAACCAAAATTTAGACATGTTAATAGAATGCACGACATTTATATAAAAAAAAAAAGATGAAAAAAATCTCAGCTAAGTCCTTCACAATGAAATGTCTCTCTTCAGTGGAAAAAAAATCGTCAAAAGGTAGTGAAAGGGTCTCGTTGTGAAAGGGTCTCGTTGTGAAAGGGTCTCGTGGTGAAAGGGTCTCGTTGTGAAAGGGTCTAGTGGTGGAAGGGTCTCGTGGTGAAAGGGTCTCGTAGCGAATGAAGAAATTAGTATCTTATCAGGAAATTTTGCAAAAGCACGAGACTAACATGGAGGTAATCAAACCGCGGCTGGCATTGGAAGAGCCCCGTGCATTGTAACCCACGGCGAACCCTTATTGTGTCGCGTCTGTCATTCACTCGTCGGCCTGATTTACGCGTCTCATATTGCGCTGTCATGCAGGGGCCTCGTCTGATCATGCACACGGGCGTATCACATCTCACAATACCATCATCACCGTCATCTCTCGCATCCACATATCTTTGCCCTCTGATTTGTTTTTTATATGGCTTCCCAGTAATCTTTGTTCAAACAGGTAAGAGGTTTTTCATTCTTGGTTTAGATTCTTGTGCTTGGGAGTTATAATGTGGTAAGAATAGAAACTGTTTTTTTAGATGTATTTATTAACAGAGTTTGTGATGTGCACTGAATATACTTAAAATACACTAATTCTCTATAGATTGTTATTTAGATACACTGGCATTGAAACTCGATATGCATGCTAATTCTTACTTAAAAATATTGTCGTCATATTAGTACCAATTATTCAAAAAAAGAAAAAAAGTGTGTACCTGATCGAGCTTTCAGTTTGGACGAGGCGTGGTAGACATAGGAAGGCGGATAGATACGGAAATTTAGCGTGTGAGAATGCAAGGTAAGGAGGCTGATGAGGTGAAGAAACTGACAGTGGAAGGGTTGTTGGTGAGTAGGGACAGAAACATATACACACCATTTCGCCAAGCTTTCCCTTCACAAGATTTGGCGTCGGGAACTATAGGAGTAAACGTTTCAGTGCAACATAACTCCTCTTTCTCGTCCACCTTCTCAAATCGCCTCTCTGCCCTGCTGGAGCGGATTAAGGTGGGTGCTATTCTAGTTCACTCACACCCCCAGGCAGGACAACACTTCCCTGCTACCTTCTGAGAGAGAGAGAGAGAGAGAGAGAGAGAGAGAGAGAGAGAGAGAGAGAGGAGGGTTCAAGGTTTTATCATATTCTGGCTCATTTATGCTACACTTTCCTGCAAACTTAGTAATCGTAATGTCATTCTTGCACCATACCTAGAGCGATGACCTAGGGAGAGAGGCTGGTAATACTCTGTCTTAATAAGGAATACAATATAGCTCACAATTACCTAAACCAATACATTACTCAGTTACATTATCATATTAGTGTGTTCATTGTCGAGATGCTTGTACACTGGGTCACAAAAGTATCGGTGCACAACGTGCGTGAAACATTTTGGATCACAAAACGAAGATCACGGAAATACTCGTATTAGTATCCGACCTACCACACGTTGGTAGCCCTGATGTCGGGAGGTGTTATATATCGCCAACTAGCAATATCCTCTTGCAAACATATAGCAAATGTAATGTTTATATAAATAGACGCTGATGATACACAATGAGACGTTGGTAATCTCAGCAGTTGTTCGAATCTTTTCGGTAGGCATCGCACCCCCTCTGCACCGATACTCTCTGGAGCGAGTGTACTTTTTGTGCGTTATTTGTTTTATATACGTCAGTTCGTGATGACGATGATGACAACGACGATGATGATGATTAATTAGTGTATTTTGTTTTAACCAGTAAGATGACGATGGGAGTGCATGAAGTAAGTCCAGATATCCCGCCTTAGATAGAAATTACTTACAGATAATATGCCTATGATCCACTCTGCGATTCACTGCCTGTATCGCCGTTCCCAGTGTCATTTTTCACCTATTTTCACTTTAACGGTCTTAATCTCCCGCAGACAATTAACCCCTTCACTTGGATATAGTCTTTTTGGAGTCTGTTTTGTTGCCATACGATAAACCCCGCTGGTGAAGGGGTTAGTAAAGGAACCCCTGATGAGTAAGTGCTTAGTGGAGGCTGCATAAAACCCCTCCAGCTCGACAAGTATATCCAGAGTTAAGTAAAATCGTCTGAACATAGAACAAACTATATACGATGTACTTTGCTAGAGGAATTACTATGTTATGGCAGTAATAGGCGCTGACGGTTTACGCTACTGGCCATTTTCCGTGATCGAAGAGCCGGATACAGTCACCCACTGCAAGGAATTCGGATCAAACTATCTTCACTTTTACTTATGTCCCAAGTACAGATGCAAAAATTTAACGTGCCAAGAAAAAATATCCGAAATAAATAATAAAGATGATGATTACAAAGATAATTTCCATACAAGGTCCACTTTGTATGTGAGTTTCAGAGAAGGACAGGTTCTGAATTTTAGTCCGATTTTACAGTCCTCTGAAGAAATTAAAACTCTGGCTCCAAAACAGAGATTAAAATTTTCCAAGGTCTATGTATCATTGTTTTTATTCTTCTGAGGACAAGAGATATTTAACTGTATTATTCTTGCTACCACCAGTTTTGCATCATAATTTATTGTATTCCTTTCTTCCTTTCCTTATTTTTTGTTATCATCGAGGGAAGTTTAAGATTCTAATTTCATTTACACGGCTGCAACTGTCCTTTCATAGTGGCCCCACTGAGTAGACTTAAAAACGCTCGTGCTATACAATTGCACTAGCTTGTTCATATGATGTTTGTAGCCCGTCACACCTGCTTCTTCATGTGATGTTTGTAGCACGTCACACTAGTATGTTCATGTGATGTTTGTGGCACGTCACACCAGCATGTTCATGTGATGTTTGCAGCACGTGACAGTGATGCATAAGTGAATTATTCAGGACAACTCTCTCTTGCTGGATGGAGGAAGACTACTGGATACCATTAACGGGCTTTCTATCTTAAGTCCAGAGTTTAAAGTATAAAAACGAACAATGAATAGTCTCAGTATTTTCTGAGGGTGCCTGGTTTCATCCATTACTCCTTCCCTCCATCCATCCATCATCCAGTCATGTGTTGTCCAAGTGTAGGGACCCGAGGCTAGGTTATTCAGTTCGGGTATTAAAGGAGAAAGAACAGTCATTAAACCCTGAGCGGCATCACGCTAATAATTCACTCCAAGCATACCTAGGACCTGAACTCCAGTACGTCACGTCGGGTGGGAGTGTCTTAACCCACCAGATCACCAGGCATCAACTGTCGACTACATACTTATCGCGCAGCAAAACATAATGCAAAATAACGCCGATAAGGAAGAACTTAAGTCAAATGGAGAACAGAGGCACCGTAAAATGTTGGCACCAATGCAGGCACTGGCATGAGCTAATGGTTCTGATGAGGCCTTGATCCTGTTACCCTTCGCTGCGTCCGTGGAATGTGATTACAGGTCTGATGGCGTCCGTACTTTGAGCTATTACCAAAGAATTTCCCGTCACTAGAAACCCTGTTAACGCCAACGGGACAGGCAACAGTTTCCATTTATTAAGATCGACCATGGCCTCTGCATAGCTTGATTGAATTTCCGAATGAAGAGACGCTGAAAAAATATTAAAAGACCAAATGCAGTGTGGAGAGAGGGAGACGGTGACTGGAAGAGGTAGTCTAGGGTACCGGGGTTAAGTGTTCCTGTCCGCTGGCTCGAAACTAAAAATATTATCTGGTTAAAACAGTCAATTAAAATCAGAGTAATTGAACAGGCTTTTGATATTTTCCAAACCATCATAATGCACGAATCGTAGACGTGTGAAGCAACTACTGACCACGGCTATACATACTATGGAATGACTGATCTTTCTATATACACCATAAGCAACAACCATAACAAAAAAAGAAGGGCTATTGGTCACAGCTTCCAAAAATCATCAGTAAGAAATATCGAATGACAAAAATTTACCTAATAATGCTGAACAAAAAAGCCTCAGAAAAAGTGGAAAATAATACGAGATACAAGCGCAACTGCCAGACGATCAAGTAGTGGGTATCTTGGACCATCAGTCTTAGCAGGACCCACTCCCGCCCCCCTCATTAGGCCACCAGAAAGAGACTTCACTGTAAATTTTCCTGACAAGAACAAATGTGCGCACAGCCAGACTTGCGGCATTTGTCAGCATCTTTATTGCTCACAAATTACTCCTTCCCCTGTAACTGACACCGGTTTCAACTTTTACCCTTTAATCCCTTGATCTGTTTTTAATTTTTAACGGCAAACTTTTGTTTAACCTTAAGATTTACCTGTCGAAACGTAAAACGGGATTTGTACTTATCAGTTTAATTTACCTTGAAATTCGAGAGGTTTGATTAAAGTTTGAATTAATCTCTTCAGTACCAAATTTCCTCTTCTGTGTTCTGAATAAACTCCTTTTAGCAGCAAGAATAAGATAAAAATTTACGTTCTAATTCTGATGGGGTTAAGACGATAACATGCAGCTCGTAATTCTTATTGAAAAAATCGTCTGGCGTTTGCAAGAAGAGTGTCAAAATACCTGGATCGTAATCAAAAGATGAGAAAATTCTGTGCTTACTCCCGACACGATGGGAAGCCACACCTGAGCTAAAGAAAATCGTGTGACAGTGGCGAGAGTTCCAGTGGCTAATATATACTTTTTTTTTCTCTCTTAAACTATCGAGGGGTTAGTGGTCGTAGATACTGCATTAAACCCTCAGGTAAATGAATGGCAATTGAGATGCTGAAAATAATCACCTGGAAAAGATGTAATATAATCATCATCATCATGTCATCAATCATAATCATATTCATAATCATCAGTCAGTCATCATCTCGACCTCTTTTTCCCTCTTCCTGCTGTTGTGGAGAGACACAATACAACAGTTAAGTATTTTAGTACCGTAAGAGGAATTCTAAAGACTTCAACTTCTAAAGGAGGAAACACAAATCCTAAGGTAAATAAATCCATCTTACTAGTGGGTTCCCGTCTGCTAAATCTATTCATCTTGTGGTACCAGAGTTATTTCAATTGCATTCATGTCCTGGAAACGCATTTACCCATTAGTATTGTGGGTAAATTAGGTGATGACTTTCTGTAAGACTATATTATTTAGCTGACGGAAATAATTTGTAATCACAGGGTTAAAAATTATTTAGTCCTTAATGCTAACGTGAATTTTGTAACTAACGTCAGTAGGGTTCACGGCCCGAGAAAAAAATAATTGTCAATGGAGCACAAGTGAGTAAAAGGAAAATTCTGTCTTGTACATCCTGTCAACCCTAAATTCGATTGGCCTTGGGTGAAGTAGAGAATTAGGGTGAGAAGAGGGGGACAAGGGGGTCATCAGCGTGAAGAGGTACGTCATCGATCTGGGCTAAGGGGGACGCCGCCCCTCAGCCAGATTAGCTCAGCTCGGCACCACTCTTTCCACCGCTCCTGTACCCCACCCCCCCTCACTCCCACTCTCACTCCACTGACACACTGATACACATACTGATATTTATACTGATACACATACTGATACACATACAAGGACGATTTGCTGAGCTTAGATATGCTTGTTAGTGATAATCGTATGAAATATAATGCAACACTGAACAAGAAGCTTTTAGGTAATTAGAAAATAATATACCAGCAGGAATAAGGTTTTAACTGTTTGTAAATGTACTGAACAACGGGCTTGAAGTTACATAGGCTCGATACCATTCTTCTGGCCCCTATTAACACACACACACACACACACATCAAGAGATCTGACAGGTTTGAGAGACGTGACTGAGTACTTGTAAGCCACACAATCTACCCCTAACCCAACACAATCGCTATAGACTGGCATCAAACGAACCCGACAGCTACACAGAGGGCCAGGGGGAGGAGTGACATGGCTTAGATGTTACGTAAAGGTCTCTGTACTAAATTCATTCAAGCCTTGTTTTATGAGCCATGAGTGGCGGCTGACACGAAGAACTAAGGATGCCACTTTCTGACCTAAAGGAGTAATTTCCTCTCCCTCTCTTCTTCAACCCCACTCTGCTCACGGGTGTAAATGAAAGGGACTGGTGGGGTGCAGAATGAGATGTGCAAGTAGAGAAGTATTCAGGAATCTTTTACGTAGCACTGCTTGGGAAAGAAAATACATGTTTGCCACTAAAGATAAAACACTAAAGAAGACACACAACCACACTTGTCAGTATGAATATTCTAAGTAGGAAATCAATCCCCGGGGCAGTGAGAAGCAAGACAGTCACACTAGCCATTTTATGACCTGATTTCCACTACATACTGGATGCTCACACTATAAACTCATTCATATACCGAACACAAAACCTTTATGGCAACTTAATAGCAACTCAAGACCTTGAAAGACTGATACATCTCACATCCTTGGGGTGTTTCGAAGAAGATATTGAAAACAGGTCATATTTCAGTGACCTGAGATATATCAATTTGCCTGTCTATTTGCCTACCATCTAATCCTTGGGTGTTGCATTAGGAACTGAGGGACCCGAGGATAGGTAATTGAATCCAGGCCTTTGAGGAGACAGTGACCAGCTGCCCTTTCCTGAGTGGCGTTATGTGACCACAAAACCTCAACTGTCTCTCAGATGTAATCCCTTATGGCGCATATTCTACTGGAGCGTCTTAACCCGTATATTGCTATGAAGTCCAATTTTCTATACAGTTCTTTTTATTCATTGATTCACCAGTCGTTCTGTTCATCCATTTATTCATTAGCATAGCGTTTATTCATTTATTTTCTGTCTGTCCCCTTTTCCTGTCAGTCAGCGCTTATTAATGTATTATCACTCTACCCCCCCTTCACTACCAGCCCTGTTCTAGAGAGTCGTTAGCTATTAAGAGGTTTCAGTAACGACCCATTAAGAGTTTACGAGGCCAATGACCCAATTAACGAATGGGAAATGGCAGAAAAAAAAAAAGAGGCCGATTTTACGAGCTATCTCTTGGACTGCCACTTACTTCCTTCATGCTCATCATCTACTTGGTCTCTTCTTCGTTTATATCTGAGTGGAATAAAACTGAAGAAATACAAAAAGCCAAGAACAATGAAGAAGACAGTTGAGAATTCTACACACGTCCCCCCCCCAAAAAAAAAATGAGTAGCAATTATGTGTCTTAAAGGTAGAATGACCCAGATGTGATAAAAAGAAAAGATCCTATTATACTTGTTTTGCAGTCATCCTCGTAAATATAAAAGATCAAGAATTGTCTTTTCATCTACACACACACACACACACACACACACACACACACACACACACACACACACGCACGCACGCACGCACGCACGCACGCACGCACGCACGCACGCACGCACGCACGCACGCACGCACGCACGCACGCACGCACGCACGCACGCACACACACACACACACACACACACACACACACACACACACACACACACACACACACACACACACACACACACGAGAAGCTATGTTGTGTGTGTGAGAGTTGTTAATATGACCCCAGGCACTGCACCTACATCACTTTCCCCGAGGCTGCCATTAATATGAAACTTGGAGCTTTGTTGTGAGTTAAGTTGATCTGAATCTAGGAGGGTTGAGTAACACAGCGAGGGTCGAAAGTTAGCCTGTTATTCCACTACGTCTACTTCACCTTTTGAGCATGACTGTAACGTCCTTCCTTGGTGAATCACAAAGAATCATCCATAGGCAGGGAGACATACTAAGCCTCTCTCAGCTTAGGAATATTAGCCAAGAGAACGGAGAAGCAGAAGAGGTGAAATATTAGCCTCCGAGACATACCAAGCCTCCCTCAACTTAGAAAAATTAGTCAGCAGAAATGAGAAACAGAAAGGTGAAATATTAACCTATGGGCAGGGAGATATACTAAGCCTCTCTCAGCTTAGGAATATTAGCCAACAGAAAGGAGCAGAAGAGATGAAATATTAGCCTCCGAGACATACCAAGCCTCTCTCAGCTTAGAAATACTAGTCAACAGAAATGAGAATCAGAAGAGGTAAAATATAAGCCTGGGAAGAGAGATATACGAAGCCCCTCTCAGCTTAGAAATACTAGCCAACAGAAATGAGAAGCAGAACAGGTGAAATATTAGCCTGGACAGAGATATATTCCAAACCTCTCTCAGCTTAGAAATATTACGCAACTGAGGGAAGTGAGAAGCAAAAGATGAAATATTAGCCTGGGCAGAGATATTTACCAAGCCCCTCTCAGCTTAGAAATATTAGCCAGCAGAAGTGATGGTAAGGTATACATGGAGAGTAATGAGGAGGATGGATGGTGAACTTGTTGAACGAAAGGCAATGATAGACTACGTGTGTGTGGATGAGCGAATGAGAAGACAAGTGTTGGATGCAAGAGTGTGGAGAGGGTGGGGGAATGGAGTCTCGGACCATCACTTAGTGATGGCCAAGGTAGAGCTGCAAAGAAAGTGGTTGAGGAGGCGAAGGGGAAGACAGGAGGAAGCAGCTCCTGTGAGAAGAGTGGAGAAATTGCAAGATAGCGAGAAGAGGACAGAGTATAAGAGCATAGTGGAAGAAAGATTGGGAAGGTATGAGCTAGAGCAGATGGAAGGGGTGGAAGACGTATGTAAGATATTCACGGAAGAGATAAGCGCAACGTGTGAGGCAGTTTGTGGAGTGAGGAGGAGATGCAAGGATGTGCAAGGGACAGCATGGTGGAATGATGAGGTGAAACGAGCTGTGGAACAAAAGAAGAAGGCATATGGTGAATGGTTGGCGAGTAGAGGTAGGGGAGAAGATGAGAGAGAGAAGAGAGAGGTATATGTGAGCAGGAGAAGGGAGGTTAAGAGACTGGTGAAGGAGAGTAAGAAGAAAGTGGATGAAGAGTTTGGGAGGAATCTGAGTGTGAAATGGAGGGAGAGTAAGAAATTGTTTTGGAAGGAGGTAAAGAAAGTAAGGCAGTGTGAAAGGGGAAATAGTAGGGGAGTGAAAGATAGGAATAATAGATTGTTGGTGGAGAAAAGAGAGAAATTGAGGAGATGGAAGGAGCACTTTGAGGATTTGTTGAATGTAGAGAGTGAGAGCAGTGTGAGTATAAGTGGTTGGGGAATGGCTGGGAGAAGAAGAGATGAGAGGAGGGAGGAAGAGATCAGTAGGTCGGAAGTAGTGGAAGCGATGAAGAAGATTAAGCTGGGAAAGGCCCCAGGAATTGATGGAGTGTGTGGTGAAATGCTTAGGTATGGGGGTGAGATTGTTGTGGAGTGGATATGGAAGTTGTGTAGATTGGCTTGGGAAGAGGGAAGGGTTCCAGAGGACTGGAAATCAGGTATAATTGTTCCTCTGTACAAAGGAAAAGGGGAGAGAGAAGTATGTGGTAACCATAGGGGTATTTGCCTTCTTAGTGTGACTGGTAAAATATATGGTAGAATACTCATTGATAGGGTTAGGCATATGACAGAGGAGCTAGTTGGAGAAGAACAAGGGGGATTTAGGAAGGGAAAAGGGTGTGTAGATCAGATATTTGTTCTAAGATGTTTAGTGGAGAAGTATCTAGAGAAGGGAAGGAAAGTGTACGCTGCCTTCATGGACTTGGAGAAAGCTTATGACAGAATAGATAGGAAAGGTATGTGGAAGGTATTAAGAATATATGGAGTGGAGGGGAAATTGTTGAGTGCTGTGAAGAGTATGTACGAGGGAGCTAGGGCTACGGTGCGAGTGGATGGTGAGCTGAGTGAGTTCTTTGATCTCAATGTGGGACTGAAACAGGGGTGCGTAATGTCTCCATGGCTGTTTAATATATATATGGATGGGGTCGTAAAGGAGGTACAAGGTAGGGCAGTGGATGTGGGGGTGGCCCTAATGAATGAGGGTGAGTTTTGGAAGCTTCCGGTGTTGCTATTTGCTGATGATACAGTATTGTTGAGTGAAGATGAATGGGAGTTGCAAGGTTTGGTGAATGAATTTGGGACAGTGTGTAGGAGGAGGAAGCTGAAAGTTAATGTAAACAAAAGTAAAGTTATGGTGTTTGAGAGGAATGAAGTCACAGAGTGTGCAGTGAGGTTGGATGGTGAGGATATGGAGAATGTGAGTGCATTCAAGTACTTGGGTAGTGTGATGAGTAAGGATGGAACTTTGGGGGATGAAGTACGTGAAAGGGTACAGCAGGGAAGGAAGGTTGTTGGCACACTGAAAGCAGTGATGAGAAATAGGGAGGTGAGTATGGAAGTTAAGAAGTCACTGCATGATGGTATTGTGATCCCTACCCTGACGTATGGAAGCGAGGCGTGGACCTTGCCAGAGGGGAACAAGTCAAGAGTGAGAGCAGTGGAAATGAGTTACTTGAGAGGAGCATGTGGAGTGACATGGAGGGACAGGTTGACGAATGAAGAAGTGAAGGAACGTTGTGGGGTAGATGTGGATGTGGTTGAAAAGATTAGGAGAAATACACTGAGGTGGTTTGGACATGTGGAGAGGATGGAGAATGAAAGACTGACTAAGAGGGTGTATGTAGGTGAGGTGGAGGGAGGGAGAGGGAGGGGTAGACCGAGGATGAGGTGGAGGGATGGAGTTGAGAGGTATATGAGGGAGGGGGGGGTGAGTTGGGGGGAGGGGAGTCAAATGGTGGGTGACAGAGTGACTTGGAGGCGTTTTGTCTGCGGCCACCCTTTGCGGGATTAGGGCGTCGGGCTATAGATAGATAGATAGATAGAAGTGAGAAGCAGAGGAGGAGAAATTCTAGTCAAACTCTTGTCTCTAAATGTAGCAGTGTTGTACCTGGACATAAGTCGTGTAACAATCCAAATCACCCAAATGACGCTTCAGAAAAATTCAAGCCCTACACGTTAATTGCCCCTCTCCCCTGCTCTCCCCGACCCTTGTTCATCTTGCAGTATTATTGTTGAGAAGGAAAAAATATTGACTAATTCGGGTCATATTCTGAGAGAGACTTGGTACGGTATTCCCTAGGGTTAAGGAAGCTCCCAACACATTTTGATAAGCGGTTTATTTTGTTCATTACACCTTTTGTTCATCTTGTCAATTGTTAAAATTGACCAAATTTTGGCTAATTCGGGTCATATTCTAGGGGAGACTAAGGCACGTCGGTTAAGGAAGCTCCCTAACACCTTCTCCTAAGCGATTTACATTGCTTACCTTACTGTTCCATTCTGTGATATATAAATCCTTCACACATGTACATTTTCTGCTTCACTGACGTACGAAAGGATATCAACCAGTCATACCCAAAAATAAATCGCTAAGGAAGAAGTGCTGGGGAGCATCCTTACCCCAGGAGAATACGAACCTTGGACTTACACGAACTTGGCTGTCTCCTCGTGTTCTCGATAGGCATTCACTTGGACCTTCTTCTTCTTATGTAGTTTCAGTCTTACAGTAATCTTAAGAGTTTCTTACTGTCGTCTCTTACATTTTCTAAGATTTTTCTACTGTCCCCCTTAACCCTCTCATGCTAGGACAACTCTAGTGCTCTACTCCAATCAATAGCAGTCTGTTTTATCCATCTGAATGAGTAACGGGAGGCTGAGTAGTGAGTATTGCCATTACTACTCGTACCTCAGTGATATTCCCCCTGGTAATGTAGGTAATTATCGCAAATCAATGGCAAGCGAGTCACTGTTGAAGCTTTGTGATGATTGAGAGGTAATTAAAATGAAGATTAGAAGCAGGAAGGTCAAGGTTGCACACACACACACACACACACACACACACACACACACACACACACACACACACACACACACAATGATTGCATATCTGAGGAGCGAAGAATATAGGTAAAAAATGATAGTATTGCTATTATTATTATTATTATTATTATTATTATTATTATTATTATTATTCATTAAAGAAGACGAACTGGAAGAAACAGTGGACCGATAATTCTTAAACCAACTCAAGCAACATTGAATGGGGTACACAGGGCGTAAAAATAAAATACTTAACCCTCATTATTTTAGGGACAAAGATAAAGGAGAAAATTCTAAACTCTTAATTTACTCATATCTTTACGAGGATGTTAGAGGAGAGAGAGAGAGAGAGAGAGAGAGAGAGAGCAGGTGATCATCATGTTATTATTCGTGACTATATATCGTAAGTGACAGATGGATTTAATTGGTGTAAATAATAATCTTTTTCTTTTTCATTAATATGAGCCTCGCCAATTCCATTACCTATGTTGTGCACCTTATCTTCCATTCACTAGAGGAGAAATGAAAATCAAATGAAAAATCTTATATCAGACGCCTTTGCACAAATTCTATCTTCACAGGCAGTACGGAGTTTTATTTATTTTTTTTGCTATCCATTATAAATTTGTAACTCATCCCACTTAACATACTTCCTTCTATTGCTAAACCTTTTCACTTGCTAAGGAGACATTTTCCAACATAAAGGAAAGAAAAGTCTATCCCTCATTCTGTCCTACCACTAAACGTAATATATCCCTTATGTCACCTATCTGGAGTCACATAAAAAAAAAAATGTCTGTCATTCATTGCACTAAAAGATATTCTCTCCATCACCCATTCTGTGCAGCTTCCAAACTTGCAAATTTACTGAGCCACCCCTAAGCAAACATTATCCATTTTCTTTCACCTCTTTTCTCCATCTTCAAGAATAAAACAACCGTATTTCTCTCACTTACTAATAATAAAGTCCCCAATTAAGTTTAAAGCTGTCTTTCCATCCCCAATACTTTCTGCTCAACCTCTAAACTCCCAGCCTCCTAGCTAGACAGAGAGAGGGAGAGGGAGGGAGGGAGGGAGAGAAGGAGGGAAGGAGAGAGAGAAAGAGAGGGAGGGAGAGAGAAAGGTGAGCTCAGAGCTTTACTCAGATCCCCAGCGACCCCTCCGCCTGATAGAGTGCAGCTGAGTCCTCCTTCCCTGCTTCCCAACCTCCTCTCACTCTGCCTTCTTTGTGCCAAGTGGTGGATGGGATTCTTCTACCTGACTGCCGGTCTTGGTGGGATTGGGTATGGAGACTGAGGTTCTTTAATGAGTAAGATTTGCCAGATTACACGTGTGACTGGCGTTTTTAGCCCAAATCCAGTGCAGGTGTGGGGGACGAACCGACCACAACCTGCGCCAGATGGGATTCAGGGCTTCAGTGAGAGGCCTTTTCCTGGACTGAGTAAAATGCTTTAAAATACTGTTATGGAGGTGAAAGGGGTTATGTAGTTTCATTTATTTATTTATTTGCATTGCGAGTGGTCTTTTCTAGGTTAAATAATAAAAATCTCAAAGAGCAAAAATAAAGAATTGTTGTTGTTGTGTTCCCTGCCAGATCTGAAACATGGACACTGGATAGGAAAACAGTCGAGAAGCGTTTGTATAGCCAGGCAGTCGGGCCGTCCAGTTAGATCAATGCCACCACTTGAAGGCGTCCCTCTCCATCAACAAGAATAGAAGTGTAAAAAGCATTATCACATTGGAAAGGTTAATAAGAATTGTATCTTTTTTTTTTTGTAGGATTTGGTACGGTGACTGAGGATAGTCAATGAATAAGATTTGCCAAAGTTTGTGGGGCTGGGGTGAATTTTATGAACGAGTAACAGCCTTGTGTTTAATATTTAGATCCATAGGAGGAGGGCAACACACTAATTTTTAAAGACTCGTGTATGGAACGACATAGGGAACTTGATTTCATTTGTGTGATCTCCACCTTTGATCTCTACATTTGATCTGTCTGAACTCCACGTTTTAACATTCTGAACTCCACATTTGATAAGTCTGAACTCCACATTTGATCAGTCTGAACTCCACACTTGATCAGTCTGAACTCCACACTTGATCAGTCTGAACTCCACACTTGATCAGTCTGAACTCCACACTTGATCAGTCTGAACTCCACATTTAATCAGCCTGATCTCCACATTTAATCAGTCTGAACTCCACATATAATCAGTTTGTACTCCACATTCGATCAGACTGAACCCCACATTTGATCTCCACACTTGATCTCCACATTTGATCAGTCCTCTTTCCACATTTCAAAAAACAGTCGGTAATTATACAATGAGGCCAGACATGCATAATGGCTTTTATAAAACTATGGAATTTTATTTGCTCTCAGCGATTTTAATATTAAACACACGGCATTAAAATTCATTGTTTTCACGTGATTGATTTTCATGGGGGAAGTTCAGCTTTTTGGGGGGTGTGGTGATTTTTGTGTGACTTTCACCGATTTTGTTAATATTACTTTTGGTGACTGATTTACACAAGTGAGTGGAACAGAGATAACTATGTTTTTCTGTTCATTTTCGAAAGTACTTCTATCAATTAGCGACGAGTTATCCATGGCACATTTATTGCCCTACCAACTTTCAATATTTTAGTAAGGTAAATATTATGGTCAATATAATATTAAAGATTCATAAAAAATAAGATGGGATGAATGAAACACAGTAAAAATGATGCCAGAAATGACGCAAAAACAAAAGCTGAAAAAGAACAATCTGCAGAGAGAGAGAGAGAGAGAGAGAGAGAGAGAGAGAGAGAGAGGAACCCTAAGACAAAAGTGTAAGCAAAAGGTGAGGCGTCAAGAAATCGCAAAAACATCAGGAAGGTCTTAGTGAGAGAAAAGCGAGGAGGAGGAGGAGGAGGAGGAAAAGAATCAGGGAGAACAAAAGGAATACAAGAAAACAGAATAACATCTGAGGAAGGCAGGACGTGACGGAAAGAAATGGTAGACTTTCTTGAGAGAGGTTGGTGAAAAAAGTGAAAAAATAAGGGTGAAAAGCGCTGAAGAAAAACATAAAGAAGTGGTAGAGAGTGAAAAGTGAAAGAAAAAAGTGAAAAGGGTGATTTAAGAATGAATAAAGTGAACTAAAAAAAAAAGTGAATAAGCTGAATTGAGAAATGTGAAGTAAAAAATGAAAAATCGAAATAAATGTGAAAAAAAAAGCCTTAAAAGCGAAAAAAGTGGAATTAACAGTGAAAAGAATGAATCATAAAGCGAGAAAATGAAGGAGAGAAAACTTAGGAAAAACATTCAAGAGGAGGAAGAAACACACCTATTAGAATGGCCAGAGGAAACTTGGAAAACACCCCCCAAAAAACACTCTTAAAAGACAGACGAGAGAAATTTAGAAAAAAAAAACAAGAAGAAAAAAAACACCTGCAAAAAAGAGAAATAATTAGGGAAAAACACCCAAAAAGGGATAAAGAAACACATAAAAGTAAGGCAAGATAAAACTTAGAAAAACACCCAAAGGAAGAAAGAACACACATCGGAAAAGAAAGCCGAAGGAAAAAACGCAAGAAAATACTCAAAAGAAGAAGGAAAAATAAGAGAAAGACGAGGCAAAACTTAGGAAAAACTCTCACAAGAATAAACAGTAAAGAAGGAGATATGTGGGTGGGAGGGAAGAAGTCTCCAAAGCTCCTGCAAGAATCTGGAGAAACAAAAGCGAAGGGAAAAAGGAGAAGGACACGAGGAAGAGACTTGGGATAAAAGCCAATGAATAAAAGACGAAAATTACGCTGTGGAGAGGCGGCGGAGGTGAAAGGGACGTAAAATCATGAAAATCTAAAGAAAAAGTGAGAAAATGAGAAAAAATAAAGATGTATTAAATGTCGAGATGAGACTATAAAAAGAAAATTAAATGAGAAGAGGAAAAAAAGGAGAACTGTAATGAATGTCGAGACAAGACCAAAAAAAAAAAAAAAAAAAATCTTGTAATAAATCCTGAAACGAGACGAGGAAAAAAAATTGTAATAAATGTCGAAAGAAATTTATTAGGGAGAAGGAGGGTTGAGGAATCATGGAAGAATATGAGCAATAGAAATTAGAATGTTAATGAAAATGGAAATAGAGACAGAGAAGAAAGGTGAAAAACAAATGTAACTAAGATCATAAGAAAAATGTAAAAATGTGGAGAATTATTCAGTAGGAGAAGGAGGAGGAGGAGGAGGAGGAGGAGAAGGAGGAGGAGGAGAGTTGTCGAAATATGAAAGCAAGCCCCCCCCCAAAAAAAAAAAAAAAAAACAGAAGGAAAATAATTCAAGGACGCAGAAGAAAAATAAAAGAATGACCTAAGGAATAAGACACCACCAAAAATGTCAAAAGAACTCCAGTAGGCGAGAGGAGAAGAAAATCGGATAAAGAAAAATGGAAAAAAGGGCGAAAAAAGAACTAGAAAACATGAAAAGAATAAAATAGCGAGAATAGAAAAGAGGAAACTGTAAGAAAATATAAAACACTGCCTTCCTGTACCCCACTCAGCTGGATAATATGGTTTACTCGTAGATAGAATGGAACACTGGAATTATTCGTACCGTGACGGGAGAAATAAAATAACGCAAAATAAAATCAAAGGAGAGGGAAAAATTCAGAAGAACAAAAAGTAAGGAAAAATGATGCCAAGAAAATACAATGCTATCGACAGAACTTGAGAAAGGAAAACAAGAAAGTTCAGGAACTGTGAAAATAAACAAACAAATAGGAGGAGGAGGAGGAAGAGGAGGAGGAGGAGGAGGAAGAGGAGGAGGAGAAGGAAGAGGAGGAGGAGGAGGAGGAGGAAGAAGAGGAGGAGGAGGGGGAGAAGAAGAATAAGGTGATAATTATTATAATAATAATAATAATAGTAATAATAATAATAATAATAATAATAATAGTAATAATAATAATAATAATAATAATAAGAAGAAGAAGAAGAAGAAGAAGAAGAAGAACAAGAACAAGAAGAAGAAGAAGAAAGACAACAAAACAGAAGACAGAAGAAAAAACATCAAAAAGCCAACGGGAAAAGAATTTTGAAGAAATGCAAGGAAAAAAGAATGAAGAAAGGCATAAAAAGACAATTACAGTAAGTGTCGAAAGAAATCCAGTAGGGAAGAAAAAGATGAGAAGGTCGGGAGATCATGGAAGAAAAATAATAAAAAAAAAGAATGGTAGGAAGAATGAGGCCAAGAATAAGAGAAAAATATGTTGAGAGAGAGAGAGAGAGAGAGAGAGAGAGAGAGAGAGAGAGAGTGAAATATATATAAATGACGTCCTATGGCTGAAGTGGCTGGTTCAAAGGTCTAGTCTTTCCCTAGCAGACACCCCGCAACAATCTAAATTACACCTAGGTCCCTAATTTTACCGCCTAGGAAATCGATCTCGGGTTCTTTCAATTGCGAGCCGGATGTGCTAACCACTGCACTGCCCAGGAAAAGGAAGAAATGAATAAACACGGAAGAAGAGGGAAGAGGAAGAGCGATGAGAGAAAAACCAGAAGGACACCAGAATCGTAAAGTTACAAGTCTGAGGTGGGTCGAGAGGAAATAAGGGAGAGAATATGCGAGTAGTGGAGAGAGAGAGAGAGAGAAAGAGAGAGAGAGAGAGAGAGAGAGAGAGAGAGAGAGAGAGAGAGAGAGAGAGAGAGAGAGAGAGAGAGAGAGAGAGAGAGAGGAAAATGTAAGAACGAGACATAGAAAAGGGAAAGAGAAAGACAAAAGAGTGAGACAGAAAAACTGAAAGAGAAATAATGTCAAAAGTAACGAAATGTGGAGAGAGAGAGAGAGAGAGAGAGAGAGAGAGAGAGAGAGAGAGAGAGAGAGAGAGAGAGAGAGAGAGAAAAGAAATAAAACGTTTACCAAGAGTTCAAAACAAAGAAAAAGCAGATGAGAACGTTTAAGGAATACGTTCTAGAGTAAGAGTAACGTAAGGAAAAAAAGGAGACGTAGAATAAGAACTGAACAAAGTAAGAGTAAAGCAGAAGGGAGGAATATAAGAATAAAAATAATAAAGGAAAGCAACCATAAGGACACGAAGAAATAAAGACGGAACGAAAGATAACGTGAAAATTTATGAAGACTTACAATAAGAGGAAGCTGAATACTGGCGAGGGGAACTCAGTACGGAAGTAAAGGTGAGAGAGTATTATAACCTCACAGATAGTGTGGAGAAGGAGGAGGAGGAGAAGAAGAGGAAGAGGAAGAAGAAGAAGAAGAAGAAGAAGAGGGAGAAGAAGAACAAGGAGAAGATGAAGAAGACGAAGAGAGGAAAAGTAAAGAAAATGAACAGGACAATTGCTAGGAAATATAAGAATAAACTGAGGAATCAAGGAAAAAACTAAGAAGGTGAGACTGCTTGCCACTTCAACTCGAGGACGTCCCCTTCTTAAAACAGTATAATAATTCTTGTCATTTTCAGATTATTTCATTCAGCTTGGGAGAGACTGAATCGAAATTGTGCGTGTGCGTGTGTGTGTGTGTGTGTGTGTGTGTGTGTGTGTGTGTGTGTGTGTGTGTGTGTGTGTGTAAATACAACCTTCATTAATTCCTTCACCGTCAGGGGGTTTCCTAAGTTGACTAAAATCGTCTGGCAGAAGGAAGAACAATGCACTGAATCCTCCACCGTGCTTAGAAGACGAAGGGACAACGAGAAGGAAAAGGAATATGCACCAAGAGAAGGAGAGAATTACGTAGCGATGAACTGAAGAAAAATGATTAAGAGACGACAAGGGAACTGTGTCGAGAAATTCAGCAGGGAACACAAGACGAGAACAGTAAAAACAAGAAAGTGGTATAAAGTAAAAATAAAGGGATAGCCAGTAAAGTATAAGTAGGATATGTGAGAAAAATGAGAGGATGAATTGTACAGACAGAAGCGTAGTAAGAGAGAAAATGTAATATGCTGAGAGGTCATGCAAGGGAAAGACTAAGGAATAATGGATTAAGCTAGGGCAGGGGAGCTATAGGTACGGGTAAGATGTAAGGTAAGGGAGGGAGCGGGTAAATGCCATGAGACGCTCAGCCGCAGTGTTCATCTCCGTAACTTAGGCCTTTGAGCATGTGGCGGACTGTTCATCCATTACCCTGGGATACAAGGCCATTGCTTCCTGCTTCATCCAGGTCTACCTCAGGAACTCACTCTACCTACCACCGCATAAGGAGATGGTGGACATATAAGTGGTGCCAACTGCCCGCACCAAGAATCGAACCCCGACACCAAGGGACCGCCGTTTCGTAGCTAGCAATACACGTAGAGGAAAGATGAGGTGATAATGGTGAAAGATGATGATGCTCAAACATAAAATAATATACATGTGCTGAGACAGAGGGAAAATATGGAAATCTGGAACGCAGAGGAAAAGAGATACCTGTTGAGAAAATTTAAAAGGAAAGAAAATGTGAAAGTGATGAAATGTGGTAAAAAAAAGGATATTATGGAATAAAAGCGTAGATATGTAGGGAGAAAAATATGAAGATGATACGTAAAAGGGAAACTATTCTTTTTATCTCCGACTTGTTATAATAATAATAATAATAATAATAAAAAATGATAATATAATTTTGGTAAAGCACATTTTCTCTAGTTCACTTTCCTTCCATTTTCCCTTCCATTGCTTTCTTTTTCATATTCCGCTGCTTCCACATTTTTCTGATTTTTTTTCTTGCGGCTCCCTGTCCTATTTTCCTCTTCACTTCCTCCAACTTTTTTCTCCTCGATTGTTTTTTTTATGTACATTCTTTTACGTCTCCCTAACCTTCCATTTTCCTTCATGTTCCTTCTACTTTGCCATATCTCCCCCAGTCTTTTTTTTTTTTCCCTACCATCTTCCAGCGTCTCTCTCTACTTTTCCTTTTTCCTCTCTAATCCCTCTAACGTTGCATTTAATATCCCTTTTTATCTTCATTTTTAAAATTTTCCGACGCATCTTCTGTCTGCAGCTCCCTACCCATCTTTTTTCTCTATCCATTCCGCCCAAGCTTTTATATATCATCCTCTCCACATTTTGTTCTTTCAATTCATTCCAAAAGCATATTCTGTTTGCAGCTTCCTGCCTTTTCATTTTCCATCCCAGTCCCTCAAACTTGTCATATACCATCCCCTCCACACTTTTGTTTTTTCATTATATTTTTTTCCCAAAGCGTATTCTGTCAGTGGCTCTAAGTTATCACATACCATCCCCTCAATGTCTGCTTTCTGTCTCCTTTTCCCCCTAAAGCATATTCTGTCTGGCGCCCCCTGCCCTTCCATTTTCCTTTCTGTTCCTTCCAACTTTCACATCGCCTCCTCCCTCGCCTTGCCTCATTTTATAGCACACTCTCGCCATTTCCAACACTCTCGTCCCCCTCATTCTTACATTTTTCTCCTCTCCTCGCGTCTCCATCTTTATTCCTTCATGTTCGCTTCCAATGACCTTTTCTGCACTTTCACCCTCTATTCCTCAGGTCTTATCTTTTGACATTTTTTTCTCTCTGTTTTCTTTCTTACATTTTTCTTATCCAGTGTCTTTCTCCTCTGCCAGTGTCTCCATCTATATTTCTTAATGCTTGCTTCCAATGACCTTTTTTACACTTTCACCTTCTACTCCTCAGTTCTTATTTTTGGCACTTTTTTTTTCGGTTTCTTTTCTTCAAGGTCTTTTTTTACTGCTATTATTCTCCTCTACATCGTCGTCGTCGTCATCATCATCATCATCATCATCATCATCTTATTTTATGTTCGCTTCCAATAACCTTTTTTATACTTTCACCTTCTGTTCCTCATCTCTTATTTCTTGACTTTTTCTCCCAGTTTCATTTTTACTTTTTTCGTATTCACTGGATTATTACTTTTAAAAATTTTCTCTTTTACGTCATCATCATCTTTTCTCCATTACGTTCCTTTGAAATAACCTCTTCGCACTTTCATCTTCAGTTCCTCATGTTTAATTTTTTTGCATCTTTTTCAGTTTCCTGTTTTACATTTTTCATATTCAAGGATTTATTATTCTTGCATTTTTATTTCCCCACCTCTTACATTTGCCAGAGTTTTCTTTACTTATTTACTGTTCTCCCAAATCTATCTATCCATCTATCTGTCTATTTATCTACCTATCTATCTGTCCATCTATTTATTGTAGGTCTTACCTTTCTTACATTATTTTTCTTTATTTCCTAATGTTCGCTTACCATGACCTTTCAGCAAATTCTCCTATTCTTCTTTGCTTCTTACTGCCCATCTTCAGCCTACCATTGATTTCTGTTACTTTATACAATTATAAATTTTACTTCTAACCTTGTCACTTTTCTCATTGATTCGATTTACTACCTCACGCAGTCTCTCAGGAGCGACGTAGTGTTGGAATGATGGCAGATGATAAGCATGACTGTACATTCATTCCTATTTCTCTTTGACTTTTCTTTTATAAGCTTAGTTTCATTCCTCCTCCACGATTTGCATTCTACACCTTCAAACATCCGCTGAAGCGACGCAGCTAAAAATGGTAGACGTCTAGACAAAATAAAGATGTTTGTGGTTGCGATAATATTGCATTTTCCTTTCATCATTCTTTTCTGTAAGTTTCTGTTGCAAACTATATCGATGTTAAAAAGGACAAATGAACTGTATGGGAAAATTAAGGTGTCTTACTCAACATAAATCGCTTAGGAAGAGGAGCCACGAAGCTTTCTGTACCACAAGGTGTAATTGCCACACGCTGAATATGTACAGTAATTTTATATTATTTTTGATATTACATTCTTGTCATAATGTTGAGACGTCTAGTAGTGAATGGGTTAATGGAATCTCTCTCTCTCTCTCTCTCTCTCTCTCTCTCTCTCTCTCTCTCTCTCTCTCTCTCTCTCTCTCATGTTTGCTTTCAGTTCCCTTCCGCACTGTCACTTCTCTTCTCTGCTGCAGTTCCCTTCACTTTTTATCGCTCTTTCATCCCTCTCTCTCTCTCTCTCTCTCTCTCTCTCTCTCTCTCTCTCTCTCTCTCTCTCTCTCTCTCTCTCTCTCTCTCTCTCTCTCTCTCTTCAGCAATCTGGAAAAACATCGTCCTGGTTATATCATTTGCATGCAGGACACAACACCCTGGGCTTAAACCAAAATGAAGGCCTTAATTAGAGTGTGTTGTGCGGGTGCAAGTGTTCGCAACCACGCAGAAATTACAAGCACAGAAAACTTCCCTTGCCTCTTTAATAGTAAATTCTGGGAAAACTTGCGAGGCGAGTTTGCACGTAATGTTGGAAACTATGTATACCGTCTACAAAAGAAGAAAAAATTACCCACAAACTCTATATAACAAGGGGTATCAGTAATTCTGGCTGATATAAGAAGCCAAGCAATAAGAAGCAAGGAAGAATTGGAGAAAGTGCTGAAAAAAAGCGAACGTAGAGGAATGAAAAAGAGAAGAAAAATGTAAGAAAACCAAGACCCAGAATAAAGAGATAGATAAATAGCTAGTCAGATAGATATACTGTAAGCAAATCATAACCAAACGCTGGGTATTCGTCAAACTATAGTCCTTTTACCTTAACTTGGCCAAGACTGTGTTCCCTTTGCAGCCTATTTCACGTAGCACAGTGGCAAAATAAGGCTATGGCTCTATATCCTCTCCAGCTAGAAAGTTAGAATTTATCAGTCATTATATTTCCCAAGGTCAATGGCAACTGAATATATACTCCTTCCGTAAGCGTTAATGGTCACGAAGAAGTGTAGTCTATGAGAGAGGAGGCGACAGGTAGAGGAGGGAGGAAATGAAGGTGAGTGGAGAATGAGGTGCTTGGAAGTGTATTGTGGTGAGGCTGTTATGAGTCCATATTATAATTACAAATCATAATAGATAGATAGATAAATAGATAGATAGACAGCTCTATGCGAGCCTGGGAATGGGAAATGATCTTGCAAGTTACACTGAGGAAAAGCTGACGACAGATTACGAAGTAGCCAGTCAGGAGATGATGCAGTTAGTTGTCAGCAATTCACCAGGTGAACAAAGCCTTGTTGACCATACACACACATACACACATACTCACACACAGGCTTCTAGAACTTTCCAACCACAGGGAACACACGTGATACGACTCCTGTTTCACCAGAATTTAGGAAAGAGAGCTCAGAAGGAGAGAGGCCATAGAAGCGGCAGGGAGTGGCAAGAAAGGCTTAGCAACTAAAGAGAGAGAGAGAGAGAGAGAGAGAGAGAGAGAGAGAGAGAGAGAGAGAGATAGGGAGATAGCTAGCGGGACTCTACTTTATACTTCGCTCTGTGTGAGAGACTTGTTAATATTTCCAAGACAAATAAAAATAGTCCCATACTATTCTTTACCTCTCCTTGTCATTGAATGACAAATGGGAAAGAACATTATCTACTTACAAAGCTACTCAAGTATAACAACCGCTCGTCCACAAGTCTAATATATATAACTCCACTACAAGTATCTACAAAGTCTTATATGACAAGGCTGCTCTGGGTAAACTCTGGAATTAAACGCTTGGCGATAGATAGACGAGTAGATAGATACACACACACACACACACACACACACACACACACACACACACACACACACACACACTCTCTCTCTCTCTCTCTTTCTCTGTCTGTCTGTCTGTCTGTCTGTCTGTCTGTCTGTCTCTCTTAACGTGTTTCTGTCACACTCAGTTATACAGTATTTTTCATTCTTCTTCCCAGTTACAAATACTTCATATATAATACAATTTTTATACTATTATATTATTCCCTTTTTGTCTTTGATAAATATTGCTAAACACATCTATTATAGTCTGGATTATATTATTGAGGCCTCTTTGTCACACACATTGCTATAAATATTAAACCTTTCTCACACATAAAATTTTGCTGTTCGAACATTTCCGTCCCATCATTGGAATCTCTCAACCTACGATCGTAAAATGAATGTACACAAAAAACCCCCCAAGGGCTATGAAGGTAAGGGACATCAGACTGAATAGGTGGATTTTTATGTACCAGTGATTTTCGTTGACTATGGTTTTTGCATCAATGTTATGGTAATTGGAGCAGTTCCGTTGCATTGAAATGAATTAGAATAACAAGGATATTAGGTCAGAGGGACTAAATTACCCTGTGTACTCCGATTACTTACACATTACACTTTAAAAATATTACACTTAGCACAGATAAAGATAATATTGTTAGTATTAATGCTGAGTTTGGAAGCTTATATTTGAGATGATGTAGACGGTATTCTGAGACTTGGTTCACTTATTAAAAGATTGCTTATTAGTACTTAACAGCAAAATATTCTCGACAGCGATTATCCGTCCATGCATCAGTTTGACGGGATTTGTGATGAATAAATGTGTGTGTGTGTGTGTGTGTGTAATAAAAGACGGTCAGAGTACTTTTGAGGAGCTTGAGTTGAGGATGGAGAACAAAATTTTGGAGTGAGCATGAAAGAAAACAGATCAGACGTTTTGAGAAATATAGGTGGAGAAGGATATATTGGGAGGGAAATGATGATGATGATGATGGTGTGTGTGTGTGTGTGTGTGTGTGTGTGTGTGTGTGTGTGTGTGTGTATGCCCTGAAGACTCGTATGTGAGTTAGTCAGGCATTTGAAAGAATTATGTTCACACCTAGAAAATGTAGCTAAAAATCTTCCATCTGAATTATTTACGGGTCTGTGATACCATGAGATACTTAGGCAAATATTATTAAATTTATATATCTGTCTATCTATCTATGTATCAGTTTGTCTGTCTATCTATCTATCTATCTATCTCTTGCGAAAGGCCTTATTCCAGAGTATATCCTGGGCGACCTAAACAAAAACGCCAGACATCCTTCCTGTCACAATTCATCACCACTCTCTTCCGCCATGCCAAAACACCCTCCCTCATGCACGCTCTCTTCCCCATCCCTCTGCTTCGCTCTCGTCCTTCTGTTCCTCATTCTGTTCCTTCCTTTGTTTTGTATGTTATTTTTGTTATGTAGGAACAGTGACGCCCAACCCTATGCATGTTCTTCACCCTTCATTCAATTCGTTCCTCCCTTTCCTCTCCTGGTTCTCTCTTTTCTCTTTTAATGCTTGGTACGTATGAGTAATGACCTTTGATATTGAGCAACAAGGATAGGATGTTCTAATCAATCAAGCAATCAAGCAATCAGTCAGTCATTCATTCAATCAGTCAGCCAATCAATCAGTTCCTAACTTTCCTATCGATATTTTCTTTGACCATGTACAAGAGTTTTTGAGATTTGAAATGGTGATTAATTTAAGACTCAAACCCATTCAGTCCACCAGATAAGTCCTTGTGTGTGTGTGTGTGTGTGTGTGTGTGTGTGTGTGTGTGTGTGTGTGTGTGTGTGTGTGTGTGTGTGTATCACTGTGAACGACCAGTGCAAGTTTATCTACGTATATGCATAGTAATGGTAGTAACTGTAGCCTTCGGTTCATCGAAAACGTGATCCCCATGGACTGCAGAAAGACGTGGCCTTTCTTTTGTACTCCACCATCCTCCTTTTGAGGGATAGAGATGGGACTGTGGGAAATTTGTATAACCGGACAGCTCCACCGCCTTGTCATATCAGTGCCACAGCGTGAAGGCGTCATTCATCACCAATGCATGGATAAAAACCCTCATATACACAGCTCACAAACAATCGTACATCGTTGTGCTAAATAAGATTTCCCAAACTGTGTGCGGTGTATAAGTAACTGCATTCATAGCTAGGAAAGAATTCAATAAGAGTACAAATTATTACATTATTTCTAACACCCCTGGATTAGATTCTCGCTTTGTTTGGAGTCATACACGTAATCACTGAAGTCCTGCATCATAAAATTTGTCTGACGGAGAAAACACCCAATACAAATGTACCTGTAGTAACACAAATACCTGGTGGATGAATTTGTGCTACTTATTTCATGGTTCTCCAGATTTACTCCCACGTACCCTGAGTAATAGTGAACGCAAATATAAGTTAATACAAGGTAGCTGAAAAAAAAAAAAAAAGCATGATAACTTTAGCATGTTGGAAAAAAAAGTAAATTTCGAGACACCAAATAAATCTAAGCCATTTTCTTTCCTCTAGTCACAGTTCAACACAGTGTTTTTTTTGGTCCCTTTTGTCCATTCTCCTCCCCTAAAATTTACCAGATTAATGGTGAGTACATGACTATTAGAATGTACAGTAAATCATAATATATATCCAGCACACGTCACGGTTCTCCTAAAAAAATGATAAATTACGTCCGACTGATGACGAGGCCAAGAGTGGAAAAAAAAAAAAATTGTAGTGGAAAATCCTTGGCTCACGATGATGTTTTTCATTTTGTCACGCTTCCACCAGGCAATTTTATTCAGTTTAAGGCGAGCCACAGCCTTAAATGAGTTAATGAAGGCTATATCTAATCCCTCCAATCCAAAAAATCCTCCATACATTAAATAAAATCCCTTGTAGAGAGAATAATAAAAAAAAGTTATCTTCAAGGACTTCATAATCTTAAGCCATGTTCACCTCCTCCTCACAAGACACAGCTTCCATCGCCAAGGAGGTCGCCGAGTTAGAAGTAGAGGCCAGCTTTAAGAAGGGCTGGTGGTGGTGGTGGCAGGGCAGTGTGTAGGATTTTTAAGTATTTACCATGGGACAAAGCAAGAGACTCCCTTCTCAACCCCCTAGTCAATACCCTCATGTCCCCTTCATTCATTGGTTATTCCCCCTCTCAGGCTGGAATTCAGAACAAGGCCTCGCTTCTTTTTCATCTATGTATATTTCTATTTCCGAGAGTGATGTCACAAATCGTATAATTGTTAAAGTGTTTACGTGTGTCGAGAAAAAACTGGCGCTTTTGAGAAACAGAAGACCAAATTATTGTTATTATTATTATTATTATTATTATTATCATTATTATTATTATTATTATTATTATTATTATTATTATTATTACTATCATCTAAGGGTAAGATAAGATATTGTTCTTATTGCCTAACCTTTACATACATCATATAATAAATCCAGCTAACACAAATACGGTAATACAAACCTTATTTTCCGCATCCAAATAAAAATGATCAAGTGCTGGTGTAAGACTGTGGCGAGTCAAGTGATGGAATGAGCGAGTTTCTGGGACATTAAAAACAACGAACATTCTTTTACACAGTCATTAATAAGGGACAAATCAGGAATCAGGCGTAACAAAGCAACAAAGCCTCATCCCGTGGCAGTGGCAAAGACCTGGGATATTGGGAGAGACGCCTGGAAGGAGGGGATGGAAACTGAAGAGTGCGTTGTAAGTATATGACTGGATAGGGCTAGAAATACTGCACACAGGTCACTGATGGCTACAAGGCAGAGCGTAGGCCAAAGGACAGAACCCTGGGGAACAAAATTAAAGAAAAACAGAAGAAAAGCAGTCGTCTTCAGGTACAGAACAGCCGAAGAAGGGGCAGACGAGGGCACAGAAACAAGGAAGGACGCGGTTGGAGGGCAATCTGGAAATAAAAGGGTAGCTCCACACTCGGGCGAAGACCTTTGAGATTTCGAGCGCAACAGTAAAGGTTTCCCCGAAATCCCGAAAGGAGGATGGCCAGGAATCTCAGAGGAATGTGTAAGATCGCCAGTGGAGCGTTCCTGTGTGTGTGTGTGTGTGTGTGTGTGTGTGTGTGTGTGTGTGTGTGTGTGTGTGTGTGTGTGTGTGTGTGTGTGTGTGTGTGTGTGTGTGTGTGTGTGTGTGTGTGTGTGTGTGTGTGTGTGTGTGTGTGTGCGTGCGTGCGTGTGTGTGTGTGTGTGTGTGTGTGTGTGTGTGTGTGTGTGTGTGTGTGTGTGTGTGTGTGTGTGTGTGTGTGTGTGTGTGTGTGTGTGTGTGTGTGTGTGTGTGTGTGTGTGTGTGTGTGTGTGTGTGTGTGTGTGTGTGTGTGTGTGTGTGTGTTTTAAGCGTTCCTAATCCATTATAAGCTCAGCCAAATAATTAACTGCGTCGTATTTCTTCACTATCATGCTCTGTATCCAATCACACAAATTCTCTTATTATTATTATTATTATTATTATTATTATTCCACTTTGCCGAATTTACGAAAGTCTTTTGCCAAACTTATGCCCCTTTTGCCTTTCTTCCTACCTGTCCTTTTCCCTTTGCTGTCGAAGTTTGCTGTCACATACCATACCTTCCCCCTGAACTGTGGCTCAGAATGTCGTATTATTAGTTAAGGGATCTTTATTAATACATTTTCTTCAGCGATTTATTCTCTCTGTTACACCTTTCGATCTTTTGAAGGTTACTGAGATGGACTGTTTGTACTAGAAATAAATAATGTAAAGCAGAATGTCTGATAGTAAAGGGCATAATAAATCGCAAAGAAACATGTGCAACGGAGTCTCCCGAGCCGTCTATAGAACGGTTTATTTACACATGAACACCCAAAGTTTCATCTCGACTTTCTCCCATAGTCAAAGGAGTTCTCGATGCCATTCCCTCAGGATGCCAAGGAAGAGACGGCCGAGACAAGGCGCTTATCCGCTAAATTTACGGCGCCACGGCCAGGCTAACACCGCCTTCAGGAGGGTAAATGAGCTGCTTCTTATGTAAATTACTTGAGGCGTGGAGTAGAGCAGGGGAGGCTGTGGTGTGTCCGGCATAACACGGGCTATAATGGAGGCCTGTTATCTGGCTGACATGCACCATAATGCGCCACGTCACTTGATTTAAACACACACACACACACACACACACACACACATACTGAAACTATCCATAATGAGTGAGTGGAATTAGAGTTATTAAACACCTTTCACTCTAACTTGGCCCAGGTTTTTGTCCTTCTGCAGCCTTTTTCACGTAGCTCATTGGCAGGATGAGACAAGACTGTCACTCACATCATTTCCACACCACTCCTGAATAGTTAACATCATATACAAGTCTTTATCTCTTGTTACAGCGCTACAATTCAGTGATCATGATGAGGGGAGGGAGATTTTTAAGCCAGGTTAGAATAAAAAGAGTATAGTGAGAATGGGTTCCATTTGGGTATATTGTGAGAAGAGAGGTGTTCAACAACTACAAAGTCCCGGTGATAATTTTAGTGTTCATAAATTTCGCGTCTTTTTTACTCTCACTCCTTCATAGACTTTCTTCATTATGAATAACAACACTTCTTAAGCACCTATTTTTTAGGATTAAAGAAAATAACGAATCTTCCTTTTAGGTTTGTTTTACTTTATTTGGAAGGGACAGCTTTTTTTTTTTTTCAGTCATATGGTCTTTCTTCGGACATATGTCAAGATAAATAAAATTCCACAGGACAATCCTCTAAACGTGAAAAATATGCTGGTTAGTGGAAACAAGCTACTTCCCAGCCCAGTCAGTGTTCATTTTATTGCTAGCTCGTTCCAGCAATATCCTCGGTGATGTTATTTCAGCATCCATTCCGGAAGGGATAATATAAATACTGTCCTGAATGAGCAAAGAAAAGTGCAGTGATGCTACTAAACACCATATTTATCTATTTATCTATCTCTCTACTTACTTACCTACCTATCCACCTACCTACCTACCTATCTATCTGTCTACAGTATGTGTATTATTATTCCCCGGAATGCATTGGCAATATAATATGCTCTTTGGGTAAATAGTATTGCACAAGCCTGTTCATGGCGGGATACCAAATAACAGTAAAGACATTCAGTGAGGTGACGATTTTCCTAAGTTAGTGTTGTTGCTGCATGATTATTTTATTCAGCTTAACATGGATCTAAGCAAAACAAGAGGTTATAAATCCTGATCCGTTTGCTGTCCTGACGATTTTCCTCTTTGGCTGCCAGAAGACGCTTTTATCCAGCTCATGCTTGAACGTGCGTGTTAAATATTAATCATAAGTCAGCTAACAGATAAACACAGCTGGGACAGTATATAAAGGAGGATGAAAAGAATATTTCAAAGTGGTGGAAAAGTGGGAAGACACGATCAAGAAATATATATAAAAATTCATGAGGAAGAAGATATGAGGAATGTGGGTGGGGTGTCAGAAGCATAAAACTTGCAAATCCTTTATTTAAAAAAAAAAAAAAAAAAAAAAAAAAAAAAAAAAAAAAACAGGAGAGCGTGGGTCACAGTCGCAGGAAAATAAGAGACGCAACCGAGTACTTTAGATAATTATTTATTGATATTTTTCGCTCCATTATGTGATAGAAGAAGCAACAGGAAACGATGCGTCAAAAATTTATCAGGCTAGTTTATTTGCTTTACTAGATCGACCGTGGAGGATTTAAGGGAATTGTTAGCCATTTCTGCGGTAAACGCTGACTTTTACTGCCTCTGCAAGCATCATTTTGGAACACAGATTCTTTTGAGAAAATAGGTATCTACATTTTGAAATAAACACTGATATATATATATATGAACTCCACAAACATCATTGCGGAACACAGATACATTTACAGCAATTGGTATGTTTTTATTTATTGTTATTTTTTAGATAAACACTGACGTACACAAACCCTGTAAAACATTATTTCGAATCATGGATGCTTTTGCAGGTAAAGTACTGATTCCCACTGATTGAAACAAATATATTACGAAAGCAAAGGTACCACAATCACACTGGTAAATTCATTGCTGATACATGAACGAACACAATGAGAGAGAGAACTCCCTGCAGTCTCCACTCATCCCTCCACTACCATCATGATATTCCCCTTTTCCTCATACCTACCACGAAACTATTTCTTTTTCCATTTTTCTTTTTCTGGCTTAAAGGAGAATACCCTGAATCCAAAGGCTAAAAAGTAGTAGACGTCCGCAGGCTTCACGGTACAAGGCGAATGCTTCCGTGAGTGAATTTTTTATGTCACTCGCAGTCAGCCATTCTCTCGACGCATCCGCAGTGAAGATAATTTTTACTAAATTTTGGTGTTTTTTTCCCTTACGATGATGCTGACTCTTCCCAAGCCTGCCGCACCATGGAAATGTCAGCTCGCCTCCTGCTGACTTATTCCCTCCGTCAGGCTCTCTCTTGTCTTCTCTAATCTAGCATCGCACGTGAAGCGTAAGCCGAGAAAAATGAGGGCGTGTCTGGCCAGAACAACAGCTGCTTGTCTTGAGTTCGTATCTGCAAGCCTTAACAAAGTTTATGTCAAAATTAATTCCCTACCCCTCCACACACACACACACACACACACACACACACACACACACACACACACAAACACAAACACAAACACAAACACACAGAAAGAGAGAGAGAAAATGAACCTATAAACAGGACATAAGGTTTCATGCGAGTATGATAGCTCTCAAAGCTGATTAAGCAAGATGAAATAAAAACACCATTGGTAACATTCACACGATACTGAAATAATAGTGACTTCACCCCCCCTCCTTCTCTCTTTCTCACTCTCACTCTCTCTCTCTCTCTCTCTCTCTCTCTCTCTCAACCCGCAACTCTTTCCTCCTCTTTCCCTCGCTGTCAAGATCTCGCCCACCTTTTCCGGCCTCATCATAATAATCCTCTCAGCAAATGATAATCTCGTCAGTGTCAGCCTTGCTCGTTATCTGGTGCTGACCACGGATGACGCTCTGCTGACTGCTGATTAGGGGTGCCAGCCCGCCTGCATGACACGGCTGCTGTTCCTGCATTACTGACTGACTGCTGCACCTAGTTGACTGACTGCTGCTGTTTCTGCGTAGCTGACTGGTTGCTGCTATTCCTACACTAGTGACTGATTGCTGCTGTTTATACATTATTGACTGACTGCTGTTTTTCATACACGAGTGACTACTGCTGTTTATACATGACTGACTGACTGGCTGATATCCTGAATGTGTGACTGAAATCATAGGTAAGATCTTCAAATGTCCCGTATTCTTCAGGCAAATAAATCACGGATCATGTACTCGTATATCATCAGCACAAGCAGATTAATGTGATGTTTAAGTACTCCCAGCAAAATAAAAATAAATCGTTAATATAAAGAACAGTCTCCCTTGTCTGATCCTTGAGCCTCGTGACTGAAAGTTGTCTCTGTTTACTGTCTGAAACTTATTATTATTTTTTTTTTTTATGTGAGGACTCTGGACATGGGTTTAACAGCCCGTTCCCAAGGGCCAGCAGTCCTATATTCCACAGACCTCCACATGTCCCCTCTTCGGCGCTAATACCCACCGTCCATACTGAATACATACTAGGGCTGTCTCATACAGGACTGGTGATCTGATATTAGCGAGGGTGTTTTGACGACATATCGGAAAAAAAGAAAAACTGGTCATTTCAGTCAGGCTTGTTAATTCTGACAGAACGAAAAATGCTGCAGAATTTTGTTAACGGCACTGTCTTAAAAAAAAAAAAAAATCTCAACTTTTTATCATGGCAGGTGTGCGAAGTAAAAAAAAATAATCCGTCGTTTCAAAAAGATACACACAGGACGAACCATCAAGAGATACACTTAATGTGATCAGAATAAGTAAATAAAGAGATAAATAAAATAATCTAGAAGTACTACCAATCACCCAATGCATTTCTTTTCATTTCACTCAAGGCAGCTGAATTTCCCAACTTGAAAATGGGTCGCTTCAGAGAGATACATTAGACGAGGCGGCCGCGTGCACTGTGATGGTCCACGTGTCGTTTTGTGTCGCTCTGAGGAAAGGAGCCCTTGGAGTGGTGCCAGGCGAGGGGGAGGGGGGTCAGGGGTGTCAGGGCGGGGGACTGGAGGGGTGGAGGAAGCATAGCAGGCAGGCAGCAAACGAGGACAAAAAGTGGGCAACAGGAGCAGGAGGAGAACAACCAACCTGGAAGACACAGGAAGTAAGGGACGGAAATGGCAGGGCACAAACACGAAGGAGGGAGGAAATGGAGTGAAAAGAGGAATGTACAAGTCTTGAGGTAAGGGGGAAATGCAAAATAAATAAAAGAAAGGAGGAAGACATGAGAGAGTAATAAAAAAAAATGAGGGAAAGATGGGATGCATAATGAGTAGAATAATATGGCACTCGGAATATCAAGGTTTAAAAGTGAGGTGAAGGTGAAGGAGAAAAACGAAAGCAAAGTAAAAGAGAAGTGGAATAAACAGTTGTTATGATAGGGAAGGAACGCGAAATATATGTAGAAGAGAAGTATGAGGCACTAGGGAAATCACAGAGAAACACAGTAGGAAGGGAAGAAGCGGATAAGTCTAGGCCAAGAAAGAAAGAGAACATGAAAAGATTCAAAACACGAGTGGAAATAACATCTATAATGAAAGTCTGACATTCTGGGAAGTAAAAGAATAAAAAATGTGATGAGGAAAGAAACAGGAAAGCCAGAGTGAAATAAAAGAGTCAGCGGAGCGACAGAAAAAAACTAGACCTGAGATGAAAGGAGGACTGTAAAAGAAATCTAAAATAAAGTATAAGATATTTTGGAAAGCTAGAGTGTGAGAGTATGAGGGGGGGAAGAAGGAAAACCAAACATAAATAAGAAGCCTGAGATATGAGAGAAAAAGCGTAAGAAAAATGAAGAATAATTACATGTGGGGGAAGAATGGAATCTGACTGGATGGCAAAAGTCTTTTATGAGGAAGGGAAGCAAAACAAAAGTGAAATTAAAACCAACAATGAAAATACGGAGGAAAAATGAGAGGAAAGTAGAATAAAACTGGTGAATATGAAAAAGGAGAGAAAAACAGGGAAGACAAGAACACTGATGAAAGGTTATTAAATTCAATGTTAAAGGAAAAAAACTAGAATTTGATAAAGGAATAGAAAAGTACAATGAACAAATATGAAATGCGAGTAACTAAGAGAAAAGCAAGAAGGCCGAGAAAAAACTGTAAGTGAAAGTAAAAAAAAAACACGTCTGAAACTAGACAACGTTAATTAAACCTGAAACAAACAGGACTGGAAGAAGGTGAAGCTTGGAAGGGTAAAATAAAGAAGCCAGACAAGGGAAACGACGCTGAATAAAAGTGGAATATGTGATACTGGAACAAGGGTGAGTCAAGGAAGAGAAAGAGGCATAAAGAGGACCGTAGGATTATGCCTGGGAACTTGCACATAAAAAGGAAAAGGGAGAGTACATGAAAGAGAGAGAGAGAGAGAGAGACGGGGGGGGGGAGCCAGATGGAAAATGTAAGCGTGTCTCCATGAGTAACGCCTCTACTTAGCTCAGATGCCAAAATAAACAGCCACCATCTTGCCTCTTGGTTATAGACGACAGAACCTCCTTTACCTTGAGCAGCTTCATTATCGGCCCAGGTGTTTCTTTCAGTCCAGGTGTTTTCGAAAGTACTGCGTCTGTAAGTGTCAAAGAAAGAGGGAGTATTTTCCTTTGTTACTTAAGAATGAACAGGTGTCGACTTTAAAATGTTCATGATATTTAGTTTATATCTCTGTAAGTGTGCTGCATTTATGAATACCTATTGAAAGATGTATATTAACCGAATTATACCCTGGTTTAAATACATAAATTATTGTCAGCGTAATGTGTTTAGAAATGACTGAACAGAATACCAGAATATTACTGAATGTTTGGATTACCTTCTTTCATATTAGTGTCTAAAATACTTCAGAAAAGGGCACTACATTCCCTTTATGCACAACCTTTCGATCTAGATTTTATTATTGTACTGGATATATTGTACATCAATGAAGGTATTTAAGTTGTCTGAACATTATTATATATTTTTGCTTTCGGTGATACCTCAACAGTAGAAAAGATTTACTTCATATTCAAACATATTTTTTCCCAAGTTCGTTCCATGTCTATTGAATCTGTAAATATCTGTGAATAGATATGCAATACCCTAATACTCTTGCTATATTATTTAGTCCACATTATTTCAAGTGTTTTTCTTGTTAGTACTGGTGTTCTTGTGGAAGTTTAAGGTTCATTTGGACGTGAACCCCAAGTACTGCAAAAAATCCCGTCACCACAGTCAGTGTTATCAGGGGTTCTCTTTTGGGGGATTCATGCTTGAAGGCTTATCTGTTTTGTGGGAGTGAGGCGCAGGATGTGAGCAACTGTCTTGTGGTATGTGGAGGACGTCTTGAAGTGGAGGTCCAGTGAATTATTTTATGGGGTGAGGGAGGAGAGGGGTCAGGGAGCATATGGTGAGGGAGAAAGGTGTGAGGGTGGAAATGGCGAGGGAGGAAATAGTGAGGGAAGGGAGTGAGGGAGGACAGGGTAAGGGAAGACGAGGTGAGGGAAGAGAGGGTGGGATCGATGAAGGCAAAGACTGACCCTCTCATGAGACGAACCGACCACAAAATCAAGCCCTATTCAGGTGGAGATGCCGGTAACACAACACTGAAAGGCCAGGCATGTTGGTGGAAAGAACTGGGTTTGGCTCGAAGTGTATCTGAAACCGATGTCTTATATAAACGAAGAAAGGAGCGTGTTTCTTGTCTGACACCTTAACCCGTTCAGCCAAAGGAAGTCATTCGTATCTTATTCTTGCTTATTCCTATACGATTTTCTTCTGCTCAGGGGAGACTTTTAGATTTCGGACTGTAGATAAAACCTTCATTAACTCCTTCCACAAACTGAGTCCATTCTTAACGTGAAAATAATAGTTTCGTGGAAGCCTGTGTAAAATGAAATATGTCATCCTTGAGAAGTGCTTAAGAGTTTAGATCAATTAGAAGGGAAAGGTCTTGTGAAAAAAGACACGCACGTAAGGACAGCTCAGCAATATGAAGCGATAATCTATCTGTTGTAAATTAAGCACCGAAAAAGAAAAATGAGACGAAGAAGAAATGAAGAAGAAACAATGGGCATGGAATTAAAAAAGGAAAATAATCTTGCCACTGTTGCTACAAACTTGCCACAAAGTAGAGAGAGGGTAAAGGAGCCGTAGAAATGCCTACCAGATTATCAACATAACATCGGGCGCGTGAGTTCCATTTGTATTCCTGGGACGTTCCTACACTGTTATTGTCGGTACGGAATTTATGTGGTGGGTGGGAATATTGGTATAACTGTATGTGGTGGTGGTGGTGGTGGTGGTGGAGAGAACTGAGTGTGATGGTGAGGTCTGAGTGACGGGGAGTGCGTCGTGGAGGTGGTGGTGTGACGATGGGTTTGTTTGTGTGATGGTGGGTGGCTGTGGTGGTGAGAACTGTATGTGATGGTAAAGTTCGTGTGATGGAGGGGATGTTGTGGTTGTGGTGGTGGTGGTAGGTTGATGTGGTGGTATGAACACTTGTAAAGCTGTATGTATTGGTAGTTGGTTTGTGTGGTGGTGAGAAGACCTGTTTGTGATGATGATGGTGTTGGGTGTATGTGGTAGTGAGGTTATCAGTATGTAATGGTGGTGGGTTTGTGTAGTGGTGAAAATCCAGCTAATGGTGTATTTGTTTGTGGTTGGTCTGTGTATCTATCAGAGTACTAGTAACGTGCTGTACTCTGGTAATGGGTTAGGGCAACAATGATGTGTTGATGTTATGTAAGTGTGGCAGATGTGAATATTGACAAATCTAAAGGTATTCCAGTTACAAGAGTGTAGATTTATAGAGAGTCTGTTGTTTGTTTAGCGCGCGCGTGCGTGCGTGTGTGTGTGTGTGTGTGTGTGTGTGTGTGTGTGTGTGTGTGTGTGTGTGTGTGTGTGTGTGTTAAGAAGAAAGAACCACATCCTAAAAATCTGCAGTTATTTTTCCCTTTCCACGAAAACCCTGGAAAAAAAAACCCAAATCCAAGCTCCATTCATTTCGAGATGCCTGGGCCCATTGTGCTGCAAAAATTGAGAGTCATAGGCAGAGAGAAATACAGTCTGAAGAAGAACAATTTCAGAGCTGACGTGTTGCAGGTATGAATGACAAAGTATCGGTGACTACTCGCATTAAGATGTTTGTAGTTATAAATGAAGCTATAGATCAATCACACAGTAGTAAATATTAAGAGTTACTCCTACCGTGTAAAGTGTGGCATGGAAAATACGAAACCTGTAACTTTAGTAACCTGGATGTTGCTATAAATGAATCGCACAGTAGCACACCTTACTAATAACTCCTGCCGTATTATGTGTGGCAGAGAAATACCAAACATATAACTTTAGTAATCTACAAGTAATTATAACTGACTCACATGGTGGTACATCAGAGGAAATACTCTCTGCGTGTGAAGTGTGGCGTGGGTAACCAAACTGCACATAACTCTGGGGCGAACCACTGCGCCATTAACTTTCCGATAGAAATATATATGGGTATCCCGCGGCGAGGCAAACTCAGTATTCCCTCAGAAAGGGTAAGAAATTTTTCGGACAATGCCTCAGCGATATTTCCATCTCAGAGTAAATGGGACTTGGTGCAGTATTTCTCTTTTTCTCGTGCAGTGGCCTTATTCTTTTTTCTTTCCCCTTGCCTTCCGAAGTTGTTATTTTGATATTTGTTTCTAACACTGCTAGTCCAATGACGTAGGTATATATAATTTTTCTTGCTAGTACCAGATGATTTTATATTAGCTTAGGATAGACTCTGGTACATAAGGGGTTAACGAAGCCTGTATCTTACACATCAGCTCGTAAAGTCTCTTCAGATCTTGTTAAATATAGTTTGAGATAAAATAATAAGCTCTGTCAGATGTCCTTAATTATGAATAAAAATGTCCTTTTACTGAGCAGAAATCCACAACTTTCCCAACTGAAGAGCATATTTCTTAATATATATATATATATACGGTATATCATTTCATCCCGAGTTATTCTTCTTTTATTAGCGACAAGAAGTCTTTTAGTTCTGAAGGTATAATTACAGTATGATTATCTTCTCATCGTTTCCCTTTCTTCTTTTCCCCTCCTGTTCTATTTCATCCTTTTGTTTTCCGTCCCTTCAGTACGAGGTTAATCACCTAGAAATCTGTTTTCATTTTCATCTTAACTCCTTCACCCGAGTACAATATTTGTATTTATTCCTGCTGCGGCTATATGAATTTAGAACGAAGGCCATAAGAATTTCCTATAGTTCGAAAAGCCTTCACTGCATGAAAATCGTCTGGAGAATGGGAGAATAAAATAACAGCAAGCCTTTTAATCAACTCCCGTCTTCAAAAAGTTTATCTTAAATTAGTAAAATCGCCTGGGCAAGGGGAGAACAAAATAAATAATATACCACTTAATTGTGCGGATTACCCTTATTTCCCACCGTCACAGGAAAGGTGGCCAGGATAAAAAAGAAAAGAAGAAAAGAAAATGAGTAAAGAAAAAAGGTAAACACATCCGAACACCATCAGAGTCACCAAGAGAAATTAGCCACTCATTCTTTCTCTCATCATTCAGTGCTTCAAAACAGTCATGTGATTGCAACTGATAACTACGTAAATGATTATGTTTCTCGAATTTCACTCTTAAAATTTGGGATGTAGCCATATTTTTCTGTACTTATTTTGCCGAGGAGAGAATCAAAAATTATAAAAATAGGCAATAATTGTTTGAGAATAATGCTGAAGGACCAAGTTTTGGAATTCTCATCTTTGATAATTTTGACGTGTAATGATGGCAACCGAAATTTCAAGGCAGGTGAACTATTTTTGATAGATAAATAGATAAACATATATAGACAGATAGATAAACAGATAGACAGATAGATAGAGATGGATTCATTTATTTAACTATTTATTGGTTAGGATGATTTGGGAATTATTTATGCTTGGAAAGAAATGAATGCTCTTTGTTAACCTTAATGATACGCTATCCTTCGTCCAAAACATGAATCGTAATCCTATTTGCGCTGAATTATCCCCGTTTCTTTTTTCTTTTTACTTTTTTTTTTTTCAATCAGCAGGATATCAATTTAACTCGGAGCTCAATTTGATAACAAGATGGAGAGCCGCCACCACCGCCATCCATCCACTCCCACTTGCCAATAGAAAGGCAATTTTTCATACTGCGATACCACGAAAATATTCTGTGCTGCGGAGAATTTAATATATACATAGAGAGAGATAGAGAGAGGCAGGAGGCGAAACATTGGATTTATCATAGTGCAGAACTGAGCCCAATATGCAAACAAGGGATGGCCTGTAGCACGTGTAAATTAGGCTTTGGTTATTATACTGGTTGAAAATTGCGTTATTCCAGATTAATTTTTTTTTTGTTTACGTCCTAAGAGCGGTGATATATTCTCTATTAATAATGTTTTAATATATCTGACACAGTAGTTAATTAAAACGCTATTTACAGGTGACGGCCTTTATTTTCATGAGAGGAAACGTTTACCGGTACCTCTGAAGTGGAACTGAAGTGGGAGAAACGTTTCCTCTAAGAAAATAATGGCCTTTATTTTCTTGAGAGGAAACGTTTATCCTTGAAGTGGGCCTGAAGTGGGAGAAACGTTTCCTGCAAAAAAATAAGGGTTTTTATTTTCTTAAGAGGAATCATTTACCCCTGGAGTGGGACTGAAGTGGGAGAAACGTTTCCTCTGATAAAGTAAATGCTCTTACCTCAAAATTATGCTTTAATGAACCAATATAGTTTCTGTATTATAATTATTTCCCTACAGCCAGGCAATTTTAAAAGGGAGAATCTTGTGACGAGGAAATCAGGGTATCATCATTTTTCTCTGATATTTTTGCTTGATTTATTTCCTTTAACTAGGTGATGAATTTTTGTTATTTTCATTTTCCTACGGCCAGACATTTTATTTAGCTGTGACTTTCTTTTAATGACATATAGATTAGACTCTGGTTATTATATATGGAGAAAAAAATATTATTCCTAAGTTTTAATCGGTTCAGTATTTTCAGTTTTATGGTGCTAGAGAGGGGCGCCTTCACGTGGTGGCACAGATATAACAGGGTGGTGGAGCTGCCGGGTTATATAAACGTCCCTCAACTACTTCCCTGAAAGGAGAACGGTGAGATTCAGGAGGAGGGCAACTTCAGCCTACAGTCCACCAAGTTGAAGTTTCAGATGAAC
Organism: Coenobita brevimanus; assembly: GCF_032717465.1. Lineage (NCBI taxonomy): Eukaryota > Metazoa > Arthropoda > Malacostraca > Decapoda > Coenobitidae > Coenobita > Coenobita brevimanus. Next base: position 7,668,661 of record NC_137018.1, on the reverse strand, counting down.
CTGTGGCTACAACTTCAGCAACAACAACAACAACAACAACAAACTCCCACCACCTACCCCACCATTACCACGACCAACTGCTACTACCACTACGGCACTACTTCTACTACTACTACTACTACTACCACCACTACGGTACTACTACTACTACTACTACTACTACTATGCTGCTCAAGAGCGGGCAGTTTTACTAAGACAAGAACAAACTTTGCACTGGAGAGAGAGAGAGAGAGAGAGAGAGAGAGAGGTTTTGTGTGTGTGTGTGTGTGTGTGTGTGTGTGTGTGTGTGTGTGTGTGTGTGTGTGTGTGTGTGTGTGTGTGTGTGTGTGTGTGTGTGTGTGTGTGTGTGTGTGTGTGTATCAAAATTCATCGTCTCCCCTTAATATATCGTTAAAGGTGTCAATATTTCCCTACGGTGTGTGTGAGAGGCACTTAACCCTCCTTCACCCACCCCCCAAGAGGGGAGGTGTGGCCCTGTCACCACCAGACCCACCTCTCTGCCCTCCCCACCACCACGCGAAGGACCCCTATACTTATCGCTTTAATTGGCCCCCTAGCACTTCCTCGTGACTATACTCCTTTCTCTTTAACCTGTCCTAGATTTTCGTCGTTTTGTACTTCACCTAGCTCTATGGCGGAACAAGATGATGCTATTGCTCTATACATCCATTTCATAGCACTTCTTCGTGACTAACATCATATTCTAGTGTAAATCTATTGTTACAACTAAGATTTCAGAGGGAAGGGAAAATTTTAGGCCAAGTTCGAGTAAAAGGAGTATGTTTTTTAGGGGGATATGGGAAATCAATAGCATCATCTAAGGTATTTTTCTGATACAATTCTATGTAAAGATATATAGATAAGAAATAAAAGAATATCCATCACTAATATGCAAGAGAGTAATTGCTGAGAGTGGGGTCTTACTGGCTGATATTCTTGTCGATTGAGGAAGCTCCCTAACACCTTTTCCAAAGCGACTGAATTTGCCTATTGCACAAGACTGTCCTCCTCCGTGTAACATAAATCATTCTAGGATCGCCATACTCTGCATACATAAAGTACAATAATTAACCACCCATATCCCAAAATAAATCGCTAAGGAAGAGATGCTAGGGAGCTTCCTTAACTGGCAAGAATACGACTCCAAGCCACACACACACACACACACACACACACACACACCTTCCTCTACCGCCGAAACCCCTTCAATCCGATGACGTGTATTTCATTCTTGATAACTACTGACGATGTTATTTATCTAAAAAAAAAAAATAAATGAGTGGAGATGGCCAAAAACAGCCTTTATTTACCCTCTACCTTACTAACAATGGGTTCTCGTTTGCTGTAAAATTGTGGCTAAAGCTCGCATTCTCTTCGGTTTAATAAGTTCCCTAACACCTCTTCCTTAGCGATTTATTTTTGGGTAGGATTAGTTAGTATAGTTTTATATATTGTTAACAGAGTGTCTGGCGATATTGGAAGGATTTATGTAACCAAGAAGAGGATGGGAAGGTTTAATAAGTAAAATAAATAGCTGAGGATGAGGTGTTAGGGAGCCTCCTTAACAGACGAGAATACGGGCTGAGTTCCCCCCTCCCCCAGGCAAAGGTGAGATTAGGGATTTACCTGGAAACCTTAGGAGTGTAAAGTCATAAACATGTTCGTCGACAAATATTTACCAGCATCGTACCTTGACTTCCATATTTCTCAATCCTCTCTAAGGAACTGAGATTATCCTTAGTGTCCTTCATTCTTATACTTTTATCTGCTTCATAATGTTATCTTTTTAGAATTCCTGTCCCCTGATTAGTTTCCCCCCACAGTCCACAGCAGTCCAAGTCTAACTGTTGCAGATTCTTTATAATGGATGGAGGACACCTGTAAAGTGGTGTATGTTTTTTTTTTCAGTAGTTAATTTGTTTTCCTTCCTCTGTCCATCTTCTGTAAACAGAATACATAAAATAAAAAGTAGTTCACGTAACACCATCCATTACCACTACCAAGAGAGAAGTGTTGGAGAACTTTTACTCATGAACCATAACAGCTTTCAAAGTCAACATTTCTATGCTGAAAAAAACAGTAAGTGATGGGACAATAATCCTAAGCATTTATAGAAAAAAAAGATTAAGATGGGCACCAGAATACCAATATAATAATAATTCGCATAGAAAAATGGAAACCAATATTTTTACATGGTAGTATTAGATGTGAAACTGCCTCTGAATAAATGTGTGTACGCTCGCCTTCATATCCGCAGACGAGGTGTTGCAATCCTGTCTGTCTGTCTGCTTGTCTGTTCGCCCCAGTATAACACAGTAAAAGGTCAACCAATTTTAAACGTGTGTGTGTGTGTGTGTGTGTGTGTGTGTGTGTGTGTGTGTGTGTGTGTGTGTAATGACGAACAACATGAGGGTTTGTCACTTCTCTTGCTTTTTCTAACATCCATTGCAACAAACATCAGCTTTATAGTTACTTTATATATTATCATTTTATTTGTTAATAGATAGAATCATATACTGCACTGTATATATATGTTGATAAATAAAGGCAGTGGCAGGTGGATGTAACTCCATTTATATCAGCCTATATCAAAGCTAGATTCACAGTGCTCTTACATAGACTATTTCAGAGTGAGCTCAAAGGGATGACTGAATTCTATTAATCAGGAAATAATATGAACTGAATTTGGAGTTACTCTGGTAGGAACAGCCTTTCTCTTTTATAACGGCAGGCAATTCACTATCATTATTTTTTTCAGCGTTTAGTATTTTTATCAGGTATTTTTTCAGCAGTTCTGGTAATGAAATATTTTTCTCGAATTAGTCACATTGTAAACTATGAACTATAGCATTACTATTTTCTTCCATAGTTGGCCCTGCGAATCTACACGGATACGATCGCCTCTGTCATGCACACAGTAGTATTTTATATAATATTGTTATACTCGTCTGGTCTCATATAGGCAAAGATGGATATTTTTTCTGATGTCCTCAGTCATTTCCTCGACAGTCAGGAGCTTTTCCTTGATGGAGAGTATGAAGTCAAGGTGTGACAACTTAAAACAACACTGACACATGACCTTGTAAGGGGAATGAGAAGAATTCACTCCATAGACTTTCGCGACCAATAATATCCTGGAAAAAATCGCCCGCCAGCTAAATCTGATGCTGTGTGGCCTGGTCACGTGGGGCGAGGTGTACATAGCGTGGCTTCCGGTGTGAGCTGTCTCATGTAAAACCATTCCAGTAATTCAAAGACGCGTGCCGTACATACATAGGGTAGACTTTGTCGTGAGACTACCTTGCCTTGTATTCTCGATGTGGGGATGGTGGGAAGTGGTGGTCAGTTTACCTTATATGTTACGAGTGTTATCTCACTAAGCACACGGGTTAAGTAGCCCCACCTCCCTAGTAGTCACACCCACACACACCCACACCCACCCACAGTCCATTGGTACTGAGCGTTATCAGTGTTCACACACACACACACACACACACACACACACACACACACACACACACACACACACACACACACACACACACACACACACACACACACACACACACACACACACACCACCGATTTCTCAAACCAAGCACCTTCATACATCATCCCTCAAATCGCCTCGGTAAACAATCTTTTCAGCAGACAGCACCATACAGCACGCACGTACACACACACACGAGAGAGAGAGAGAGAGAGAGAGAGAGAGAGAGAGAGAGAGAGAGAGAATGTTAATGTCTCTGTACCCAAGTCACTTAATGCATTATTCTTCCCTCTTTTGAATGCGACTTCTTGGCACGGTATTGTCTAGGTAACGTTACTGGTTACTCCTTACTCGTTACTCGTCACTCGTTGCTCGTTACTCGCTTCAGAGGGCTTCAGTAGTTGCCAGTCGGAGGGGCATAGCTTAGCCTGACAAGAGTACCAAGGGAAGAACCAAAAAATTTAGGTGAAGTGATAAACATGTAATTCTTTCTTTTAGAGAATTTTCTGCAGTGTGTGTGTGTGTGTGTGTGTGTGTGTGTGTGTGTGTGTGTGTGTGTGTGTGTGTGTGTGTGTGTGTGTGTTACAGGAGATTGCATAAATATTTCAGATTTACCAGCCGTATGATTAGTATATTGGAATTTATACTGACGTCATTAGTTTTCAATCCGTAACATTAAAAAAAAAATATATATATATATATATGTGTTGGTTTCATCGACTTTGGTTAGGCAGAGAGTTCATGAATATTCAAATACGAAGTACTGACCTGTAATAAATTACTCTGTACCGATAATTGATGTCCTGAAGAGTAAAGTAAATATTAATTCGTATACTCTCCATGTTCTTTGAATGTCTTTTCTGTATAAACTTTTTGATTTCATGGCCACTACAGTCTTTTCCTTGTAACATTAGGCGCGTTTCTACTGGAGCGTTGTTTAAGGACCAATCTGTATATTGCAAAACGAAAAATAGTTAACTTGTTGGTGAAGCGATTTGGCTGCATTCCGTGTCAGAGGAATAGGTATAACTCCAATTTTACTCAGTTTGGCGGAAGGAAGGATTGACCCCTCATGACAAAACAATCAGGATTTGAGCATAACAGGTGAAAAATCCAGGTGACAGAGTGATGTCAGAGTTAATTATGTGTTGTGATGTTCTTCGAGGGATTATTCTGAAATACACTAGGTTTCGTCTTGGGCTGACCCTCAACACCACCACCAACTCTGATTATAATCGGGCGAGATCTCTTCGATATCTCAAGACCTGAATTAATCTCATGGCCGCCGTGAGAATAGTTCCGGCCCCGTGGGTATAGTTCCGGCCATGTAAAAAACGAACAATTTGTCTTCGATTTTAACCAGTTTTGGAAGATGGATTGACAGACCGCTAAGGACAAAATTTACTGAGTTTGAGCACAATAGGTGAAACGTCTAGATGACAGGATAAGGGCAAAGTTGATCATACAATGTGAGGTTGGTTTTTAAAATATTGGTCTGACTTGGAGATTTCTTCATGAGCTACTTCTTACGAGCGCCACGAGACTGTTAAAATTTGATAAAAACTCTTTGATATCTCCATGCCAGTAGTTCTCCTAGCCTTTCCTTGGCAGAATAAATTATATATTGTATTATACCCAAATATTTCTCTAACGTGGTATGAGTCTTGTATAATACTGATGTACGCTGCATAGGCGGAGAGATATATGAGAGAGTGGGTATGAGTTGGAGGGAGGGCAAACAAATGACTAAGGATAGAGCGACATGGAGGCGATTTGTTTGTGGCCACCCCTTATGGGATGAAAATACAATTGATAGATATATTACCATAGAGACAGTTAGACAGAAAGATAGATAGTATTAACTCTGTCCATGATGACCTCTTATTTAACTATCCCCAGACGATTTTACTTCAGGATCTTATTAAACTCGTGTATCGATGGATCTGATTCATTATATATTTGAGCCTCTCGCTTCAAAAAGGCTGCCCTATGAAAAATATAATTGGAAATATCAGCAGTAAAAAAAAAAAAATAGTTTCCGGATTCGAAGGGTCAAAGTGCCATACCCAGAAACGCCTAGCACCTTTTCCTTAGCGATTTGATTTTGGATATGGCTAATTAATATCCCTTCGCACGGTATTTATGCAGAGTATGGCGATATCAGAATGATTTATGTAATACGGAGAAGGACAGTAAGGCGTAGTAGGCAAAATCAGTGGCTTAGGAAAAGGTGTTAGGGAGCTAACTTAACCGAGGAATACGTGAACCGGGGACTGGGGTAAAGAACTGCTCACATCAGAAAATAATGACGAGAGAGATGTTGGTGGTGTGTTTTGCTATTTGGATAAAGGAGAAGCATCACTCAGCACAGAGGTTCGCCTTCTTCCCTTCCCCCCTGGGCTCTATTGCCTCATCTTACCTCTCCCTCTGGCCATCATTTATCGTTAACTCTTTATTGTGTCTACCACCTCTGCTTCTTACTTGACTCTCTGCTTATTTATCGAGTGTTTTTTTTCATTCTCTTTACCGCCTCTGCTTTTTGCTTTACTCTCTGCTCATTTATCGTTTAGTCTTCATTCTGACAACCAACTCTGCTTCGTAAGTGGCTCTTGGCTCATTTGTTTTTTGTTTTTATTTTTTTCATTCTCTCCGTCGCTTCTGCTGCTAACCTCGCCTTGTGTTCCTCGTTCATCAGGTCTTCTTTATTCCTACTACCGCCTCCTGTTCCTACCTGTGCTTCCTATTTATAGACTCTTTTTCGTTCTCTTACATCGCCTCTGATTAGTAACTCCCTCTCGTGTTCTCAATTCAGTCCGTCGTCTACATTTCTTTCCTCGCTAACTATCCCTTACAAATTGAGTGTTCTTCATCACAAATTGCGTGTTCTTCATCCTATGCACCCTTGCTATCTGCCCTTCATTTGTTTCCTGTGTTCTTTATTCAGCCCACTCTCATCGTGTCTGCTCTCTCTCTCTCTCTCTCTCTCTCTGCCTATGTATCTTTCATAAACTGCTTGTCCTTCATCCCATCCCTCTCTTTCCCTAGCACATCCTTATAACCCCATTACATTTTTCAGTCTCGTCTTCAAACAGCGCTGACTTACAAAGATGCCACTGCCTCCCGTCCACACCAAACCACCGTAGAGACAAACTTGCTTGTTGACCCGGCTCGTGCATGATAAGGATTGCAATGAGTGATACATGGGGACAAGGCCGGGGTTAGTGTGCGTGTTGCATATTGAAGTTGCAGCAGGTCTCAACACACCATACCTGTCACCGCTCTCAGGCATCATTTAGCACAGTCTGATCCATTAGTCATTTCTCCAAACGAATTTTTTCCCCAACACCTCTTCCTAAGCGATTTATTTTGCTAATCACTCCTGGCTATCCTCTTCTATGTCATTCAGATAATTCCAATAATACCATACTCAGTAAAAACAATATTCAAATTGATATTAACCAGCCTTATCCAAAAATAAATCGCTAAGGAACAGGTGTTAGGGAGCCTCCTTAACCTACGAGAATACAGACTACAGGGTTATAGACAGCCTACGTTACTCCCCAGGACCAATTGGCACTCATTTTTATGGAATACAATTGTCTGGTAAAAGAGCGATCAAAAATAAGTATCATCACACGGAAAGAGAGCGAGAGACTGACGAGGAGAGTGTATGTGAGCGAGGTGGAGGGGGGGGGAGAGGGAGAGGGCGGCCAAGGATGAGACGGAGGGATGGAATGGAGAGGTCCATGAGAGAGGGGGGGTGTGAGCTGGGAGCGGGGCAGTGAAATGGCGGGGGACAGGGCGACATGGAGGCGATTTGTTTGTGGCCATCCCTTACGGGATTAAGGTGTCTGGCAATAGAAAGACAAATAGATAGGAAAGAATTACATCCTAAACCGCGTACACAGCTATTCTCTCCAAAGAAAATGAGAAACTTAATTCACCACTTCAGTATGATGACACTTAAATTCAATTCTTTACTACTTCAAACAGAATTTTCCTGTTACAAGAGACTTTCGAAGTGTAAAATAACTTGTATATATGATCTTCCCCTTTGGATGCCAGTCTACTCGCAATATCACATGTGCAGGTTTGAACAGCAGAGACAAGACAGCAGTAGTCGGTCACGCAATAACTGCAGCAGTTTGATAGTCATGCGGGAATATTAACAGTCATACAGGAACAGCAGCAGTCAGTCAGTCAGGCAGGAACATCAACAACTAGCTATCGATGACGGAAAATCAGCAGTCAGTCACACAGGAACAGGAGCAATTAGTCAGTCACACAGGAAAAGCAGCAGTTAGTTAGTCATGCAGTAACAACAGCAGTGAGTCATGCGGGTGGGCTGACCTCCCCTGTCAGCTGTCAGCAGAACATCATCTGTAACCAGGAAGCAGACAAGGAGCAACCCTGACACTGACAATACTAACTTTGCCTCGAAGATAATAAATAAGAATATGGTGAGGCCGAGGGAGGTGGGGATTAATAATTTGTAGAGCTGAAGTTATGAGAAAAATATGGTTTAGATAAATACGTTGCAGTTATACAAGAGTCACTAGGGCAGACATTTTTGCTGAGTCCTAATGTTCCCCTAAAAGAACACCCGCAGTGGTTGATGTTATACCCAGGTCCCCAACTGTACCACTGGGTGAAGAGAGACAAAGGGAAAACAAACTTTGTCCAAGAATCTGACCGGCCTGAAAATCAAACTCAGAGCTGCGCGTGGGGGAGTTGAAAATAAAAGTGATGGGGGACAAGGGGGAACAAACTTTGTCCAAGATTGCGACCGGCGTGAATAGCGAACTTGGGAATTTGAGTCAGAGAATTGCTAGTAAAAGACACACACACACACACACACACACACACACACACACTGAAATTTCTAGATGATAATAAAATGATGCTTCCAGGGGTTATAAATAAATAGTAAATGTTAAATATGTTAGTTATCTTAATTTCTATCACCATCTGGCATTCAAAGCTGACTCAAGGTGGGGTGGAAAGGCAGTTATTAAATCCTATCATATTCTGCCAGACTTAAGTGTTTGCAAGTTCCTGCATTCTCAATCACGAAGTATTTCAATATCTCTTCCTACTCTCCATTCCCACTCCGGAGCTTACGACCCCATTCAGGAAATTGAGAGGGTGAGGGTGTATGCTATTCTAGTTTTTGGACGTTGTTTATGGAGCATTTGTGAGCATTGGATTGTTGTTAGCTTGTATGCCATGTTACCGAAAGCGCCCATCACTGACGTACTACTAGTTGTCGCAGTCGTAACCACAGGCTCATTTTAACGTGAACTCAGTGGACTGCAGGTTGAAATTGCCTTCCTCCTGCACCCCACCATCCTCTTTTCTTGGGATAGGGAGAGACTCGAGGGACGTTTCTATAACAGAACATTGGGGCAGGTTGGTTATGCTTGTGCCATCACGTGAAGGCATCCCCCTCCAGGAATAACATGGAGGCACGGAAGCTAAACACGCGTCACATTCGCATTGTGTTCCCAGTTATTCTGATTATCTTAGTTTCGGAAATGCTGTGTAGAAATTCAGCCAGATATAGTCGGATCTGGACCGCACCTTGTGCCAGAACAAACTAAGATTCTTATCCTTTCCTCTGATCATTTTGGCCACAAGTCAGGAGCTTTGTATTTAATTCATGTTAACGACATATGTTTATAGTCATCACAGATAAAGCCTTCACAGCAAAAATAATTACAAATTGTTCTGATTAATGCTTTGTTAACAAGAAATTAATACTTTGTATTTTGTTGCAGCACACACAGTGAGATTTTATTATACTCAAGAGAAACTCCGCATGGTTAACAAGGTGCTTGGCTAAAGTGTTGGGTGTTTGCGTGAAAAGATTGGATGCAAACTTCTACCGCGGAGCGCGAACTTTCCCAAATTGGATCAGTGAGGGACTACGAAATAAGGGTAACTGTTACAGAACAATAAGGTGTATTTTATATGTATGTATGTATCTATCTATCTATCTATCTATCTATCTATCTATCTATATATATATATATATATATATATATATATATATATATATATATATATATATTTACTCTCTCGCTCTCTCTCTCTCTCGTACAATAATTTTAGAGATTTAGGCTGTAACGTGAGTCAAGGTAACATAGATTCTCATGGTATGTAAGATATCAATCATAAAAGTTCCCATCGATTAAAAACTATTACAGCCTTTCTCTGGTATTCACTTTAGAGTCCCTGAACAGTATACCAGACTGTCAGTTCATTTATCATCATCATCACCAAAACTTTCAATATCATCAAAAGCATTATCTTTATCATATCCATCACTACTACCACCTTACACCTCCATCATCACCATCATCATCATCATCACTAACATCACCACCATCATCATCATCCCTTTATTTCCTTCTCTTGGGAGGCGGTGACCTCTCCTAACTTTTTCCATTCTGACCTATTGTTTGTTGCTCGGCCTCGTCCTAGTCAGTCATATTACTATTTCATCTCCACGTATTCTCTGCTTAACTCTTCTTCTCTCTTCAGCTCTACATCTCGTTCACTCCCTGCTTCTTCTCTCAGTTTCTGCCTCATTTTGTCTCTCTGCTTCTTCTCTAAATCTTATCCTTTTCGTACTTCTCTTTCTCCATCTCTGCATGTTCCCTACGCAACACATCTCTTGTCTTCTCTCCACCTTGCTCTCTATTTGCTTTTTCTCTCCATCTCTTCATTTTGTCTCTATCTCTCCACCTCATCTCTCCCAACTTCCTCTCTTTCTCCATCTCTATCCACATCTCCTCTCTCCATCTGTCCATCCTACTCTCAGTTTGTCACTCTATATTTGTGGTTCTTCTCTACCTACTTCGTCATTTCTCTTCATCTCAGTCCTGTCAATCTTTTCCTTCACTTTCGTCATACAGTCTCTCTCAAGGTCCAGGATTTCCAAGCAACTGAAGGCAGCTCATTAACTTCCTCATTAAACCTGTCCTTAACTTTCACAACGATGCATAAAAAGCGTAATGGAGACAGTGACCTTGCCCTCACCTTCCACCCCAATACCCAGTCACTCAGACTACATGGGTGATTGGTTGAACTGGGAATCGCTATTGGCTCACTCCTATATCCTATTTTGTTTTAATTTTACAGATGTTTCTATTCAGCTCAGGAGAGTTTTTTTTTTTTTTTTTTTTTGGAATTGGAGAGTTAGATTTACCCTTCATTAATACTAGGAACAGGAGAGTCACTTCCAAGTCTAATGTCATTGTCTGAAAATGGCAAAAATAAAATGGACTGAATATAAATGCAGTCAGACGATGCATGATAAAGTTTTCAGGGATTTAGACCAGGAATTTGAGAGAAAGAGAGAAAGAGAGAGAGAGAGAGAGAGAGAGAGAGAGAGAGAGAGAGAGAGAGTCACACCTATTCTCTTAGTTACAATGCTCATTCTGTTTTCTCTCATTGCTTTCATTACAATATCTCTGCCTCCTTCACGTAACTAAATCCTACTGCTGCTAGATACTCTCTCTCTCTCTCTCTCAACTACCGTATTTCCCCTAATTGATCCTTGGCTTTGTTTACAGACTCTTCCTTGCCTATTCTCATCATCAGCGCCTCTGTTTCTCCCTCCTACACTCCCACGCCTCCTCTTTCTCTCTCTCTCTCTCTGGCAAATCTCGTCACAATGAGGTTAGAATCACGCATAATTTGACGTAAATTGTACAATCGTGTGCGGTAAGTCGGGGTGAAATAAAAAATAAACAAACTTTCGATAAGGCCACGCTCTGAGCATCCCTAGTCTCAGAGGAAAAAATAACGTTGATAATAACAGGAAAAATGCAAATCCAAAACGCGTCTCTGGAATGGGACTTAATGACTGACTGATTGCAATTCCAGGGTCCGTATTTCATCGGTTAAGGAGGTTCCCTAGCACCTCTTCCTTAACGATTTATTTCCCAAAGTACCCATTAATACCCTCCCTTTTTGCCTCTTATACCTTTAATGTACACACACACACACACACACACACACACACACACACACACACACACACACACACACACACACACACACCTCTCTATTGACATCTGACGGTGGGCGAGGGCAGCCAGCAGGACCACGATGGGGATTAGGAAGGCTTCTGAAAGGCTTAGATGTGCTCCAGTACCCTTTGGACAGACAGCCTGGCCCCCGTGTGGTCTGGGTATAGGGTAATGTGGGTGTAGGATAGTATGGGTGTAGGGCAGTGTGGGTGTGGGGAGTGTGGGTGTAGGGCAGTGTGGGTGTAGGATAGTGTGGGTGTATGGCAGTGTGATGTGGGGCAGTGTGGGTGTAAGGCAGTGTGAATGTGGGGTAGTGTGGATGTGGGGCAGTGTGGGTGTAGGGCAGTGTGGGTGTGGAGCAGTGTGGGCGTAGGGCATTTTGGGTGTGGTACAATGTGGGTATAGGGTAGTGTGGGTGTGGGGCAGTGTGGGTGTGGGGAAGTGTGACGTAGTTAGTTAAACAGGTAATACTATTCAACCATCAGTTATAATTACTCAAACTAATATGGTGTTATGAGACAGTGAAGGGAACGAGCAGGAACGGAACTTTTGGAGGCAATTGTACCTTTCATTATTTTATTTTATTTTACCATGATGGGGACAAATAACTGTTTTCGAGTCTGTAGAAAAGGAAGTTTTATTCATCCATTCATTGCCAGACGCCATGTATCCCAAACGGGGTGACCAAGGGCTTAGAGTTAATTGTTTTACAGGAAGGGGCACTAATCCTCCACCAACCCCACTTGACACGTAGGGATGCCAACAGCATCTGGTGTTCCCAGGCGGTCACCCATCCAAGTACTAACAAGACCCAACGTTGCTTAAGTTATTAAATGAAGCAGTGAAGTTATTATTGGCCCATATCCCGGTGACTACCATTCGTAATATCTTGCACCATTGTTTTACTCGGGTTCCTATTAAATTTCAGCTACATTCTCCTCAGCTTACTAGTGTGGAGCATCACCTCTCCTACTCACAGCCTCTCCTTTCTCTCATAAAATTCGCATGTCTGAGGTGACGATGGCAAACGTTTCTTTGTATCTCCCTTCTGTCTCCATGCTTTTCTCCAAACCAAAGGTGACTGTTGTGTGTAAATGCGTAACAACCCTCCTTTCTCGTTTGTTCTTGAGCCTCATAATTTTATCTTCTAAACTATTAACGTGGGTATCCGTCCATTTTATGATACGTAAGGGTTACTGTGGTATTTACAAATCCCTATCATCTACATTTTTGCAGAGAAAATGAGATAAACTGTGACTATCCCTGAAGCTTAAGTGTTACCATTTACTGAAGATGCCTTTTCTCTCTGTGCTTTAACATCAGACGGTGGAGCCACAAGTCCCGGAGCCAATCTTGAGAGGCTCAGGGAGACTCATAAATGTCATCCCGGATGTCAGGCCACCACCGCCACCACACTACCACCGCTACCACCACACTGCCACCACAATAATACCATAGCCACCATCATACTATCATTGTAGACATCACTATGCTATAGTCAACACAACCATCACACTACCACCACCATAATGCCGCAACCACCACCTTGCTACCCCCATAGTCATCACAATGCTACAGGCCAGTGTTGTTAGTAGCGGCACTACAAGAAGGGACACTACGTAGCGGAGCATTTTTTTTTTAATTATTAAGTAGGTATGGTACGCTACATTATTTTTATGAATCGTAATGAAATAGTATCAGCGTATGTTGCTGGGGTATTCCAAACGCTGCTCACTACTCTTAGTCGTGTTTGTGTTAGACGCGACTCGAAGAAGTCTGAGTCTGCCGCCTACCAAACGCCTGTGGACCTTTGGAAGGGTTGCCACTTGGTATTAGTCATTACCAATCTAGGGCAGATCTGATTACGATATACCAAGGTTGCTTATACATAGTGGTGTTTTGCTTAACGCGGGCTTCTTATCAGGCTATTGTGACTAACATTTCAAGGCGAGTAATAGTATCCCACCACCAGCACAGGCTTTATGTTACCACTGCAACATTTTCTTCTCCACACCCAAACAACTTTACTCTCTCTTCATCCAACCTCTTCCCTTCTCAACCTAACTCCACTTCCTCATACTCGCTACATGGGGTGACATATATTGACTTATCAAGGAAACTTCTCTGTCTCGATAACTGAGCCTCATGGGATTGGGGCTCATAAGGTGGTTCACAGAGAGAAGGGATTTTTGTGCCCGAAATTACGTCATCCTTAGACTGGATCTGCCGAGGAAGGAAGGGAAGCATTGTCTGAGGGATTGGAACCTACTCAGCTGAACAAAAATAAGGCAAAGAAATCAGAGGCAGTGCAATGAATAAAAACGGAAAAAAGGAAGAAAAATGGGGAAATCTGTTCCTGCCAAAATTTACAAGATTACAAAAAGCATAAGAAGGAAACGCTTGCAGGAATCTCGAAGTAAACAAATAGGAGGGAAAAATAATAATGTTAGGGATGTATTAATGAGCAGTTTAAATGGAAATTATTTGCCAAAAACATTCTATTATGTAACTAATTTCTTAATAATTGTTCCTCATTACGGTCTACCAAACTGTAAGACATATGATTCCGCAGGTTTACAATTCTTTTATAAAAGAATTACTTTATTTCGATAGAAGCGAGTGCTGATAGACTGCATTAAATCTCTCTGCCTCTGCCTCTGTCTCTGTCTGTCTGTCTGTCTGTCTGTCTCTCTGAATGCTGCTTTGCTTCTATGGCAGACATTAGTCTGTCATACAGTAGATGGAAAGTGTGTGTGTGTGTGTGTGTGTGTGTGTGTGTGTGTATATCCTAGTCACTTGTCCCTCACCTTCCTCCCGCCTCCTTGAGTCTCACTGTAAACATTATTAACCTCAGACACACACTTGTGATGTATGAGGGTAGGAGCAGAAGTGTTTAGTTTGGAAAATGAGAGAATTCTTTTTGTCTTCTCTCTCTTTCTTTCATTCTCTTTCTCTCTCTCTGAAGATTTAAACGAATAAGGAAGGATAGCCTTAGTTTTCATTTCAGCCCAATAAATCTGACAACACACTGACCATTGAGGTAAATGTGATAAACTTGCTAATTAAGACATCCAACTGGCCATTAGTGCAGCTAATTATGCGCCTCTAATACTAATTAACCACCCATAGTGTCTGCAATTACAAGCCTTGGGGAAATAACTCACAATTTAGAATGATGTAATTAAGGTAAAAGTTACTAGGGATACTTTCTGACCATGTAGTTGCAGTCCTCAAAGGTAAAACGGCGAAGTGGGGGTATAATTAAGGTTATTGATGTTGCCATAATATCTGTTAATTGGAATTCCCTCTTCTTCTTGGCATCATTTAAGAGAGCGGAATTCCTTTTATCTTCTGCGTTTTTCTCCTTGCTTACGATCTCCACTCAGTCAATTCTGTTAATGTTGTGACTCATATTTTTACGCTAGCCACATCCAGGCAATTTTAATCATAGTGAAAAAGCCTCCTTGAAATGGAGGGGTTAAAGATAGCCCCTATTATTCTCATTACTACGAGAGGCCTGTACGCTTCATTAATTTGTCAGTTTGGTAGTAATATTGCCCTGAAAATAACGTGGTCGAAATGAAGAGGTGAAGCCCAATAAGTATCGGTAGAGAGGCAGCCTGCAGTCCTGATGGACCCAGGTTCGAATCCTGGCTGGGGCAGGGAACAGTTTAGGGATTTGAATTTCATAAAAGCAGACTTTCCTGATCTACCAGATAACCCGCCGACATGTCGTAAAAATACCCCCCCTAATACCAATACACCAGTCCTGTATGAGACAGCCCTAGCATGTATTCAATATGGACGGTGGGTGTTAACGCCGAAGTGGTGACATGTAGAGAGGTGTATGGTATGTAGGAGGACTACTGGGCCTTGAGAGCAGGCTGTGAAGCCTATGCCCAGAAGTCGGACACATTAAAAAAAAAAAAAAAAAGTACAGAAGTCTCTATAGGAAAGAATTTTAATCTAACTTTTGCATTATTTTCACTGGGAGATAACTTTTGCATCTTTCAGCCTTTGGTTCTTTCTTTCTTTACTGAGCAAAATAAAAATAAAGAATAGAAAAAGAGAGAACACACGAAAAACCGTATCACACAAGAATACAAGAATACACTCCATCAAAACACAAATAAATTCCACTAATGTTGGTATACCTGTAGTTGTTCTTTTAAATAGACAAGGATTAGCACTGGAAGCAAATATTATGCCCCAGTGTTATTCTGAAATGTGTGTGTGTGTGTGTGTGTGTGTGTGTGTGTGTGTGTGTGTGTGTGGCCGCTACGATTTTTTCCCTTCCATTTTTAATATTTGGATGGATTACAATTTGGGAATTATGGAATGTGGACGTAGATGTGACTGCTGATATAAAGGTAATTATTTTAGGGTGAGAGAGAGAGAGAGAGAGAGAGAGAGAGAGAGAGTATCAAAGACTTTACTTAAGCTGAGCATTATAGTCTGTAGTTAACCAGAAAAAATATATAATACATCCTCTCAGTGAAGGGATTACCGTACTCCTTTCATGTCTTTTATTCAACCTATTACCAGACGATTTTCTTCAGCTGGGAGATCTAGGACACAAAGAGTGAATATCAGAGTACATCCAAAATTACTTTCAGTCTCTCTGTCTCTGTCTGTCTGTCTGTCTGTCTGTCTCTCTCTCTCTCTCTCTCTCTCTCTCTCTCTCTCTCTCTCTCAAAGGGTGAATATCAAAATTCATCCAATAATACTGTCTTCTCTCTGTCTCTCTCTCTCTCTCTCTCTCTCTCTCTCTCTCTCTCTCTCTCTCTCTCTTTCTCTCAAAGGGGGAATATCAAATTTCATCCAAAATTTCTGTCCTCTCTCTCTCTCTCTCTCTCTCTCTCTCTCTTTCTCTCAAAGGGTGAAAATCAAAGTTCATCCTATATTACTGTCCACTCTCTCTCTCTCTCTCTCTCTCTCTCCCAAAAATAGTTTGGCCCCGGAAAATTAGATAAAAAAAATAACACTACCCAAAAATATATATAACATGCATCTATATTTTTCCCAATATACCCTCGTGATAATGTAAAAATCAGTAAATATATAAACACAAAAATATACATCTAACTGCATTTTTTTTTTCTAATATACATTTTTCCAGCCAGCAAAAGCGAAACATGATCAGTGATGGCAGTGCAATATTTTCCATTACCCGTGGCGCCACATACCAGATCATGTAACTATTTTCCATCTCCATTATTTTCAGCCGTGGATATTCCGAAACTTTATACACCTAAAATAATGAGCATAGTTGATCAGTGGGTACATATAATTCTCGTCTATTAATGGTGTGGAATTGAATTTTGGTTGATTTAAATGTTGTTGATGGTTTCCCCTCTGTCGTTATGTCTTTTTCGTCATTTCCTGGGCTGTATTTCACCCGATTCTTAGATGGAAAAAAAAGATGATGGTGATGGTGGATGAGGGTGATGATGATGGTTATAATGGGTAGATGGATGATGATAAAGATAACTTAGTACATTTAGCTAACACTAGTAAACAAAAGTAATGAAATCGTGATAATTTGAAACAAAATAAACACACCCATATGACGAGATGCTGCCAACATTTCTAACTACAAATCACGTATCAGATACTGTAGCAAGATACCACATACTTTACTGCTGATTAACAACTGAAGTCTAATTCTTGTTGACTGAATTTTACTAAACATGTGCAAACAGTTCAGCAAACAGTACAAGTTGCTGTTGTTGTTGCTGCTGCTCAGTCACGGTCTGTCTGGCTCAGCAATAAATAAAGTCTATGTAGCACTTAAAAAAACAATGTATTTGACAGGAACCTAAATTACAGTACAGATCTACACAAACTTGATTACGCAATACATCCATGACCAACTGACAGATGTTTATTAGCAACAATGGATGAATGTTTTATTTGATCAACTTTTTCTTGTGGATGACGAAGGTTCAAAAGTTAGGGAGTGAGTTCTTATATTACTGCATAAAACAAATTATACGACAATGAATTTGCATTAACTTTATGTATGTAGGCAGATGTTTGTTTAATGCGCAATGTTCGTATACAAATATACGCTACTATACATACTTTATAGCTGAATAAGGCTCATAATCAACATACATAGCTTAAATCTTGCTATCACATTTTTTAAGGATAAAGACCACAGTGAAAAAAATATACCAGGTATATGTTTTTCCTTTTCCCTGGCAACCCTCCTTGGCCTGTTTTTTTATTCTTTTTCCAGCCACCAGAAAGGTTGACTGCCACATAGAGGAGACGAGGTTGATGGCAGAAACTGTCGTGGGTGAGGTCAGTGCAGAAAGTGCAGTCACGTATTTCACTGATGGCTGAGTCGGCCCTAAGGGAAAGAGCGGTGCGTGTTTTTCTGCCACGGACAGACATAGCTAACAGAACATGACATCTGCTACACTCTCTAGACCTAGCTCGTTGTCCCCCTCAAAGTCTTGCATCACTGTGTCAGAAACTACATATTTTCAGTCGTTCTCTACACGGACTTTCAATCTGCCATTGCCGCCCTACAGCACTCAGTACCATGGAACCACATTAGACTGATGACTGGCTTCCGGACACAGTTACAACTGCTCCACAAACAAAGCAGATTTTATTATCGAATGGATTAAGAATCACAAAGATTTGTATGCTAATGGTCTTGCTGATCAGGTAACCAAAGCTGCTAGCATGCTAGACAGAGCTTTTACATGTAAAGCCCAGACACATGGAAATCAAACAGATGGCAAAGATTTCAGTCCAACATATGACTTATTTACTGCAGGGAAGTTGGGTGAACAGAGCTTCACCTTCTGTCACTTAATATAGACAAGCCACTTGGTGCTCATCACTCTACCTTCACAGGTTCATCTCCTGTCAGACTACAGCTAATATCGATAAGTTGCAACGAGGACACAAGAGTACCAGGAAGATTGAGGTTCTAAGCATGCAAAACTGCCACCACTGCCAAAATACAACTCAAACACCAATGTTGCACAACCTGTTGCAATGCTGTGCCACCGCTCTGCATCACGGATCAGCCCCCACATCCGCAACTGGACCCTTAGGCTATACGAGCTGCCACTGGGGTTGTAAAAAGAGCTTGTACTGATGTAAGCACTCTGTTCAGGGCGGTAGAGCTGTGTCCGCCGCCACGGTGAGAGTTTAGCGTGATATACCACTGAATGGTGGTATCTTTCATCTTGTATTCGTTCACTATATGAGAAAGACTTCTCTCATAAGTTCCCCCTGTAGGCCTAGTCTCCTGGGTGGCCTACTTCGCCCCGAACTATAAGATTTACGAATCCCATTCCACAGGGTTATCTGCTATCTTCCTCTTCTTTTGTCTCTGTCTCTGACTTGTGATACGCAAAGCAAGTTGAATTTTTGTTATCCTCTTCACGAAAGACATGGCCTGCTCATCTCCCTTTGTGATATTAACTTTGGTAATTGCCTTCTCCGTTTGTGATATTAATTTTGGTAATTGCATTCTACTATCGTCTGTTTTCTTTTACAAGCAGGGCTGTTTTAGATATAGAAAAAGATGGAAGTAACATGGAAAATAAAACCGGAAATTGACGTGGATAGTTCATATCTATTGGTAGGTGGAGTGCAGGGGGTGAAAAAATGTACAGTATTCATCAAAAAATAACTCTGATTTAGGTAGGAGCAGTTCTTGTTGTTGTTGTTATTATTATTATTATTATTATTAGTAGTAGTAGTAGTAGTAGTAGTAGTAGTAGTAGTAGTAGCATTATTTATTATTATTATTATTATTATTATTATTATTATTAAACAAACACCTACATTCAAAGCAATATTTTCAAAAGAGGCTAGGCCCATCCATTACAAAATCACCCAATAAAACACATTGACCTTATTCGCAATTCTGTTTCAACTGGCATTCCCTTTCTCATAAGAATTAGCATTTTGATGGCTGGCTACACACGGGTCTTTATGGCTGGGGGGGGGGAAGTATAACCTTTAGTGCTCTCATTATACTCTATTGGAACTTGCCCAGCCTTTTCAATTACTGTGACGAATTGCTTGATTTTGACTAGAATGATGATATTGATGATTGATGGATTGATGGTTTGATGATTGATGATAATGATGATGATGACTGGTAATTGATGACTGATGATTAGTATGATGATGGTGGTGGTGATGATGATGATGTTAAAATATGATGTTAATGTCAGTGAGTGATGATGGGGAACAGTTTGACTTAGTGACCCATGCAGTTAACACTTCATTTATTTTTTTAGTTTGTCCTTCTCTTTCGCAAAAAAATAAACAGGTAAATAAATAAATAAATGAATGTAACTTTGATCAAACCCGAGAAAGGACATGGACGTGGAATAAAAAAAAAAAAAGAAGTAAGAATAACTAGATATAATAAGAAAAAACTTTAATGAAATGTGAGGCCATCTGAGCTTAAAAAAAAAAAAAAAAGTGAGTGAAGAGAGAAATAAAAAACTGAAAACTGAAAAGAATGGGAAAAAAATGCAGAGTAACATATTGCAGGCTATTAAAAACGTGCTGTATATGGTTTGGAAAAGTACACACACACACACACACACACACACACACACACACACACACACACACACACACACACACACACACACACACACACACACACACACACACACACACACACACACACACACGATCTCCGGCAAGGGGTGGATCTGGCTAGACTTAAGTGATGAAGAATTGTACAGGGAATGTGGATTATTCTTGTCTGATGGTACGTGCACTCTGTCTGATTGTGTCTATGCTTCCCTCACCCTCTTTACCATTTCCATTCTCTCTCTCTCTCTCTCTCTCTCTCTCTCTCTCTCTCTGTGCTTTTCCGTGTTATCTTGCTCTCTGTAGTTGTGTGTGTGTGTGTGTGTGTGTGTGTGTGTGTGTGTGTGTGTGTGTGTGTGTGTGTGTGTTTTACCCTATAATGCGTATCCATCACTGACTCCATTCTCTTTCGCTGTTTTTCTATATTCTCACAGTATTTCTTTTGCAATTTACTCTACCTCCTTCATTCTCTTTCGTTTGCATATTCTGTTGTGTCGTTGCTACAAGTTTTCTGTGCTTTTATTTTCTCATTATCTCGAAATTTTCCACTGTGTCTTCTTTCCTGTGCTTTTCTGTGCTTCCTCCAACTTCTTTGCCACTGTTCTTGTCTTTCTTTTATTTTGTCTCGCCATTTTTTTCACCGTGTCTTTTTTTCTGCTTTGTTCCGTGCTTCTTGTAGACTCTTTACCATTTTTTGTTCCTTATTTAACCCCTTATCCCGCCATTTTCCCCTTTATCTTCTTTTCTGTGCTTTATTCATTGTCTTTACCATTTTCAGTATTTCTTCTTTACACTCTTGTTATCCTCTTTCTCCTCCGTCCCTTCTTTTTCCTTTCTTTTGGTCCCTTTCCATTCTGTGTATCATTCTTTTTCCTTTTTCTTTTTAATATCAATGTCATTTTCTGTTCCGTCTTCCTTACATTCTGTTTTTTTTCCTAATATATATACTGTTTCCATTGCTCCTGCTTTACATAATTCACTCACTATTTCTCACTGTGTCTTCTTTTCTACTCTTCTCTGGATTTCTTCCCTACCATTCAATTGTACCTTACTCGTTTTTGCAACAGTGATTTGATAAATAATTTTCTTGAATCTATTTTTCTTCTCTAAATCTCTAAGTGTTCCCATAGCTTTGCTCTCTCATCCAGCCCTTCTTTCTTTCGCTATTTCTTTCTCTCTTCCTTTCATTTTATAATACGGTACCTTGTCTTGTCATTCTTTATCATTCTTTCTCTCTTCCGTCTCCTTTGGTTTTCTTTTTTGGAATAGTGGTGGGCTTAACTTTTCCACTTTTTCATTTTTGTTCCTTCCTTCCTTGCTTTGGCCGAAAATATTGCAGTGGAATTCTTTTCTTTCCTCGTATACTATGCACTTCGCTCCTTTCCATTGCTTTTTACAACTCCAGCTTGTTCTCTCTCTCTCTCTCTCTCTCTCTCTCTCTCTCTCTCTCTCTCTCTCTCTCTCTCAGTCCGATTTTCCACTCTGCATTTCCTTTCTCTCCTTTCTTCTCTTCTCCTTCAAAGTCACTGTCCTCACCAGCAGGCCCACTCTTCCTTCCTTCCTTCCTCGCTCACTTCCTTGATTTATTTTTTCCTTCATCCCTCCCATTTCCATCGCAATTTCTGTCATTTCTCATCCACTCGCCTCTCGTCTTTATCTGATTCTCTGCCTCCTCTCTCACATTTCCGCCTGGCCCTCTCTTGCATGCATCTTTATTACTCCTCTTTTATGGCCTCTTCTCCACGTTCTTGCATTTCTCACAAATCCTCTCTTATTGCACTCCATTTCTTCATTATTTATTTGCTTCTCTATCACCCATCTATCTGTTTATCTGTCTATTTGTCTACCTATCTGTCTATCTGCCTATCTATTTGTCTGTCTGTCTTTCTGTTTGTTCATCTATCTTTTTTGTCAATCAATCAAAATATCTATCTATTTGTCTACGTCTGTCTTTATTTGTCTGTCTCTCTTTGTGTGTCCGTCTGTCTGCCTTTTGTCTACTTACCTATCTGTCCATCTATCTATCCGTTTGTCTGTCTATCTATTAATTACCTGATGTATTCTTTACGAGGTGGGTCAGACTAAATGACTTTCAGCCACCTCCATTGCCACACATTACTGACCTGAGGCAAGGCCATTTCTCTTACTTTTCTTCTCAGTGTATAGATGATGATGATGATGATGATGATGATGATGATGATGATGATGATGATGATGGTGATGGTGATGATGATGATGATGGTGATGATGATGATGATGATGGTGATGATGATGATGATGATGGTGATGATGATAATGATGATGATGATGATGGTGATGATGATGATGATGATGATGATGGTGATGGTGATGATGATGATGATGGTGATGATGATGATGATGGTGATGGTGATGATGATGATGGTGATGATGATAATGATGATGATGATGGTGATGATGATGATGATGATGATGATGATGATGATGATGATGGTGATGATGATGATGATGGTGATGATGATGATGATGGTGATGGTGATGATGATGATGGTGATGATGATAATGATGATGATGATGATGATGATGATGATGATGAATACGTCGACTGTTCTCTAGGCACAGTTTTTTTTTTCCTTAACTGCAAGTACTGTTTGGTAGGTCAAAAAACAACTATGGTATATTTTAAGTCTGGTGTGTGTGTGTGTGTGTGTGTGTGTGTGTGTGTGTGTGTGTTTTATCCAAATACACCCAAGGCCTTCTGAACCAGGTATCTTCTTTACTCAGTCTTACCTTCATCTCAGCCAGACAAACAGTAATATTGGAGAAATGGAGGTTCGGTCTGACCACGAATAAAATACAAGTGTTCTGTCAGTGTTTTGTTTATGGGAAGATGGTGCTTTATTCAGTGTTTTATTGAGTTGTGATAAATATGTAATTATATATGAGTTTGTTTATAAATGACCTTGTTTTATCCAATCAAGTATTAAGTTTTATATGATCTTTATCGGAGGATGTACAGGGAAAGACAAAATCTTCTTCTGCGTCCATAGTAACAAATATTTATGAGATTTTAACCCCCTGCTTGCTTAGATTTCCCTCATCTGATCAAAACCGTCTGGTGTTGGTCTGTGCAAACTTTGAGTGCAATCATGGCAGCTAAGGGACCAAGATTAAAGAAGTTCCCTAACACTTCTTCCTAAGCGATTTATTTTGCGTATTAATCTTTACTATCCTCTTTTGTTATTTTAATCATTTCAGTACCAACATTCTCAGCGTAAGTAACATATACATGGATACCAACCAGCCGTATCCATAAATAAATCTCTAAGGAAGAGGTGCTAGGGAGCCTTTTTAAAAAGCGATAACACGACTTAAAAACAAACAACAAACAAGACAAGGGATACATTTAACATCTGCACCCACCCCAGGCGCATCCACCACCTCAGCATATCCCATAATGTGTCCCTTGTCTTCGGATACACCCCACTGACACACCCTAGATACACCCCAGACTCACACCACACACACCAGGCAGTGCTCCTCACCCCTCAAAACCCCCACCTCCAACTGTGACACCCATAAAACTCTACGGTTGCAACTGGCCAGATTTCATACTTCAAATAGGTACAGTGACTCAGTGAGTGAGTGACACAGTAAGGGACACACCTTGGATTTAGCCTTCCTATGGGCTTTATAAAAAGGAGAAAAAGGTAGAACTAAAGGTAGATCTGAGGGTGCTAAAGTTGCTCGGCTCGTTTCCATATTTGCCTGAGGTTTCCTGTGAATCTAGTGTTTGTTTTTGGGATGCCACTGTAAATATGCGAGGTCCATCCCCCGATCCACACCAAACCCGGCCCTTTTACATAATGCCTTTATTGATCCTATTTGCATTCTGACGCCCTCCTCTCCCTGGTATTTCTCAGTTTTTCGTGGTGGTGGAAAGGAAGGTTTTTCTTTGATTGTAGGTGTGGTGGCGTTGTGTATTACGTTAGATGTGGTGTAGTGTGGGGTGCGCTGGTGTGGTAGTGATGTATTTTGGTGCAATGGTATTTTCTGGTGTGTTTGTGTGGTGGTGGTGGGATTGATGGTGTTGGGTATTGGGATAAATGTGGTGGTGTTGTGTGGAATGTATTGATGTGGTGGTAGTGAGTGCTGATGTAGCGGTGGTTATATTGGCATGGTTGTGTGCAGTTGTGATGGTGAATTATGATGTAGTGGTGGTGTACAGGTGGACGTGTTGGCGAGGTTATAATTGTGTGCAAATGTGGTGATTGGGTCTGTTTTCCTTGGTTTTAGCTATTAAATATTTCTTTCCCTTTGGGGATAAGGATGGGGTGGGAATGTTGTACTCGTGTGGAGGTGTCGTTGAGTATTAGTAATATTCCTTTGGGTAATACTGATTCTGGCTGGATGTACAGTAGATCTGTGTTGTATGTAGGTGAGGTGGGTGGTGTGAGCAGGTGTGGTGCAGGTGTTTTGTGTTGGTTGCAGGCCCAGTGGTTCTTTATTTTTTCCTTTATAAAAAAAAAAAAAGAACTACAGGCTGAATTCCTACAAAAATTGCCCCCTCAAGTAAAAAAATGAATATAAGAAAGCCAGAACTGTTATTTATCTTAGGCTACTGATACTGAAGGAGTTAAGGTGGTAATATTTTGGAGCTAAGACTCTGCATGGCCCTGGCTCTCTTTGTGGCTGTGGTGGTGGTGGTGGTTGTGGCTGTGGTGGTGGGTGTGGTGGGGGTGGTGGTGCCGGCGGTTGTGGTGATGATGATGTTCATGTAATCTCGCGCTACGGTGGATTTTGCGGATTAATGATTCTCCTGACATCACGTTACCTGGATTTTTATTAGATTCCTTGATGTGAATTATTATTATTATTATTATGTGAAGAAGGAACCAAAGGCCATGAGCCCGCAAAACTGTTCCTTCCAAGAGAAAAACAAAATACAAGAGAGAGCCAAATTCAAGATCCATTCATTTCGAGATGCCTGGACACACTGCGTTTGAAAGACTGGAGATCATAGGAAGCAGGAAATACAGACAGAGGGAGACAGTTCCAGAGTTGACCTGTTGCATAAATGAATGTGTCTACCTGTCCATCTCTATCCGTCCATCTATATCGCTTTTCTTCAGCCTCCCTCTCTTTATTTATTTTCCTCTCTCTTCACTTTTAATTTTTACCCATTCAAAATATATATCTATTTGTTTATTTATCCATCCATCTCTGTATCTCTCCTGTCTATCTTTCTCTCGGTATGTCATTTTGTTTACATTTATCTATCTAACCAGTCGTATCTATGTCTGTATTTTCGATCAATATTTATGTCATCTGATCCAGCTGTCTTCTTTATCTGTCTGTCTTTCTGTCTCTTTACCGATATTTATGTTGATTTATCTACATCTACCTCAAGACGCCTTAACCCAGAGTTCATCCATGGAGCCAAACTCCCACCTAGCTCCTCTATCACCACTCATCTTCACTCCCTCCTGCCAATTCATCTCCCCTTTCCTTCACGTACGATTAATTTCATCTCTCTCTCTCTCTCTCTCTCTCTCTCTCTAACAGACAATTTATACAGCTTAGGAGAGCAGCCTAGGAGTTACGTCGTTAATGAAGACTATTATTCTTACCTCAAATAGTGTCTCCTAACCTGAATAGAAGTGAAAATTGATAATGAGGGGGGAAAAAATAGAAAATATAAGTCACTAACCTGAATGAGTTAAGACTGACAACGATATGCTTTCCTTATATATTCTGGGCTAATTTCTTCGTGCCCTCCTGATATGCAGTCGACAAATTAAGCATCGTTCCTCTCATTGTACGTTAATTTTGATGCAAAGGACAAAGAGTTTTGATTACAGTGCGTTTTGTGTTGTGTTTCAGTACTATACATTGTGAAATAAGCCTTCGTTATTTACCAGAGAAGTGTGCCAATATGTTACATCTTTTTCATACCGATAACTCAAAGTGAACGAAAATAGTAAACCAGATACACAGCACTGGACCTTCAAAGCTAATGTTTTTGTAAATCATGATCGACTTAATTCCAAAAATGGTCGTAAAAGGGTAATATAACAAGTTCCTGCATTCTTTTCAGTCACTTTTTAATTCCCAGAGAAACATATTACCAGCCATATTACCAGATGTGCTAAAATATACTGCGATATATTCCAAACGTCCATATTAATCAAAACTATGGAAGTAGTGATGCTCTTATGTTGATTTTACCTAATGCAAAATGTTTCATACTGAGGGTTCATCCATTATTTACTACATTTAACTCCTTATTTTTTTTTTTTTATCGAAAGCTACTCTCTCTCTCTCTCTCTCTTGTTTTATCCGAGCTTCTTGATGTCTGAGGTCTTTTTCCATCTCTCTCTCTCTCAACACTGCCGACTCAGTTAATCTTCGTCATCGCCTTTCCCGACGTCTACGGCATTGTGCAAAAAGCTCCACTCCTTCTTTTGCTTCACAGTTTCTCATTAGTCTTATTTTATCATCATCATCATCATCATCATATTCACTTTTCTGTTTTTGTCCTACTCATCATTACCATAATTATTATATCTTCATCGTCATAAGCATCATCAATATTTTTGTTTCAGGGCTAATTACTCATTATTATTATTATTATTATTATTATTATTATTATTATTATTATTATTATTATTATTATTATTATTATTATCATTATTATTATTATTATTATTATTATTATCATCATCATCATTATCATCATTATTACTACTATTTTCATACCACATGCATCATAATAATCACCTTAACGCTCTGCTGTTCTTCCTTTCTCCTCCTCCTCCTCCTCCTCCTCTCCTCCTCCTCCTCATCATCATCATCATCATCATCATCATCATCATCGCTAATTATCCATTCAAAAACATGTTATAGGTGAGATCCAAGAATAGGAGAGAGGAAAGTATGAAAGTAAGAGAACCACATCCAGCGTGCCGAAAGAAAATGAGTCACAACTCCATCCACTCATCGGATTAAGTCGGACATGAATCACTAGGAACCCTGATGGTAAGTCTGTAGGAGTATTTTTACCTTGTCCTTCCCCTATCCTGACTCCAACTCATCCTACTTTCAATAACAAAGAACCTGGTTGGTGAAATATTAAAAAAAAACGTAATTACAGCGATTAAAAGCACCTCCAACACTGATAAAGGCTAAAACGTACTGCAGTGATTCTTCTTTCCTCCCAGACCAATACTTTTACGGTCTAATATAGCCAGTCAATTGCTCCTATGGTCTTATTCTACCCTGTTATTGTCTCAGAGATCGCATACCTCCGTCGACGCCATAAAAAAATCTCAGAGACCGCATACCTCCTTCGACGCCAGTAAGATTTTTTTTTATTCCTGCATCTGGATTCAAATTAATCTCAAAATATAAACAATTCTTCCTCGACCCACTGCCCACCTATCCACCAAATTTAATTGAAATCCGAATACAGATGTTAAAGATATTTTGGAAACAGACAGACAGACAGACACGTGAGCAGGGGGTAATGATGATGATGATGATGATGATATATGACGAAATCCACATTGAAGAAAAAAAAAGTGTTGGAGAAGTTGAGAGAGAGAGAGAGAGAGAGAGAGAGAGAGAGAGAGAGAGAGAGAGAGAGAGAGAGAGAGAGAGACTGGAGGTGCTACGTACCCCCTTCTATTTTTACGGCTCTCGGAAGATTTTTAAAATTTTGCGGGGCTTCACTGGGGAAAATAGGAATCGCGTCATTGTTGAGTTCCTTTCATTCCGCGCCGAGTTGATTAATGGGAGACGAGGCGTAGGAACAATGGTGGGGAGATGGGATGGGAGGCTGGGGCAGGGAAGAAGGGGAAGGTGGTAGCAGGGAGCTGTGGTGGTCGGGGTTGGGGTTGGGATGGGGTTAGGGGAGGCAAAGGGTAAGGCAGTGGTTAGGATTGTGGTAGGGGTTGAAATGGGTTGGGGAAGGGTGGTCAGGGTAGGGGGGAAGTAGTGGTGGGGAGATAAATGGGGTGGGGGAAGGGAGATAGGGCCTAAGGCAGTGGTTTGGGGTATGGTAGTGGAGGGGAGGTAGAATGGGGTGTTGGAAGGGAGGTCGAGGTGGGTCCATTCTGAGTAACCACAAAATAATATGATCACAGCTCCTCCATCACCAATCATCTTTATTCCCATCCGACCAAATATATGAAAAAAATAACAAGGAAAACAAGTGCCAAAATTTAGACTGAATTTATTCTTTCTACAGCCAGTCGCACTTTCTCTGACACTTCTTTCCTGGTTGTGACAACGGAAGGTGTTACATGAGATATTTTTATGTGATAATAATATAATGTACATAATAAAAAGCATAAAAAAAGAAGGATATTCTGACGGATGGATGGAAATAAGAAACATATCAGGCACCTTACAATACTGGCGGAAGTTGGTCGAATAACTTTGGCTGATAGTTGTATATATACTCATAAATCAAACTTAGCTATGGCCAAATAAGTCTTGCGGATATTAAATTTTTGATGCTGGTATTTTCTGTCATATAAGAAGTGGATGTGGACCTGCTTCGTACTTGAGGTCACACGTTGGGCAAGACAGGGAGGAAAGGTGGTGAGGAGCGTGAGGAGGAAGGCAGGAGATTAGGGTGGGATTGGCTAGTGGGAGGAGGAAGAGTAGGAAGTGGGTGAAAGGAAGGTGCAGAGGGGATGGCTAGTAGTGAGCCAAAGAGAATAAGAGTGAAGGAAAAAAGAGAGAAAACTGTGTCACGCATCCAGCATCTTCAGGCAAATATTTAAGCCAAGAATTCAGTCCCTTATAGTTCTCATGCTAGTGTGGTTTTGTATAAGGGAATATTCTATAATCTCTGACCATTTATATCACACCTATTCCAGGTAAATTTAGTGTTTAAATATCGATAACACTTCCTCCACTGGTAAACAAGAATTGCCCTTGAGAAGGAGCAGGAAATGCGAAGGAAGAATGGATAGAGGTTTGGCCAATTTCGCTGGACATTGATGGCAACTCTCGTTGTGACCAAACCTTAAGGTGGAAATATAACAGTTTATGCCTTTCCGATACAGAGCGAAACTACTGTAAACACACACACACACACACACACACACACACACACACACACACACACACACACACACACACACACACAATCTCAGCACTTGGACATATTCATCGTTTTTAATAATCTCGGGTCACTAAAAAACTCCCGTGGTTCTCATACCTTTGTGCTTTTCGTGTTTTTGTTTCACGGAGACGATAATTTTTCTCAGAGGGACGATTTTTTTTTCCCCACACTGAGATTTTGTGCTTATTAAGATGATACAACAATTTCCCCCTGACTTTGCTTCTCTTCATATCAAATACAACTTTCTGCGCCCGACTTGGACCCCTTGCATACCAGATACGTCGATTTTTACTCAACTTTGACCCTCTGCTTATCACATACAACATTTCTGGCCGGTCTTAAATCTTGTCAGTAAACAGAATCTCCATGTATAAGTCTTCCGTTTTGTGTTTTTCCTTTCCCCGTTTCAGAAGTCTACCTACATCCTTTATAACAGCAATAATAATGATGATAAAGATGAGGATAACGATGACGATGAAAATGAAGTTGAAGATGACGATGGCGAAGGTGAATATGATTATAAAGATGAAGATGAAGATGACGATGGTGATGATGATGAATAAGGTGGCGATGATGATGTAAACAGGACTGAGAGTAGCAAGACAGGCACGAGAGTTGGGGTGGAACGTGATTTTCCGAGATGACGAGGTGAATAGGCAATCTGGCGGGGGAGATTGTGTGGCGCTAGTGGATGGTGACAACGGGGGGACACCATAACACTAAGCAGATGCAAATGTTGTGATGACACGGTACCCCAGCGTTCCTTGCGGGCGTGTAATGTGATGAAAAAGATCTTGGTAGGCTGAGGCTTGGGGTAGCATCTTTAATCTGCGGATTTGTTTGTGCTAACCCAGACGATTTTGCTAGCTAAAGAAAGGTTAATGGACTGGTGGGTTATAGATGGAACTTTCATTAACCCCTTCACTGCTATGGTGTTCTTGTAAGCTGAATGTGGAAGTAACAAGAATATACGAATTACATACATGGCCCTCATTCAAAGGGTTAATCCAAGGTTAATCCTATCACCACAAGACACCTCAGGTAGATAAAATCGTGTTGTGGTAAGAAGAAGTCCATCATCCAATCCTTTATTTCTCTACCATGAGCCTTTGTCCTCATATGTAAGGTGACGTTAACCAGTCACTTGTTCCTGAGTGGCACTGTAGGAACAATAAACCCGAACATCTCCTTGGCTGTGAACCCCGATGGGCCACACACCCCGTTGGAGCATATTAACCCCCTAGACCACTGAGCGTCTTCTCTTTGGTTATGTGGTTATCTGTCAACGTAGTAGATGGATTACTGGATTACAAAAGCAACATTATTTCGGCTTTTACTCTGTTTAGAATTACTTCCAGGTGATTTTATTCAATATCAGAAATCCCTCCCGAACAGAATGGTCAGAGACATTGTAAGCCCTTCAAGCCGGTGTCATTTTTTATCGATATATTCTTGCAACCTTCTCACGATCTTATCCAGCTTTGTTGAGATCTCTTATAGTGAAGGACAAATGAAGGCGAGCGCTAGTACGATATTTCGAAGTTCATTCCTGTCAAATAATTATCGAGGAGGAAAAGGACAGATCCACTAATAGGAATTTTGTCTTGCCACTTCAAACTACCGCCACAAATCCTGAGATCACATTATTCAATCCGATGATATATTTTTCAGTGTTACTTGGTTCTTGGGTACGACTTTCTTGGCCAAAACAGCGACTTTTCCAGCTGAAGAGGAGTGTGGTACAGCCCCCATTATCTCTGTCACTACGGGGCCGCTCTCCCATGTTGAATGAAATGGCATGATGTTAAATAGAATAAATATCAACCACGTGACAGGACTGGAGATAATAAAGACACCTATTATATCAGAGTTGTTGATCGTGATGTGGGTAATGATGGTGGACAGCATTGGTCTTGCTCACAGGAGGATGTCTGGTGGGTGGATCTCTATGCCCGTTCACAGGAGCATGTCTGGTGGGTGGATCTCTTCATATCCGCCCACAGGAGCATGTCTGGTGGGTGGATCTCTTCATATCCGCCCACAGGAGGATGTCTGGTGGGTGGATCACTTATGCCGGCCAAACTTACGGCGCCTGAACCCGAAATTTATGGAAGGATTAGCGTCACAGGCAGAGAACCAAGAGATCCTACTTTTATGCCCTAAGTCCGATGACAGTTTTTAAGATTAAATTTACCTTATAAGACAAGAGCTTTCGAACTACTGTATAGGTCTGAAATGGCCTTAACCCCTTCGATACAAACGTAGAATAAAGCTGTTTGATAATTCGTCTAGAGGAGAGTGAATAGAATGAAACTACGTCGTTGGAGAGAAAGGGTAAATGCTCAGTTCCTACGGGCAAGATTGGGCGCCTTTGTTTTATTATTGCTGTCGGAGGGTGATTCTGCACAATACCAAGAGCTACTTTTTTGAGTGGTCTCTCCCTCTCTCTCTCTCTCTCTCACACACACACACAGTTCGTTTAAAGTTTCCCTGCACATATAGTGCAGGCCGGGCCATACATTAGCCCGGTCAGTGGTGTATGGACTGATTAAAAAAACAGTAAGTGGGGAGGACAGGACCTGGGGAATGCCCAGCACACACGTCCTGTCTCCTGACTGGCTTTGTGGTGTGTGTGACATACACAGTCCCAGCTCCCCTAATATGTACCCCCCACCCCGCTCTCTCTCTCTCTCTCTCTGATTGGCTAGAGACTCGTGACGTCACAACAGACTCATGACACCATAAAACCATTTTCTTGTCGATACATGTAAGGTAACTTGGGTAATGTTATTTATTATTTTTGAAGTTAACAGTAGAGGATGACCTAAACCACGTATTAAAAGACTACATTAAGTACGTGTTATAAAGTAATATGCAATAATTTAAAATGAAATGTAAATATAAATAAGAGCACACAAAAAATACATACGAACCAAGGAACACACACACACACATACACACACACACATAGAGTCACGAATATACATGACCATCTGTTATTGCTCAGAGGCTTGATTTGGGATAAATTTTCATAGCAGGAGAGAGAGAGAGAGAGAGAGAGAGAGAGAGAGAGAGAGAGAGAGAGAGAGAGAGAGTATAAAAAAAAAAAAAAAAAAAATGCTTTAAAAGGGGGGACTAAAATAAAATGTAGTCTTGAGTTAATGCCCGTCAGCACAACACACCCACAAAAGCCATTAATTTCCTGCAAGTGTATATTTGACCTAGTTTTGATTTGGGATTGTAAGTTACTATTCGTCTGTTAATCAGTACTACTGCGGGGGAGCGGGGAGGAAGCAGAAAACAATGCATATTTTAAAAACAATGCATCTATAAAATAACTTACCCCACGGAGACTCGAGTTGTTCTAGGAGCCCAGTCTCGTCTCTACCTTTGCTGCCGCCGTCGCCTTCTTCCTGGATCTTGAGGGAAGCTGAAGATACTACAATCCTTTCCTGTTCGGTTTTTACACCCAGCATCGAAGCAGAGGTCCATATTATAGGAAGTTAATACTAAGCACAGCACGATGTCCAACACCTTCACCAACCAACAAGTAAACTGGTTCGGCAGACACCAGATCGGCCCAATAGAACTTTCACATCTTGTACCATAACGGTGGTGAAATACAAACTGTATACTTCCACTACAGAAATTTTTGCATTTAGGCTGATAGTCGGACATAAATACTGTCATTTTTACAGCAAATTTGTGGTGCTTCATCAATGACGTTATATTATGGAACGGATTGTCCAGGATGGAGCATCGGTAGTAAGCCACAAGATGGCGTACAGTGCATCTGCCAAACAGGAACTGGTAACATTGTCATGTCTTACTATTTACGCAGTTTCTTGTATTAGTTAGCCCTCCGAAGGTGGTAGAAATCGTAACTATTTTACTTTTCCAGTTGCCAAGGGAAAAGGATGTAGCTATTTCCTAATTGATTTAGTTAGGAAGAACTTAAGGTTTACAGAAAAGTCACAGGCGACCAGAGTTTAGCTAATATATTTAACCTGCACTGACACACGCACATACACTATATATATATATATATATATATATATATATATATATATATATATATATATATATATATATATATATATATATATATGATACGTATGAAGCTTCCAATTAGATCATTGTGCTATGCTTCGAAAATAGGCATACAGTTCCAAATATTAAATACTGTATATTAAAATTCGCAAGTTTCAAAGACAGTACAGGATATATCATATGTCCTTTTATTTATGAGAATGTAGACCAGAAAACAGTCTAATCCAGCGCAATTGCTATACAGTATGCAGTGATCTGTTATCCCCAAGTCTTGCGTTTCAGTTATTTAACGTTGTAAGCAAAAAACAGCAAATATCAGGTGCGAACAATCACTCCCCCTTCGCAGTCTGTAATAAACGAAGTAAATGTTTTCAATAACAATATTTCCATTGCCAGTAAACTGTGATGTGCAACGCCGATACACTGGGTTACATGTCACAACGGTAGCTGCAAATCTCTGATCTTTTCCAGCATGTCATTTTGCTCCACGGCCATCGCACTATTGCATCCACACCTTTCCATTTCACTGCATGGTTTTGAGGCGTTTGGCAGAGTTTATCCTGGAGTCCAAAATTTGCTACCTATTATATGTCCACCCCACATCGCCTGGAATGGACGCTGCTCTTAGGTTACTCACACGTCCAGATTCCACATCGGTATTCACACGCTAAATATTGCTCTAAAGCCGCTTGAAGTTGTTGGAATGCTTATTTATATTTCTGTTCCTCCAGTAGAATTCCTTTTGTGCCCCGTAATTTTATCGTTCTAAAAAAAAAATTAAAATAAAAACTCGATGTCAGAATTGTTAAGGTGAGGGTCAAAGGCAAAATTTAGGGAAGGGCTGAGGGTCGGGGAAGAATGAAGTAGTTCGATTTTTGGAACAACTTATCGAAGGTCAAAGTCACAAGGCAAAGGCCAATGCTCTACTCTCAGATTGATTGTAGAGCGAGGGTGTTATACTCTCTGAATGCTCCTCCTTGTTTTTATTTTACTTTCACTTCGTACTAACAATACTCTTCACAGGCTACAAAGGAATCCAGAATGATGCTGAGCTAGTGTTTTCCTGACAAGCACAAAATAAGTTGTACCACATTCATAATATATATTTCAGGACTTTGTTTATTTCGACCCTAACCAGTTTCTAAAATCATCATTATTATTATCGTCATCATTCTAACCAACATCCCACTCGCATAAATAGGGTGGGTAATATAAAAGATTAGGGTAAATTAACACGCAGTATTAGAACCAGCACAAAAAGTTTCATTTAAAAACAAAGGGTAAAAGATATGAAAGAAATCAATTACATTACCAAATAAATGAATAAATACATAAATGCATTCTAAAGTTACACGGTGGGCAAAGTAGTGCGGAGGCGAAAGCGATGTTGCATGACCTCTATTACGAAGGAAAACAGAGCGACACTCCAGGCCAACAGCAGGACGAAGAAGACGCCCTGAAGGTGCTGCAGGGAGAGAGGCAACACTGACCTCTCACGAAGCCCCGACTCCTCACCATCACCACCTTCAGACCTCACCACCTCCTGGAAAACCAAAGCATCAATTCATCATCAATGGCATCTTCATCTTTATCATTCATTATCCTTATCATCATTTTCATCAACAAAATTCTCATTAAGATTTGACTACCAACTTCATTACTAGAAAACCAAAGCATCAATTCATCGTCAGTGGCATCATTGTCTTTCTTTATCATTTATCATCCTTATCACCATTTTCTTTATCAACAAAATTCTTCATTGCTAAGAACTTACTGCTCACGAATACGTCTCACCACGTGCTAAAAAACCATAGCATCAGTTCATCATCACTGGCATCTGTATCTTTATCGTTATCATAATTCTCTAATCAGAAGTGTATGAGATGATTATTTTGATTAATTTACTATCATAGAATGAATATTGAAGTCTAAATGCCGCCTTGAAGTCAGTACCTTCCTCTCATAATGATGCACTACACCGATAGCTTGTGATATCTTCGACCTTATTATATGTAGATTCACTTGTTAAGTTTATAATTCCTTGACATCACAAATTGTAGTGTGCACTTAAAAAATCACAGAGTCCTGTTAGTGCAATACTTTTTTTTTTTTTTTATCGTGTATACAGCAGCTCAGAGAAGTGAAGTCACAAAATCCACTAATTTTCCCTGGACTCTGACATCTCTTCCTAGCACTACAATCTTTTCACTACATCCAGTCAAGCGGAGAAGTGATGTCAGAATGTCCACAAATTTGCACTTCACATCACTTCCTGGTATGACTCAACCATTTCTCTATGTCCAGTCTGTGCCTCACCTTATACCAGTGTGACACCAGGCCGGATTCCACCACACTCGCGATGCCCCGGTCAAGCCTGGTCTTCCATGGGGTGTATCGGGGGAAATACCAGGACACGTAGGCAGAGTACAGCTTCTCCTTCATCAAGTACCACTGGCCGGACTGGGTGGGAGGCCAGATCACACTAACACCCTCAGATGGTATTCACTGTATTCATCTTAGCATAAACAATTCTAGTATTCGACTCCAGCACACCCCAGACTGTGTTATTCAGCTGTGGATGAGTGAGACTGGGAGTGTTAATTAGCACTAATCCTTTCTTGGTCGAGACAGCTCTATTTCCTGTACTCCAGCTAAGGCCAGGCCGTTTTAATTCCGCTTAGAGTAATTCATGAAAATTAGAATGTGAGTGTATTATAAATTGGAAGGAAATTAGATCTATTGCAAAACATATCACGGAAAAATTGTGTATACTTCAAGTCTTTTGCAACACCTACTTTTAAATCAAGAGTTGAAATAACCTCAATGAAAGCATGGGAGCCTTCCATCATGGCGGTCTCAGCTTCCATCTCGTTGGCAAAGAAATCAAGTTTGTCCATCAGCTTCACCATGACAGCACTTCTGGCGTGGCGTGAAGCTTCTTGAAAGTACCCACCGTATGGAACTTTGGCCAGTCTGTGTGGAAGACAAGTTATCTGCTTATTTTGCCTTCACAGTTTTGATTTAAGTACCGTATAAAAGGTAGACCTCGAAACTAATTTATTAAGTGATGCAATATAATAAGCAGCACTTCTTTTTTTTTATATTACAAGGCTGAGACAATGAAACGATGGAATGAGAGTCGAACCGTCTTTATTATTAATGGCAAGATCTCACTTAATTATGTCACTCTGGCTAAAGAATATAATGGAATAAGTGTCCATAACCGTATATCCATATGATTACATGTTTAGGAGAGAAAACAAGAACCGTGCCCTTCCATGCATTATTCATCCATATATTCCCCATTTATGACTAAGCACAAGTTTGAAGTATAAGACTGTCCTGTCATAAGCAAGGATATATTGTAGACAGAATTACCTGGAAGCTCCTTTGTCGAAGCCATTCTTTCAGGAACAAAAGAAAGGTAAAAAGACTGACCTAAGGTGACTGTCGGCCAGCAGGTGTATGGTGTGCAGCCGTGGAGGGTAGGAGGGACTGGTAAGGATGGCCGCCAGATTGCAGGTATAGGAGACACTGATCACCAGGCAGAAGAAGAACCAAAAACACAGAAGTACTCTCTGGGCAAACTCCTGCGACACTCTGGATAGACCCTGGCCAAGCAAGATCTGCACCAGGCTCAGCCAGGTGATGGTCACATCACTTTCCAGTTTCTCTCCAATCATCCACACCTGCATTGCATTAGCTCTGTTGCTACATTTTCTAATAATGGTAACGATATTATTTAGTCTCATATTACCACTTGTGAGATGCTGAGGCCCTACTCTGTGCTTCTGTAGTCAAGTATACATCAGCCTACTTCCCTTGAACAACTTTTATATTACTACTGAATTTTTACAGTAATTCACGCCACGTTTGTAATTATCTTCATACCTCTACTCTTGGTCCTACTTAACTCATGCGACAGTGCCAGATGTGGCCAGACGATGGTCGAGAGGTGACAGAACTCCTAAATGTGCCTAATGCAACCAGAATGAACTGCATTTTTAAAACGATGATTTACAGTGTACTTGTCTCATGGGTGAAGAATATTTCTTACCTTAAAATTAATAAGCAGAACGGCCAAAGCCAAACAGATGACTAAAGAGCCCCACACCAAGGGACTAAAGGGCAGGTGAATGTTCATCCAAGTAGGTAGAGGTCGTGGCGTCCTGATGGCAACACTGTAACCATCCTCCCACCATGAGGGCGAGACGGCAAATTCAGATACTCTAGTTAAGGACTGATATAATCCATTCACCGTAAAGTTCTTCTCTCTTCGGCAAACGAGTCCCATAACGCCAGTCCAGGAACCATTCTCCAAGGTTCCCCACTTCAAATCAGGGGGCGCCTCCATCAAAGTGAAGGTGAAGTCTAGTGCCGATGACAGAGCCGTGATCATTTCCAGTGACACACCAGCAGGAGTTTTGTCAGTGGAGTTTTTCGGGTATAAATACATTGGTTCATTTATCCAGGAAGCCACATGAAAGTTGTATCCATCAAAGGATGGGAACCTGTCAATGAAGAGTGAGTGGAAGTGGGTGAAGTGGTGTTTGTGCCAGTGGCTGAGGAGGCGTGTCTTGGGTGAGGAGAAGGGCAGGAGAGTATAGACACGGGGCCGCCCCTGCGCATCTCCGGTGATCAGCACCAGCCTCTCCACACCGCTGAATATGTCGTCACTCAGGATGGAGGCGTCATGGCCCGGCGCCAGGCTCAGCAGCAGCAGGTTAGTGGGCTTCCAGTGACGCCACAGTGACTGCAGCAGCTCCGGTTTGTGTGTGAGGAAGAGCACAATATGGAGCAAGGAGGTGACTGGAGGCCACCAACTCTGCTCCTCACCCAGACTCATAGTGAGGTGTGGCATGTGGCGCACCTCCTTTACACCCATTATTTTGAGTTGGACATCTTGTGGGAGGCCGGGGTCAAGGTGCAGCACCAGCGACCTGCCTCTCGCCGGCCCGGACACTACCTCACCCAGCACACCCACCTGCCTCTCCCACACACTCTCACCACAGACCAAACCACTCATATTATTACCGTCAACTACCGCACACCTCACCATCAAAATCAAGAAATAACAAAAACAACAACGACGATAGCTTTCCATCGTTACTGTAACTTTCAGCGAATGAATGGTTTGCCAGGTACACCAAAGAAACGTCTGTTTACTTTTTTTTTTTTTTTTTTTTTTTTTTTACCTTATACACTATTTAACTAAACTGTCTCCCAAATGTTCATGTAAGAAAGTGACTGTATCCCGGTATTCCTGAAAATGTAGAAAACATCCATTCATGTAACATGTGGGGGAGTAAGATGACAGTCTTCAGAAATTATGTTGACTTTGATGTCTGGTTTAGCTTCTCTCATTCACAGTAAAAAAAACCTGGAAAGCAAACCAGGGCAACGTCTGTCAACGCTGCGTCTCCTGGTTACATGAGATTTCGACCACACGAAGACTAAACTCTTTTCACTTTAACTTGGCCTAGAATTTCTTCTTTCCATCTTGGATACTAAGCTGTTGAAAGGGCTTAGCAATAGAAGACGGTGCTAATTCAGGAAAATAATGGAAGGTTGTAGAGCCGTGGTAATGGCGTTTTTTGCTACTGAGCTTCTGACAATACTCTGCAAAATTAGGAAAGTCTCCGTCAAGATGAAGTAAACGAACTATAGCAACTACTTGTTCCACTCTTACGATGTCCTGGATGAAAATCTGGCCGAGGGAGAGTGCCAATCCTTCCACGATCCCATTGCCTTATATAACAACATCGATTATCTTAGAGAGCCCTTAAATGGTATGGGCAAATCTAGTGAATTATAGATGGCCATAACAAGAACGACACGCAGCTTGTTTGCGGATACATTATCAGACCTATTAGCCCCGGGGTTCCTGTGTGAATGATTTTGCTGGATGGGTGCTAAGCGTACTGCCCTCCGCCTATCGGCTCATAGTCGCGAAGCTCATAGGTCCCTGCCCCGGGGTTCCCTTCTTTAACTTTTGAAAATGCCCAGTTCCGTCCAGTACTGAGGACACTGGGCGCAAATGGGTTAATAACGTACAGAAAATTAAGTTGCTGTACATTTTTTCTTTTAGAGAGAGAGAGAGAGAGAGAGAGAGAGAGAGAGAGATTGATTGATTTCATGTGAGGTTGTTTTTCCGTAGATGGTGCTGAAGAGGAAAGTCTCCATATGATATCACCAGCATAACCTGACAGCGTCGATGCCAGGTTATACAAGCGTCCCAAGCCTCCCTCCCAACCCACCGAGAAGACGATGACATACTTCACAGGGGCATTTTTAGTCTGAAGTCCACTGGGTACGAGGTCCTGATATTCTTAGAGACAGTAACTCTGATGTGCCTTTAAGATGACCTACAGATCGAGTTATTTATTGCTTGCCTTCTCAGCTCAAAGCTGAATATGTGGCTTAGTGTTCCTTTGCTGCTTGACAAACAGAACGATGGAGGATGATGGTAATGTCTGTGTATGATGGCACAGTGTTGCTTTGGTTAACAGAGGAGTAAGGGGAAAGAGGGCCAATGTTACTCTTCGTACATGGCTAGCACTGTTATTCCTTAGTCGCACACCTCACACCGCCAGACTCGATGATCACACACACACACACACACACACACACACACACACACACACACACACACCAAACCGCCACGTCTGACGCACACAACTTACACGGCACATTCTCCGTCTCATGCTAAATTCTCAGAGAACTTGTAGGTCCTATATACACTTACTTAAGCCAACTCATATATGCGCAACGAGAGTGCACTGAACGCACCCTATATACACTTACTTAAGCCAACTCATATATGCGCAACGAGAGTGCACTGAACGCACAACACGCCTAATTTATGGAGAGAGAGAGAGAGAGAGAGAGATGCGGAGGGGGGGGGGATCAATTAGTCAGTTACACCAAGCTGCTTCTCTGCCATTATCGGTACCTCTGTATTTACCAAGGGACTGTGATTTATGTACAGTACACAGAATAAAAGAGTCGATTTATTAACACTCGGAGTTACAACGGGGGTCATAATAGCAATTGCCTTTCCTCTACGTAATTGCATCTCCCTTGGATAAATCTAATTAATGCGGTAATAACTCAAACCAACCTGTAATTAAGGAAAGCATCAGGCCGCCATTAGCAAGAGTTATCATAATTAATTACTACTGTTTAACGGGAACATTACTGCGTCATGAGCTATAATCTGATCACCTTAACTGGGCGTAAAATTGCCATCTTACCATCTTGAATGCTGAGTTATATCAAGAGATTAACACTAGAATTGGGTGCTAGTCACGAAGAAGTGCAATGGAAAAGATGTAGATTGTTATTACGCTCTTATTTCACACCTAAGTTAAATAATATAGGCTAGTAAAGAATGAAAATCTCAGCCAAGTTAAAATAAATGAACTTTAGATATTTTTCAGATGTATTTTCGTCGATTAAGGAAGCTCCCTAACACCTCTTCCTTACCGATTTATTTTTGGATGCGTCTGGCTAATACCGTTTTGTGCGTTATCTATGCAGAGTAAATGAGATATCAGAATGAATTAAGTAACGCAAGCGGACGACGGCAAGGTGTATTAAGTAGAATAAATCGCTTAGGAAGAGGTATTTAGTAAGCTTTCTAACCGCACTAGAATACACCCCCAGAACACCAGCCGGGGGATCATTTATTGTGCACATAAGTTCGAACATCCAAGAGGTGGCTAGAAAATTTCGCACATATATATATTATGAAAGCAAGGGCATAGGATAAATCACTTACCCGAAAGTGTTCCGAACCATTAGTAACTTAATATCGGGTCAAAACACTTAGCCTGGAGTAATGTGAGCCTGGGTGAATTATGGAGAAATAAAAAACGGCATTAATTGTCACCGATATACATGCATGTACTATATCAACGAGGAGAGTGTGTGTGAGTGAGGTGGAGGGTGGGAGAGGGGTGGGGAGACCGAGGATGAGATGGAGAGATGGAGTGGAGAGGTATATGAGAGAGGAGGGTGTGAGCAGGGGGAAGGGCAGAGTAATGGCAGAGGACATGGCGACATGGAGGAGATTTGTTTATGGCCACCATTTACGGAATTGAGGCGCCTGGCTATAGATAGATAGATAGATAGTTAGAATATACATAAAATCACTTGCACGTTCTAGTGTTTAACATAATTAAATCTGTACACTCTCAGGAACACTGATGATGTGATGGAAGTTCCTACCAATGATCCTGTAATGAAAAGTGTAAAATTATTGGATATAAAATTCTTGCCAAATCCGCTTTCACCTCAGCTATATTCAAATGAGGAGCTACGGTATATATTCGTATGTCTATTAGAACAATGGTGGATTCAGCATTTACTAGAAGGGAGGGGGGTACAGTAATATTTTATGCACCTAACTAACTGAGATTTTATAAGGCAACACACGCGCACGGCCGCCTGGAGGTCTAGTGATGAGAAGTGCAGTCCAGAACGATCATATTTTAACGAAGTGGTTTGAATCCATGGGACGAGAGATTTTCCTGTCATCAATAAAGCTGTCAGGATGTAGGTTTGTTTATGACGATTTAAGCTCTGACCTACCACCATCCTAGCCCCGGTCCCCTACGTCCCAATGAAGGTAATAGGGAACCATAGTCCTGTCTCTTAACTTGGCCCAGATTGTCAATATTTAGCAGTTTACTTTACATAGTTCAATGGCTGAAAAAAATTATGCTATGGCACTACATCCTTGCCACAGCAATTCTTCATGACTAGGATCATTTTCTAGTGTTCATCAATTCTGACAGGTCAACATTCATCTTGGAGATATCTCATTTAAGACCAAGTTAAGGTAAAAGGAGTATAGCTGTTAAATTCAACATACACAATAAACACAGGTATATTTTCCAACCATAAGATCCATTAGAAGTGGAAATACTGGGTGGGAGAGAAACAGGGTGGAACTGGAATTCTTATTTTCACTAATATTTCGACCAACACAGAACCCAGACTCTCTGAAGAAGGGTTCTGTGTGGGTCAAAACATTAGAAAAAATATGGACTTCAGGCTCTAACCTTCGTCTCTCTCCCACCCAAAAATCATACAAGAAAGAAGCGGGAAAGTGACTCCAGTTCCGGAATAACCCAGGATATAGCTAATGTCAGCCTGATGGAGCTCCCTTAACATACGCGGCTCTCCGAATCAGCCTACCGCGATATGGAAATTAAGTTTACCCTGGCACTCTGGACCCAACTTGGCCTTCCCATCTTGAGTGAGTTAGTTACCCCCTCATGCCAACTTAGAGGACTGCATGAGAAGTGAGGGAGTGAGGGGGGTATCCTTCTACAGCACAGGGCGCTGCAGTAATTCTGAGAGCGCTTTGGATTGTCTGTGCTGGGAGGGGGAGGATATTTTAAAAAAGAACGTGAACAGTAACAATGATAATGATGATGATGATGATGGTGATGATGATGATGATGATGATGATGATGATGATGATGATGATGATGATGATAATAATAATAATATTAAAAAATAATAATAATAATGATAACTAGAATGCCGTAAACTTGTCCAAGGAACTTTTGGTATGAATCAATTTTTTTACAAATATTGACCTTTGACCTTGAGATCAAGGTCAAGGTCATTCATACTAAGCAAATCATCTTCACTCATGACCCACTTCATTTCCACCAAATTTGGTGACAATCGGCCAAATACTTTCCGATTTAGCACTTTCAGGCATCAGGCCATTTTGATTCTCCTCAGTATCTCAAAAAGTATTTGTTGGATCACAGTATCACTGTCCAGGTGCACTAGTATATGTTGATGACTAAATGCTGAGGCATTTGCAAAACAATTGATTTAAAAAAAAATATATAGAGAGAGGACGTTAGTGCGGTGTTAGTGCTTGGAAAAAAAAATGCCAAAGATACATCACTCCTGAATATTTCAAGTCTCTGTTGCGGACGGTTCTGCAATGCCAGCCTTCTAAATCTCCCCCCCCCCTCCCCCCGAAAAAAAAGAGAAATAATATCTACAATATCGATAACAACTCCTCAGAATGTGGAAAAACAAGAAAACTTCCAACAGGCATGTGGGAAGTTTTAGTAGCAGTAGTAGTAGTAATAATAATAATAATAATAATAATAATAATAATAATAATGGGAAGAAGAAGAAAGAAAGAAAGAACAAGGAGGAGGCTTATGATTATTGCATCTCGACTACACGTGGTACATCAAAGCATGCAACCATCTAATTTACATCCAGGTCCCCAAATTGCAATGCCGGGTGAACAGGTACAGGGGGGAAACAAACATTATCTAACACTCTGACCAGACCGTGAGAGAGAGAGAGAGAGAGAGAGAGAGAGAGAGAGAGAGAGAGAGAGAGAGGAATGATGTGTGCTGCGAGTGAACCAGGCACGTCGTTCTACGGCGGAGGGAGGTGCTGTAATTTCCATGGCACTTTTGGATTATCCGGTCGCTGCGTCTGTGTAGGGTCCTTTGTTGTGGCGGTGTGATATAGGTTCTGGCCACGTACAAGGGAGCACTGGGGAGTACAAAGGAAAGTAAACCAGCAGCTGATGTAGTTGTGCTTCCGAGGTCACTTATTTCTAGGGCACGTCGTCAGTACTGAGTCGTAGATGGTCTTGACGTGGAGGAAAAAGAGAGTAACCCCTCTTTTATATGGAGACGCGTTTTCTATATTCTGTTTATTTATTTATTTATTTATTTTTTTAATTGATTGCTATTCCAGATTTGTCCACACAGTTTTGTTTTACTTAGCCTTTATTTCCTCCTTTACTATACTCATTTTACCCTAACTTGGCCCAGATTTTTGTTCCTTTGCTGCTTATATCACGAAGCTTAATGACATAATAACACAATGCTACTACTCTACATCCTTTCCATCACACTTCTTCATGACTAGCAACCTATTCTAGTGCTAATATATTGATAGAATTGAGCACTGAAGATGGGAAGATGGCAATTTTAGACCAATTGAGAGTAAAAAAGGTATGATATTTGTCACCCCTAAACTCAGTGCAATCACCTAATATCATGAAGAAGAAGAAGGAGATGAAGAACAAGAAGCAGGAGGAGGAGGAGGAGGAGGAGAAAGAGGAGGAAGAAAGGGAAGCCGTCACCGTACTGAAAAGTGAGACGGTAAAAAGGAAGAGAAGAATTAAGACATAAATGCTTTGCAGGAGAAAAGAATGAGGAAGGAAAAGAAAATAGGGAGAGTTAGAGGCAAGTGAAGAGTAAATTTTGGAGGCATGAAACCTGAAGTAGGATTGGGCACAGTGAGTGAGGTGGGAAGGAGGAGAGAGACGAATGTGACTGTTAGAGGATGAAAATGGGAAGGCACGGTAAGGGGAAGTTGGGGAGGGTGAAAAATGAAGAAGAATAATGTAAGGAAGTAAGTGTATGGCGGGGGTGGGAGGAAGCGTGAGGAAGGGACAATTAAGGATGGAACTGTACTTATGGATCTTCAGGTGTGTCCTTTTATCATGAATCAAATTTACGACCTTGTACAGAG
Organism: Coenobita brevimanus; assembly: GCF_032717465.1. Classification (NCBI taxonomy): domain Eukaryota; kingdom Metazoa; phylum Arthropoda; class Malacostraca; order Decapoda; family Coenobitidae; genus Coenobita; species Coenobita brevimanus. Next base: position 7,623,861 of record NC_137018.1, on the reverse strand, counting down.
AATCATAATCATCAGCATCATCATCATCATCATCGCCACAGTTATCACCATTTTTATTATCACCATCATTTTTCTTCTCCTCCTCATCATCATCATCACCATCATCAGCAGCAGCAGCAGCAGCAGCAGGAGCAGCAAGAAGCCTGAGACACTTCACTACAGGACGAAAACCTCTCCCCTTTTTCTTATTCTAGCCTGTTCCATCCAGTCCCAGCAAATAATCCCAATATCATCTCTCCATCTCTTTTTTCTTTCTGTTATTTCTTGTCACTCTATCTCCGAATTGCCCCTCCATTACTCCGTTTTATTATTTATTATCTTTACTTAGAAGAACTTTATCTAAGTTTACGTTCTAAGTACTTTTTATAGACTAAATTTTCAGTCCACAAGTCAGAACAGAAAGGACGAAATGATTATATACCATTTTTTAAACATAAATACAGTTGCTCATCCTTCATAGTGTTTTTGCTTCCACATTAAAACAATTATCTATTATTCATGATGTCTCGTAATGGTAAAAAATAAAATAATTCTACCCCATTCCTAATTTTAGCTTGGTATTGCTATGAACTGGCGCTGCTTGAAGTTCCTGACCTTGACATGTGTCCTTCACCACCAGATGGCTTGATTCGTCCCAGGAAGGAGCATTCTGGATGAGGAGGCTGATGTGTGGTGTGGCCTTATGTGCCGAAGGAGCCAGATTCCCCGTCATCAATATCCCCATCCCGCCGTAATGCCTGCACCATACATCACGCCACCACCACCACCACCACCACACCAGCCTCCCTCACCCCTCACCTACACCGCTCCAAGTCGGCAGTAAATAATGGTAGTGGAGAGGGACCATTCTAGTATACTATTCCAACTAACAGTCTCCAAGTGCGTCCTTGGCCGCAAAAAAGTTTCATATTTATCAATTCATCTACTGCCTGACGTCGCAGCCAGTGTCATTTGGCTTATACAAAAAAAGCTCTCAAGCTCCCAAGGTATTTCTTTTCCTACTGTGTCGTGAAATACATCCCTCAAAACGCACACACATTCCAGCCATAGAGATGATACGTAAAATGAAAGAGCTTGCTACTGGCGCCAAATTTTGCTTGTTGGAATGCCTGAATTTGTGCTCCACTATTTTTTTTCAGGGGATATATGTTGAATCATAAAGTTATATCAAGAACTTATTTATAACTTTCACCTTGCACCACTGACATTTACTGTTATCACGTAGTGCCTTTAGACATAATGATGTACCCTTGCATGCAGAGGTTAGTATCAGACCCTAGCTACACTTTCCTGAGATCCTTATTAGTTCATTCCTGCTCGCTCTCACCTTCATCTACAGTCTCATTAGTCCATGTCTTATTCAATCTCTCACCATCACGTCAGTCCCATATAATATTCTCACCTGCATCCGCCGTCAAGGTCATATCCTCTCTCAGCTCAATGGCATTTCTATTAGCACTTCCTGACCTCACGCCATCCACGTAGCTCACATTCATTCTCAGCTTCCAGTCGATAGCATTTTTATTTCTGACCTGCCTCAACCACTGAAACCACCTTCCCTCCCCGTCCCTTCCATCTGCCGTGTTTCGGCTTCTGTCCCACCTCATCCACGCAACTCACATTCTCTCCCGTTTTAGCGCCTTTACTCACAAGACGTACTTTCTTATGTATATTTTAGATGTTTTTCCGTTTTATCTGTTACTTTTATGCGATTTTATTCTGCTTAAAGAGAGAAGTCAGGCTGTGAAAAAGCTTATGGAGACTGTTTCTAACCTCGGCACAACAATGATCTCTCCAAAGCTTAGAAAATCACCTAGAAGCAGAAATAAACTAGAAAAAAAAATCGCAATGAGAAGGAAAACGTCGATCCCAGTTTTGTCTCTGTCCTAACCCATTCATGCAACTCATACTCCCTCCCAGCTTGGACTTCGAGCTCCGTCGTCACCTAGCAAACAAGATTGAGAGTAACGCGGCTAACATGAGAGCGTTGGGGTGGAACGTGATTTTCCGAGACGACGGGGTGAATAGGCAATCTGGCCCCGAGATTGTGTGGCGTTACTGGGTGGTGGCAGCGAGGGAAACAGGACTAGCTTACCCTGCCATTGTGTCTTCTGCCTTGCTAATGCCTAATGTGCTCTGCCTTACTGCTGCCTGTCCTCCACCACCGTGCCTGGCCTCCTGTAGTATTATGCCTGCCCTGCTTTAATATTGTGCCCCTCCTGCCTCACCACTGTACCTATCCTGCCTCACAACTGTGCCTGGCCTCCAGTAGTATTATGCCACCCCTGCTTTAATACTGTGCCCGTCCTGCCTCACCTCTGCGCCTATTCTGCCTCACCTCTGTGCCTATCCTGTCTCATCACTGTGCCTGTACTGCTTCACTATTCTGCATCTCCTGCCTCAACATTTTGCCTGTCCTGCCTCACCAGTCCATAGACAACTTCCTTGCCTCGCCTCTGCATCGTTCTTTTCCATTGCCTCACGAAACGAGATTCTGAAATGGAGTGAAAGATGAAAATAATATGAGGTGCATTTTACTGGCTCATCATAAACAGTAAAGTTGCCTCACTGTGGACAAAGGCATGTTTTAATGTGTGTGTGTGTGTGTGTGTGTGTGTGTGTTGCTCCTCAGAATGTGTGTGTGTGTGTAATTCACCGAGTCGGTCAGGATCACTTGATGGTCGTGATCGTCAGCTTTTACCCTCCCGGAAGGGAGCTGAGAGCTCATATAGTCCGATCTAAGGGCAAGGCTGTGACCTTCACACACGCACACACCCGTCCCCTTGCTCGAGGGGGACAGTAACCACCCACTTCGTCAGTGAAACTTTTCGCAACCTGAGCGAGGCGCGAACTCCCGTCCACCAGTTGGCAAGCGAGAACATTACCACTGCACCAGCGAGCGGTGTGTGTGTGTGTGTGTGTGTGTGTGTGTGTGTGTGTTGCTCCTCAGAATGTGTGTGTGTGTGTGTGTGTGTGTGTGTGTGTGTGTGTGTGTGTGTGTGTGTGTGTGTGTGTGTGTGTGTGTGTGTGTGTGTGTGTGTGTTGCTCCTCAGACTTACGCACAGAAATCTGAACAGAAACTTAGTCACAAAGTTGAAATTAGTTCCCTGCCATAACTATAAAAGGATTCTGTTCTCTTATATCTTCTCCTTCCCCTAAACACAGACCACAATTACGGCTGAGATCTGATCATATATATATTTGTAAATCTTAACATAGGAGTCTAACACAGCAACTAAATTATAACCTAGGATGTCTGGGGTTAAATGACCTGAGACAGCAACTGAAGTGATGTGGTTTCCCTGTTAGCTATACTATACTCTTCTCACTCCAATCTGGCCAAAAATTATCTCCATCTTGAATGCTGAGCTGTAGCAATAAACTGACACAAGATTATGATGCTAGTAACAAAGTGGTGGTATGGGGACAATGTAAAGCCTTAGTACTGTCTTTTTCAGCCAGTCAAGAAAATAAAATAAGCTGCAAAAGGACGCATACTGGGCCAAGTTAAGGTAAAAAAGGGTATAGATTCTCCAAAAGGCACCTGGAGATTTTTCAGTAATGTAATCCCACTAAAGGTGAACATAGATCACCTTTACGTAAATGTTCCTGATTAAGACTGTCTAATTTCGGATTCCCTTCCCTCTCAATGGCTGTGCACTTTTATATCTTTTAATAACTAAGAGGTATTCGAAAAGGGATGAGAGAATAATGTTCAATATAATCCTGGAAAATAAGAAAATAACTTCGACGATAAAACAGCTGTTAAGTACTTGGATATTAAAGCGAAGCGGAAATCAACCAGGGTAATGGGAAGTGTATTGAATGGGAGGATTCACGTTTCCTTAGATTAACATACAGAGAACTTAACAATATCAGAGGAAGTCCAGGGAGAGAGAGAGAGAGAGAGAGAGAGAGAGAGAGAGAGAGAGAGAGTCATAATCCCAGAATATTATACAGAAAGATACCAACTGTATTTTTGCAAAACTGGAGAGAATACTTTAATGTCGCACAGAATGAGAAGGACAAAAGTAAAGGAAGCACTTATCCCTTGGTGAAGTAGCGCAAACTGATGAAGGGCTGCATATTCTTTCTGTTTATTAATATGTATTTATGCTTTCACTGCAGGAGCAAATCTGATCTAACGGTGCAATTAACAACAGAATATCTCTACCCTATCTTACGTAATTAATAAAGTTAGGATTTAAAAGTGGGAAGAGTGGAAAGATTCATTATTTAGCTGAGTAGAGGCGAGTGCCAGATTGCCGCCCTCTTACGTGCCAGAAACCTCCTCCTCTGAGCCTAATCTCGGTTTAAGGCGTTCTTGGAGGACATAACAGAACTGCAGAAGGATTTGTTGGTTACTTCGGGCTGCATCTGCATAGTGTCAAGCGCTCCCCTGAAGTTGCAGAGCGTATTCCTGCATCAAAATGTAAATGTGCCGCAGTTTCTGGCAGTCGTGGGCAGCGGCAGAGAGAGAGCCAACTGCATGAACCCATTTTCGATGATGACGTGTTTGCCGTTTTCGTTAGTTCACGGCCAGACGATTGTATTCACGTCAGGAAGGCTTACCTCTTCCTCCGCTTTTCCTTCCCTTTCTTACCTTCTCTCTTACTCCATTCTCTCTTCTTTCCCCTCACCCCTTCCCTTCTTTCCCTCCTAAACTACAGGGGTAAATCTGACCCTTGCATTTCTGTAATTCTCACCTCAGCTAAATAAAATATGATAGAAGAATAATAATAATAAGAAATAAAAGTCAAAATTGGATTCGAGTCAAAGATTATTTACTGGATATGCCATGAATTATTTTATCATTATATACTCAAATTAGAGTTTCCAAAGATTAGAGACAGATAGATGACAGAATAAACGAAATAATCAGACAGAAAAGGGAAGTGCTCAGAGCAGAGAAGTTACAGGCTTAGAATAACAGAAAGAGGTTCAGGGAAATAGAGAAAAGTTAGATGAGTGCAATGCAGATGAAATTCGTGAAGTGCAGGAAGTATGTGGAATATTCAAGACGGTAGTGTGAGTGCGGTGTGCAAAAGGGAGTGTGGTGTGCGGAGGAGAGGTGGGGGAAGTTAGAGAGCAAGTGTAGTGATAAAATGAGAGGCGCAGTGGATGTAAACAAGAGAGGACACAAAGAATGATTCGGAAGGAGAGAGAATGAAGAGGCAGAGAGACGAGGCGTGAGGATGTTTTTTTTTAAAGAAGGGAAGCGAAAAGGGTCTCGTCCTGTACACTGGAGGCACTCTTTACTGTCGAAATACAACTAAATTTGCAGTAAGACAGTGGCTAATAGTTACTAATCTTTAATTTGTCAGTATAGATCCAAGTATCAGTAAATTCACACAGGTTAAGGTAATAACTTTAAATCAAACAGCTGCAACCACAACTTCAATAGTGCAATTATACCTTCTTGGCAATCACAGTAAAAAAACAGGGAAATCTGAAGCCCATGACATTTCTCACGCTCCTCTCATGCTTGTTTCTTATCACTGTCTTTCATTTCTGTACAATGGAACTACTTCTGATATTTCTATCTTCAACATACCCTCCCTAGCAGCTTACCTTCCCTCACTCATCATTACTTATTCAGCATCCATTGTGTGTCGCTGGGAGTGCAAGGCAGGTCAATCATCATCACCAAACCCCTTCATTATTACTAGAGGTGATGAGTGTTGCAGCCGCCCTGATGAAGTCATTTATTTCAGTTCAGTGCAGCAGGGGTGACAGACGCATAGCTACACCATGCCTCCCCTTTGTATATTATGTTTGATGGAAATTAATGTCCCTTGCAACTCCCCCTCTAGTGTGCTCTTTGAATATATACGAGTCCTCGGTATATATGAATAGATGGATGTAAGGCAAATAGATAAATAGACAGATACTACCTATGAAGATGTATAGCAGAACCCTCTCAACACCATCACTTTACGGTCGCCTCATCACAGGGCAATCGCAAGACACAGCAGAGAAGCCGTTACAGCTGCGTTGTAATAATTATTATAACAGTAATTAAACAAAAATACAATGCACGCAACTGTGAACGTGCTCAAAACTGATATTCAGATTTTCACAATAATGCAAAATAAATACGTGCGCTGGATTTCCTTGGCGTGGTTTTACTGTCAGCACCTTCAATACAATGGCGTTTTTTTTTGTTTTTTTTATCAGACTGTCTCTAGAATTTTCATGTAGCTTAAAAAGGGATTTTATTTTTTTCTAAGTGATTTGGGTTATTAAGACTTGATATCACTCCCCATCCCCAGTTTCGAAAAATCAATAAGAAGGTGAATAATACCACAAGTAGCAAGAAAAAAAAAGAGCATCGTAGAAAAGGGGTATCTGCAAAATAGCAACTTTACCAAGTCGAAATAGAGTTAAATGCATCGGGTATTTACTGGATTATAAAAGGAACCCATCGGAAAAGACAGCACAGGTAAAGCCCTCACGCCATTCCTCAATCATCCCTTCCAGGTGTGACAGGTGCTCAGGGGTTTGCTGGGGATGGAGAAGAAATAAAGGAATATAGCACCACCGATTGCGTGTGTGTGTGTGTGTGTGTGTGTGTGTGTGTGTGTGTGTGTGTTTTATGAACCGTATACTCTGACTGTGACATACATAAAAAGTTCAGAACAGATCCCTAAACTCTCGTACCATTTTCTTCCCTTGATTTGCTTGTCCCCTTGACTTACAATTTTGTTCATGATAATTTTGCACAGTAACTGGACAAATTTCACCTTATCATCCCTCTAGTCATCCTCCATTCCCATCCTTCTCTACTCATGTACGGTCGGATTCAGTAATCGTGTCAGATGGAGGTGTACTCAGAGTCAAAATCTATCCCACAAGTCACTGGTAATGGAGGTACTATGGCAAACGTTAATATTGATCCACTTCTTTGCGATAAATAAAGGAAGAATGAACACTGACTTTTGAAACGTAGTGATATACTCTTCGGAACCCAGCAAACTTTTCAAGATAGTGTGTAAAAGTTTCATAATTGTTCGTCCTAAAAGTGTAGCAATAATCCTGACCACACCTGTACGTAACTTTTCCTATCACTGACTCTGACACCATTTTTGCCGCTGACTGCACTTTCTCCACTACAGGCGCTCCGATATACCTTCTGACCAGGACTGCACGACACTCCAGCCTCAGGTCCCTTTGTGCCCTTAGCTAGTTAGTGATCCAGACTCGCAGGTTCACATTCATAGGGTTCAACAGATCTTGGAGAGCGAGGACTGTCAACGTGGTCTGCACCAGGTGGAATTGGAGGTGTTCAATACTCCCGGAAATACACTGAATACACTAGATACACCAAATACACCAAAATATACTAGAAATACACTAACTACACTAAAATATACTAGAAAAAGAACACCCTCACATATATTTTCATGTTATATGTGGTCGGAATGGAGTTTACCTATGCTACCTGGCCACCACCACCAGTAGGTAAGATTACTGGCACATTTTCTTTTTAGTGCAGGAATTACTTTGTTTATATTTATTTTTACAGGGAAGGGGAGGACTTTATAAACAATATCAGCTCCAGGGATCGGAGCGTGGACCCTTCATTTCCCAGTTGGCTGACACGCTAAAGGTTTGGACAGCTCTGCGGATTTAGCGTGAAAACTGCTATGGTAGAGCCTTTATCTTTTTCACTCACACCCCATGGAGCTTGGCTTTACCTCAAACATTGCGAAGGATTAGGAAGTGAAAGGATGGGAGGCTAGGGAAGAATAGGGAAGGGATGGGAGAGTATGGAAGCGAAGGAAAGGGAGGTTAGGGATGTGAAGGGAGCGGATGGAAGAGCACGGAAGTGAGGGAAAATGAGGCTTGGGAAATAAAGGGAGAGGATTCTAGGAAAGTGAAGGGAAGGGAGGCTAGTGACATGAAGGGAAGTGAAGCTAGAAAAACTCTATAAGACGATAAGCTGCAAGCGCCTGAGTGAAAAGTGAAAAAAGGTATCACTGTAAGCATTATTTTGTTTTCACGGAACCTCAGTTTAAATAAGAGAGGAAAAGACACACAGAACTAGGGGAGAAAATAAGACCTATAAAGTGAAATCAAAACATTCTTTATGCCATGCCATACTGAGTGGACTAGTAGTAATTCTCTCTGTTCATGTTGGTGGAAAAGCCATCTTCACGTCGAAATCCCGGTGCTGTATTATTCAGAAAGCTTCCTTCAATAGCAAGAAGAGTGTATAGGTTAGCCAAGGAGACACCTGTTACCTAATGCATCTTGAGGTATGACAGGTAAATTGTGTGACGAATTCCTTGACTCATATCTCGTTGGTTAAGGAAGCTCCCTAACACCTCTTCCTAACAGATTTATTTTTGGATCTGGCTGGTTAACATCATTTTGTACATTACTTACGCTGAGTATGGTGATATTAGAGTGCTTTAAGTAACACAGAAGAGGACGGCAAGATGGCTGGTTAACATCATTTTGTACATTACTTACGCTGAGTATGGTGATATTAGAGTGATTTAACTGACACAGAAGAGGACGGCAAGGTGTAATAAGCAAAACAAATCGCTTAGGATGAGGTGCTAGGGAGCTTCCTTAACCGACGAAAATACGGACCCTTCTTTATAATATTAACACAGCATTTCAGTCAAGCTTTATATGATTTCCGAGTCACACGATTTCTCAAGTTAATCTGATAATATTTAGTTGATATTATGTAAGTATATGAGTTGTTCCAGTGACATTATCTGCCCTACAAATACTACTTAATAAATACTATCTCTCTGTCTATATACCTAGGCCGCTTCCTCTAAAGAAAGGGAGGTAGCCGAGACAGGACGACACACTCTGAAATTACACATCCAAACACACACAGGGAAATAAATACTACTCCGTAAAAATATATGTAGAAATAAATGTTTCGTGTTATTAAGGGAAAATTAAGCTTTCATTTCACTAAAAGTTTTATTTGTGATTATTTTTCATCTCTTCAGTACGAGGTCACTTCTACACTTAATAATGCCGTCTGGGATTAATCTGAATAAAATTTCACAGGTTGTAATCCCTCCTAAGGAACTGTATACTACTTACTGTTCTATGTACCCTCAAACGGTTGTATATAGTTAAAGGGAGAACTCTCTTATATAAAAAACGTTTAGTTAAAATTTTACCTAAACAGCATTTCGAAAAATTCCAAAACACAAAAAAAAAATAAATAAATAAATAAAGGTCCGGGGTTAACATGAAGGAAATAAAAGAAAAGTCATCAAAGAGTTCATTGCAATTTTTTTTTATTCCACTCTCTGTGTTTTTCAGAATTGGTATATATTTTCATTTTGCTGTCTGTCTCTGTCTGTTTTCCTCTAATACACTGCGTTGTCCTCGCTTTATGTTTTACAGTATTCTCTCTCTCTCTCTCTCTCTCTCTCTCTCTCTCTCTCTCTCTCTCTCTAAATTACACATACTGCTTTGTCCTCGTTTTATGTTTTATTGTATTCTCTCTCTCTCTCTCTCTCTCTCTCTCTCTCTCTCTCTCTCTCTCTAAGTTACACCATTATTGCTTCGGACTCAGATTATATTGTTATTACCTTGGACTTTGCTCTTACTGTCCCTCGAATTATGCCTTTATGACTCTCTCTCTCTCTCTCTCTCTCTCTCTCTCTCTCTCTCTCTCTCTCTCAGCGTGGCGTCATGCAGAGTTCCATGCCAGTCACGAAGAGAAAAAACTATCCAACATGTGTTAACACATAATTGAAAAAGACAGTACGACGACTCTACATCCATTCCACAGCACTTCTTCATGACTAGCACCAAACTCTAGTGTTAATCTAGTTATGATACGGCATTCAAGATGGAATGACGGCAATTTTAGACCAAGTTAGAGTAAAAGGAGTATAGTTTAGAAGATAAGAGTAAAAGAAAGTGATCAGTAAACCAGCATCATTCTCCATTAATCTTGAGTGTAAATTAGACACACTTCATTACTCAGGCACCCACAGCTCTCTCTATATCACTTCCCTGGACGTGAATAGATTGTGTAGACCCCAGACAAAGAGAGTGGCTTTCTTTTTAATGGCATAGAAGAAGAAGTGTGTGGGAGAGGAGAATGGAGAGGGAAGGCTGATAAAGGCTGAGCAAGGGAGGTAGGAATAGGCCTAGGTTGAAGGAAGAGAGAAGGACGGAGGATATGAGAAAAGTGGGAGTGATAGAGGAAGAGGTGGAGTTCAGATAAATTTAACAAATGAAAAAAGAATGAAAGCCTGGGAAGGAGGCAGGGAAAAAACAGATAAACAACAGAGGCTGCTTACTATAATGGCTATCATGGGACTTCTCTCCTCTCTTTTTCTAGACAGCAGTAATCGAAATAGCAACAAAAAGGAACAGGGAAACTATCATAGAGACCTCACAGTCATAAACAGACTCTTTTCAATGCAGGGATACTTATTAACTACTTATATGCAATTTATACTTATTAATTATGCTACCGTTTGTTGCTCCATATGTTTTTGTGTAGTTTGTCGCAATCCCTCTCAAGTGTTCTCATTAACGATGGATGAAGGGAGCAAGAATGAAGGGATACTGATAACACAAGCAAACCTAAGTAGAATTAAGCCACCAGACAGCAGGATGAGGGCTTAGAATAACTGTGTGTCACCTGAATTTGGCATAAAGCTGGAAAGAACAACACAATAATTTGAGACGCGCTTCCTAACTGCAAATCAACGAAACAGTTTGGATATACGTCACTACGATATATGAGGTTATAAGGCAAAAAGAATATCTAACTGTGAGGGGGTAATCGAAAAGGAAATAAAGATGTGCTGAAGAGGAAGTCAAAGTACAGTCAGTTGCATACACATAAAGTATAAAGCACAGGGGAAAGGGGGAACGTTTATGAGATGCAAGGAGCGATGAGACTAGGGAGAGAGCCATTTGTTGCATACTAATAATAATGCACCTGTTGCAGACTCAGAAAATAAAATGCAACAGCTTAGTGTCTCAGGTGGCAAATTTGGAAGAGGAGGAAACCTCGTATATCTGAGACAGAGCAATAGTAATAAGATGTAACTGAGATGGAGCACAATGATGTAAAAGTACTATAAATAGGACTGACAGAGCCCTATTTCACAGAGTCGCATTGCAAGGTCGGTTAAAATGGGGTTAACTGTAATATAAATGATAAAATTATGGTTACTTTGGCAAAGAAATAGAATCTGTATAAAAATAATTGCTATTCATACCATATTTAATTGATTAGTGTTTTTTGACGAACAATAATCCAGTGTTTTCGTTCTCATTCAACTATCCAGGATAATATAGATCTTTAGTTGTAGTAGTAGTAGTAGTAGTAGTAGTAGTGGTGGTGGTGGTGGTGGTGGTAGTAGTAGTAGAATATCACCTGGTTCGTCTGAAGTGTAAACCCAGTGGACTGCATGCTGATATTGTCCTTCTCTGGCAGTCTACCATCCTCCTTTCGGGGGCAGGGAAGGCGATGAGGGATGTTTGTATAACCAGATAGTGATGCCACTCAGCCATATCAGTGCCACCACATAAAGGCAGTCCCTCTCTAGCACCATACAGATCTTAAAAAAATTCAAGTTTCGCATATGTTACTGTGTTGACTAAGGGGCGGCTGGTAATTGCCGAGTCTCTTATGAACCATCCTACCCAAGCTTCGTGTCCTCTTCCCCATTTCTCATCCCACAACACCGTCACATAAATCTCCACCCACCTGACTTCCTCGCAGCCTCTTATCACCTGACTCCACATCCCCAGAGGTAGCGTTCCACCTCATTCATCCTCCACTTCACTCCAGGGACCAGCGTACTTTCTCTCCACTTATAAATTACACTTACTTTGTTCACTCATCTTTGGTTCTCATACTCGCTGTCAATTCGTGCAGCTCTATCCTAAATGTGCCTAGGTACGTTTTTCTTCTCTAATCTGGAAACCTTAAAGAGATTGTAAAAGGTTTGAGGAATTTCTCTCTCTCTCTCTCTCTCTCTCTCTCTCTCTCTCTCTACTCGGAACAAAGGCCTGTCTCATCTCTCCGATGTGACCTGTGGGCATGTACTCTGTTCCATCCAATCCTACCAAGTCTGCGAATTCATCCCTTGTTTGTCTGTCTCTTTCTCCCCTCCGTCACTGGGGTAGTTACTCTGCAATACAGTTTGTAATACACCGAGAAGTGTATATCTTACCTACATCTCAGGAACATACACAAGCAACATCCAAAAAATGCACCTTATAACTGTGCCATGGAACCAGAACACTCGCAATGTAATAATCCAGGCAAGTCGCGTCCGTCCATTTATGTGTATTAGGAGAGAGGAAATATTTGGCCTTAAACACAAGTAATGGGGGTGTGAAGTGAGCGGTGGTGGGGAGCAGGGTGAGGCTGGCCAGTAAAGTCGAGTAAAGGTGGAATTAACGTGAAGGTTGGACGGCAATATAGCCAAGCTGGTGGGTCGTGTGAGATGCTGGGATTATGTTACTGGATACCGCCTGTGACAATGTATACCACCTGTGAAACTGTATACCATCTGTGACACTGTATGCCACCTGTGATACTGGTTGCCGCCTATGACACCGACACCTGACACTGCCTTAACACTGAACGCCATGTATGACACTAAATACCTTGTGACAATGAGGATCGATACTACCTGCGACACTATTTCATCTGTGACCTGTCTATAACTCTCTCTCTCTCTCTCTCTCTCTCTCTCTCTCTCTCTCTCTCTCTCTCTCAGGTGACTAAATTCAACAGATGGCAGCTGAAACAGAATACCAGAGTTGTCCCGCCCACAAGTGGGTTAATAACTAAGCGTCCTTCTTTATCAGAACACATTTTTAACCTCCTCAGTATTTGTTATATAATTTTCTTCTGGTTTTCCTTTATGCGATTACGTTATGGTTCTTGCCAGATTAAGGTATCAAAAGTTGGATGTCCTTGCTAGATTTCGTTCCTTCGTTAACTCCTTAAGTAAGATGACGCCTTTTTCATGAAGTTCTTGCTCTGTCAGACGATTTTATTCAGTTCAGAGGAGGTCTTGCCTTAGTGTAATATCTGTCTTGCATTCTCCTACTGTCAGATTATTTTACTAAACTTAGAGGTAGATTTTTGGAGGTAGGTGTTTGGAGGTAAATTTTCGCTGTATAGGACTGGACCACTAACATCTGCTGCCTCAATTCAAAGGGGTAGAATCGCTTCATATCTAGGGGTATTCCACACAGCTTATCACAAGAGGGTGGACTCGAAGGCTTTACGGCTCATTAACTCCCCTCCTCTCACTTAGTCCCTCAAATCCTTCTTTTCTTCATCACAATCATGCATGACTCGCTCCTCGTCAACACATGGGATTCAGTTCATCAAAATTCCTCCACTTCATACGCTTCCCTGTCATACTAGCACACAGCACAGGTCTGTCTGCCTCCACACTTTCATTCCTGTTCATTCTACCCATCAAAAATAAAAGTAAACCATTATTTTCATCCTTACAGATTCTCAAACTTCCCGGCTTTGGCACAGGCTTACTTAAACTAGTTGTCCTTATTTAGAGATTAGTGTGGATGTGATACAAAGCGTTAGGAGAACTACACTGAGGTGGTTTGGCCATGTGGAGAGGATGGAGAGCGAGAGACCAACGAGGAGAGTGTATGTGAGCTAGATGGAGAGGGGGGAGAGGGAGGGGGAGGCCGAATATGAGCTGGAGGGATGAAGTGGAAAGGTATGTAAGAGAGGGGGGTATGAACTGGGAGCGGGGCAGTGAAGTGGCATTGGACAGGGCGACATGGAGGCGATTTGTTGGTGGCCACCCCTTACGGGACTGAGGCATCTGGCAATAGACAGACAGATAGATTAATGTTGACTCTGTTGAATTAATGTTATACTTATGCGTCGGATGGAAACTCACTAAATAATGAAAATACAGTAAGCTTTTTATTTTATTTTTTATTTTTTTATATTCTTCCTAACCTGTGTTACGTATTAATCACTCTGGACATTAGAGGATTATTTTCAAGCAGGAAGTAATCTCCGGTGCTGAGATTACTTGATTTTCTCCAGCAAGATAATCCTGCTGCTTAATATGACTGAATTTTTACACACTGGTAGAGTCATTAAAAGTTTGATCACTCGCTCCAATACTGAGAATGCTCGTATAATCACATCCCAGGCCTCAGGGTTAGAAGATTCATGAAAAGGGGACCGTGAGGCATGGAGGGGGGAATAGGACTGTCGAGGATGAAGAAGAAGAAAAAAAAACAGAGGAATAAGAAGAAAAAGAAGAAGAGAAGAATATGATGATGATGATGGTGGTGATGATGATGATGATGATGATGAGGGGGAGGAGGAATAATATAAACAATGATAGCAGTAGTAGTAGTAGTAGTATAGTAGTAGTAGTAGTTGTAGTAGATGTAGTAGCAGTAGTACCAGTAGCAGCAGCAGCAGCAGCAGCAGCAGCAGCAGCAGCAGCAGTAGTAGTAGTAGTAGTAGTAGTAGTAGTAGTACCAGTAGCAGCAGTAGTATATAAACCAAAAGAAAATAGACTTACCTGATGTATTTTGCACCGCTCTGTAAACAACCAGCCTGAAACGTCTCTCACCACATCCTTCATTCTGGCCAATTCACTTTGAGCTTTCTCTCCGTTATCATTCACTATCTCTCTAAGCTCCTCGTTTTAAGTGAAATCCGTAATACCTGAATAGCCTCTGGTATTATCCCAAGGAGAAAAAAATACCAAAGACCTAATATAAAGTTTTAATAGACTCCTAAAAGCTATTACCTAGGGTGACGGAGATGCTTCCTTACAGCGTTGTCGGCTCATTTGGAGGCTGGATGGTTGTCATGGTAACTGGGTGTGACATTGTTTATCAGGAGCTAAGGTGAGTCTTGTGTCCCACCCTCGTCACCTGTGGCATCTTATTAACCCTTGAGTGTAGCATTATAAAATATTTAGTTGGAGGAAAGCAAGATCTGTATTCTGTTGTGGCGTTTCTAGAACACTTATCTGTTTGTGTATGTATTAATAGATATGAATATAATATGTTGCATGACTAGTTGGTTACGTATAGCTTTTTGTCTGTTTATCTGAAACTACTAAATCTATCTATAAGGATGTTCCACTTGTGAAACACTATTTTGTTTTTAAAAACGTTTGGTGCTGGAGAGAATGCCTTCGCGTGATGGCATTAATACACCCCAACGGCTCAACGGCTCCTCTGCCCAATTATACAGACGTCACTCAACTCCCTCCCTATCCTCCGAAAGGAAGGTGGTGGACTACAGAAGAAGGGGGACTTCAGCCTTCAGTCCACTGGGTTTATATTTTAGATGAACATGGGATAATAACAGGAAAAACATGTTTCCTTTCTTCTTTCTTTCTCTTTTTTTTTTTTTTTTTTTTTTATAACACTTTTGCGTTTAAAGACATGTAATATTCTGCTATACTTATGAACGATCCATTCTCTGACGACACACCACACTCACTCTGTATAATTATCCACTTGTTACTGGTAAGCCTCCTGTCGAGCCCCCTAAAATACTACAAGGCTGAGCAAGATTCAGCTTCAGAATCGATTCCCGCGACTCTATAAAGCTACCACTGAATCGATTTTAAAACTAGTGAACCGATTCCCCTGTAGCGATTCTGCTGAGGGCAAATTTCCAGACACTGCCATTGTCACGAATCACTGGATTTGCTGAAAACACGAATTGAAACCAGGGCTCAGACGTCATGACCCAGTCTCGACTAGTCAGCTTTGCCAATGTAAGTCCGAGTCGGGTTAAGTGGCGATGTCCTCTGCCTCACACAGGGCATGAGGCAAGACTCGGCTCCTGAATCGTAATCATTATGATCGGCGTTAGCTTATCTTTTAGCTGCGAAGGAAAGATGTTTCAATAACTAGAATTGGGCAGATATACTGTATCTGTTTAAGAAGAAACATCCTTATTCTTAGACAACTGTGGTTTGGTAAGTTCTGTAAACATGTTGATTTTCATCTTTTTTAGAACAGTATATGTTAGCTATCAGCAAATCTTCGTTTTACCTACTCGAAAAGAACAGGATATAGAACAGTCACTAGTTTCTTATGTTTTCAGTCACTCACAGTAGAGTATTTCAAAACTATGTTATTTGGGATTGCGTTCATCGAGCTACTCTGCCTCGTATGACCAACAGAATTTGTTTGTTATGAGGAAGCGGGACCATCGATTCTGGTTTTATATATTCTTGCCCAGCCATAAAATGGAGGCCAAAGTGTGCTTATAATAATGATTAACACATAAGTTAGGTAATCTTTCCCTTGCCCCCCACTCTCTCTCTCTCTCTCTCTCTCTCTCTCTCTCTCTCTCTCTCTCTCTCTCTCTCTCTCTCTCTCTCTCTATTAGACTCTCTTTAGCAGCATCCCTACGTCACAAAAGTGCCTCTTCTTTCTCCACTCAGCTCTTTAGCCTGTTTGACCGTCTGCTCACGCCTACCACATTTCCTGGCAAAATGTCTATCCCTTCCTCTCCTGCTTCCTCCTCCTCCGCGGCTTCTCCTCCTCCTCCACCTCCTCCTCCTCCTCCTCCTCCTCCTCCTCCTCCTCTTCCTCTTCCTCCTCTTCCTGCTCCTCCTTCTCTTTCACTTCGCTCATATATCAGAAGTTTCTCACTCTCGCCTTTTCAGTCGCTATTTGCACCTAACCCCCCCCTTCCCTCTCTCTCTCTCTCTCTCTCTCTCTCTCTCTCTCTATAAATGATATCTCCTTTGTTCTCCACCGCTGCCAGTGTTCTCTTTATACCAAGAATAACACCGTCGCACTTCACCATCACAGCCATCGCTAAATAACACTTTCTGCATTTCTCCCTAACTCTCTAGTCTCCTCCCACGCACAGAATAACACGGTCGCTCGCCTCCCCGCTCTCGGAAGTAATAAATATCAGAGCTGCACTTCTCCATCGATTTCTGTTTTCTTCCTATTCAGAAAATGATAATAAATACCTTTACACATTAACCGCCATGGCCAAGAAGCAGAGGGCGTGAGAGGCGTGGCTTGTGTTTGTATTCACGGGATTTACTAAGACTGCATCTAACTCCTGTTATTCGGAAAATCTCTCCAAACTTGAAAAAAATCGTCTGAGGATGAAAAAAATAGGAGTCTTCAGAGAGAGAGAGAGAGAGAGAGAGGGCAAAGGCAGCACCATCCTTTCATTCATATTTTTCCTGACCTTGACATTGATTCTCAGTCTTTTTCTTCTCATCTGTAATCATTTGTTTCTCTTATGGTCCTCAGGCTTTCTTTCAATTCTGGTGCAAATTCATCTCGTAAATGCCATATCCTGCTAACAGACGGACAGACAAGCAAAAAACAGAGCGATAGTAGTATCATTGTTTGGGAAAGTAAGTTTACAAAAAAGGTCACTGAAATGAAGGGGTTAAGGGATGGAAGTACATGAGAGAGAGAGAGAGAGAGAGATCGTAACGAAGCTATTCAAACACCATCAAGGTATAACTCAAGACCAACAGAACACACACCAAAACCAAAAATCCTGAGGAACACATTACCTGCAATTAATAAGATAGCTTCAAAAACTTTCATCATAGCTTCCCCTCGTGTGTTTTATGGTGATGAAGGCAACATAGCGGAGGACTTTACTGCCTCCCTGAACAAACACAAGCACCACCAAAACGTACATGTAATTTCACCCGCCTTTCCCCACGTCTGCCTGTGACTGTGCGGTGAAATGATACACCGAGGTAGACGTGTTATATGTAGCCGCGTTAAGCTGGCCAGACACACATACTACAGCATCAGTGTTAATAAATCGCCACCTCGCGGATGTTTGCGTTGCTTTAAGGGATAACATCAGGGAGCAAACACCCTGACAATTCACTTACGTTTGTGTTGTATAAAGAGAACGTAAAATACAACTGCTTAGTATATATAATACCGTTTATATTCTAACTTGGCCCAAACTTTCATCCTTTTGCAGCTCATTTTACGTAACTCATAAGCAGACAGAGACAATAACACTGTTCTACATCCTTTTCCCAGGACTTCTTCATGACTAGGATCATATTCCAATGTTAATCTATTGTTACAACCTAGCATTCAAGGTGGAAAGAGGGCAATTTTAGGCCAAGTTTGAGTAAAATTATAGAAACGAAAAGAGAATGTTCATCTAAAAACTTACATAAAAGTATAAATTTACGTGGGTAGCATTTTCTCCCCCTGCTCTAAAGGATATAAGTACAGTCGACATCAAAAGTCCTGTCACCACCTCCAGCTTTTCTCTCATGGATTTCGGAAATGAAAATGTAGATAGTAAGAAGCAGGCGTCAGTAATTACTTTTTAGGGAGAGAGAGAGAGAGAGAGAGAGAGAGAGAGAGAACGGCCATTCGCTTGCCCGGTCTTACTTGTCTAACTAAACTTCAGCCACCTAATGTAAACCTTGAAGGGACACATCTAATTGGAGAGCCTTGTCCTACTTGACCACCAGGCGTCCATTTGGTTATATGGTCACCACCCAACGTAGTAAGTGGTTTCCTGGGCTGCCAGAAAACCATTTTGCTTTGTGCTCGGTGGGAAGTTTGAGCTACATCGAGTGAGTGGACGGTGCGCTCCTTACCTACCATCAAAATAAAAATAACAGAGAGTAGAAAAAGAAGATAAAAGTTTCCAGTATGCCTTTGTTCAATATGCAGAATATACATAACCTCATTCATACATCCATACATACCAGGCCAGGGTCGCACTTTACCTGGGTCTGTCTCTCCACACCTCTCACACTTACTGTACACTCACACTACCATTCCAGCTCACACTCGCTCTCCCTCACCCTCACATTCTTCCTTCCACTCCCACTTCTGTTCCCCGGCACTGATAAGTATGCAGAAGCCTGGGTGAGCTAGTGGTGGGTGGGAGGAGGGGCAGAGAAACAGGAGTTGGAAGGAAGGGAGAAGGACTGTGAGGGCGAGAAAAGACGGGTGAAAAATCCAGTCACGTCGCAGGTGTTCTGTGTTCACTTCTACACAGAACTTAAACAGCATCTTGGGTTCTGGAGAGGTGATACGGATGGTGATGTCGATACAGATACAATAGAGGACAAAGTTTCGCCTAATATTTCACCTCTTCATGTCACTTTCCTCTGCTGGTTAATGCTCCCAAGCTGAGAGAGGTTTGGTACGAGTATGTTTCGCTGTCCATATATGATTCTCTTCCCTGGTTCTATTCCTATTAATGGCGACAGTATGGGAAAAAAAACAGGCAACAGTGGCAAAAAAAGCCTCTCTCTCTCTCTCTCTCTCTCTCTCTCTCTCTCTCTCTCTCTCTTAAATATAAATTAACTCCGCCACTCTCCTCCGCCGCTGTCAGTGTTCTTCCTATGCAAAAAATTTAGAAACCACCACAAAATAACACTTTTCACAGTTCATATCTCTTCATCTTCCTCCTGCACAACGAATAAACACAGTCGCATCCCTCCTCGCTCCCTGTGTCCCTCTTGAGTGCAAAATATCGTAGTTGCACTTCTCCATCGATTTCCGCGTCCCTCCTATGCAAAAAATAACTTATACCTCGAAACTTGCGCTCCCCCAAGGCCTAGGCGTGGAGGGCGAGAGTGTGGCGTCTTGTGTGGGAAGTTATGGTTATTGGGCCACACCAGGGGAACACTTGCTGGTCTGGAAATTCCCCACCAGGACAGTGTTGCATAATCCTTTTGCATCTGCACTCTGGAGGCGTGGGAGGGGGTGGTGACGGGCGTGGGTGATTATACTCAGGCTCCCCGGTATGAGGACCAATACTCTGTGTACCCTTCTCTTTACCTCAGCCTGTTCAGCAGTTTTCTCAGTTGTATGTTCAGCAGTGGTACTAACTCAGCACTTTCAGCAATCTGTCCCAATATTATGCGTAACCTTCCCTGTACCACACCCTGTTCAGCAGTTTCTTCAGTTTTATGTAATGCTACTTGCTCAGCTTTTCCAGTAGTCTCTCTATGCAAGTATTGTGTCTTCTCTCTGCCCTGGAAACCTGCTAGGCTTCTTTCTCACCCAAAGTATAGAGTTTAGTTGAGTCATTCCAGCCTTTTGACTCTGGTAAAAAAGAAAATATTCCCCATCACACCGAAATGCCATGAAGAGTCAGGATTACCAATTTCCCACCAGATTTCCGGTACTAGGTATTATGTTCGCATAGTTTTAGCGCGCAAAAGTTCGCCTACAGTCCCCTGGCAACATTGCTCCCTGACCTTTACTCCTCATTCCTCCCCGCATGTCAGAGTACCCTTTCCTCTCTTACTCTCTAGCTGTGTACTCCAAACTGCCATCACGTAATAATATTTCATGTGACACTTTTCATCGGCACAGCGGCAGGGAAGTATCAGGGAACGTCTGATCATGACGGTACAAATTCTGTCATGGATTCGTCTGAGAGGAATTACAGGGATGATGACGATAAGGAGGAACAGGAGGACGCAAACGTAGGTAAATTATTTCAGTGTCAAGAATGCAGACTTTCAGCATGATCTTTGTGCATCTGATGACTAGGAACTTGAAGTTAGGCTGGACACGAACCCCTCAAACCGCATAACGAGGTCCCCAGCACAAATGACTCTCAATAACTTAGAAGGTAAAGTGTCCGCCCGTACTTGACACAATCTGACTGAGCGTGATTGGAAAGGATTCAACTCTGCTCGTATTAAGAGTTTATGTATTATCTGTTACACATTAATGAGTGCTAAAATGGAGAGTCCTATATAATAATGACTCTTGCACGCAGCCTAGAGTCAGTACTATATGCGCTATGCTCTATAACTTGGCCCATTCAGCTACTCTCTCTCTCTCTCTCTCTCTCTCTCTCTCTCTCTCTCTCACCTTCAAGTGCCTTTGCTCTGTAACACCCCCTCTCCTTCGATGTACCCAGAAGGTCAGATATTAGTCCGACTATTGTCTGAAACTTCCTCGCTGACTCGGCTCTATCAGCAGTCCTCTGGCTCCGAATTTATGTGAACCATCCCTACTGTCAAAGGTTTACTCAGCAGCTACTCAGCGCCAATATAGTGAATCGGCCACCTGTTAAACCCAGAATCCTTTTTATCCCTCTCACCGACTCATCCCACTCAGCAATTGTCGTACCAATCTCGTGTTTACTCTTTGCACTGACTCAACCCACTCAGCAAGTTGTAGTGCCAGTCTCGTGCTTACTCCCTTCACTGACTCAGCCCACTCAGCAGACTTGGATCGACGGTTGTTTTTACTGTTCTTACTGACTCATCCCACTCAGCAGCCTTACAGTGTAAATAACCCAGTTAAATGAACCCCGTTTGCTGTCTCACTCTCGTTTTTTTGCATTGCCTGAAATCTCACTACCTTCTCAGTCAACTCCTTAGCGCCAGAGTTAATGAACTGTCGCTTCTGCCTCAGTCTACGAAAACACTTCACTACGGGAGCTCTACCCTGAGAGAAACAAAATCGTATGGTGGCAATCATTAAAAAAAAGGATTGATGTCATTGCTCATAAGGACTTGACCGACATACATTCCAGTTCTCACAAGATTCTTAACCACGCCTCTTACCTACGGCCTCGTTCAATTCCAGCATCAGTGAAGTAACGATAAAATCCACAATCTCCTTGCAGTTTTCCAGGATTCCTTTGTTATTTGAAGCCTCCTAGCAACCTTAGTGAGCTCAGCAACCTCCTAGTGCTTCCCTAGTCGCCAGGTGAAGCCTTTTAGCAGCTTCACTCACTTCCATAATGGTCATGTGAAGCCTCCTAGCTGCCTCAATTAACTCAGCTACTTCCCCAGTAATCATGTGAAGCTTCATAGTTGTCACGAATCAAATTCGCGACATTTCCCTTTTGTGAGAAGCCACGAACTATTAGTGGAAAACTCATTGTGTATCGTTCAGTTAACCGCTCATTCGGACGGAAGCTTTGTCAAATCAATTTTTCATTGTCATATGTGATCGTCTTTGTGTGAGACATTAGCGCTTCCGCTGAGCGATTTGTTTTGGGCGCGTTTCGCTCACTCGACCGTTAAAAAATGCGGCCTACTGCTCCCTTTTTTCCCACGACTTACTCAGTCAAGTGTTTGCTCTGACGGAGAGAGGTTCTGTGCTCCAGCAGTGTGAGAGGTCAACCCAAGCTCCACAAGACCACAGCTCCAAGCTCCCACCTTAGTTGGTGATACACAGCATTCATTGACTAGTATTTCCTTTTTGTATTTTCCTAGTTTTAAGAGTTTAGTTAAGGTGTTTTTCCTAGGCGTAAGAATTTAGCTCTTGTGTGAGTGAGGGAGTACGATCTCTTTATTTGAATTCATTTGAAGTGTAACGTTAAATTTATTTTTGTAATCAATAAATTTAACAGTTCTTTTTCTTGAGCTTAATGTAATGTAAACTATTGTTTCATTTCTCCAATTAAGCTTATTTTCCATATAGCTCCTAGCTTGCATAAACGTTTTGCCATTCATAACTGGTATTTAGGCCAGTTTTGTGTATTAAGCTTAAAATCCGTTGTGCCACCTAGGAGTTAAGCATCAGCAAGAACCTGTTATTATTATTAGTAATAGTTATTTATTGTCAGGGGTGAAGTAACTTTCTCCAGAGGCTACAGTACAAATAAACAGCAATTGAGTGATTAGTCTCTGCTGTGTACTGTCGAGAAAGTTTATAAATTCGTTCTTAGAGAATCGTGCGAAGCAAGCTAACGTAAAGTAATCGTTGCTTGATTTAGCAAGACAGTTCATTGTCTCTGCTCTTCAATATTATTGACTATTATTGATTAAATAATATTCAGCATTTATTTTAAAAACCCCGTGACAATTGGCGACCTCATTCCAGGATATTAACTCCTAGCTCTAAAGCTATTCACGAGATAGTGCTCACTCGTTCATATTTAGGTATTCATAATTAAAGTTTAAAGGCACAAGTTTACTGGTGTTTACCGTTAATTTAGCAAGTGAATTTTTGCTTTATCAATCCATAGAGTACTTAACTCTATTTAGTACTTTATTTTTGGTAACGCCAAACGATTTTATTCGCTCCTGGGTAGTCGCTGTACCTATTGTGTTTATTATTGAGTCTTCCCAGTCATTTACATTTTTTAATTATTCTTTGCCAGTTAACTGGATAAGACTGGTCACCACTAGCTTGTGTCTGTATTCTTTACTTGTGTTATTAGCATTCGTTTGCGAAGCAGTCAGTACTCAGTTTCGTTTGCTTAAATTGAGCTAGCATCATGGCAGCCAGTGCTTATGTACAGGAAGCCAAAGATATGGGTCTCACAGACCCAGAGAAAACACAGAGTTACGTTCTCTCACGGTTTAATTACGAGCAAGAACGTGAGAAAGATGCTCGTGAAGAGCGTAGAATCCAACGCGAATACGAGCGCAAACAACATGAACGCGAGCGAGAACAGCGCGAACATGAGCAAAAACAACGCGAGCTCGAGTTAGAAAAAGAGCGACAACAGCGCGAACATGAGCTAGTACAAGAGCGAGAACAGCGCGAATACGAGCGTGAACAACGAGACAGAGAACGAGAACACGAACGTGCCGAGCGAGAAGCACGCGAAAAACATGAACTTGAAGTGCTGAAGCTCAAGCGAGATTCCTTGGCTTCAGACACGTCTGGTGCAGTTGGTCCAAGCTCCACGAGCGTTCTCCCTGCACATGTCCTGGCGACCCCACGCATCAAGCTTTCTTCATACAAGGAAAGCGAGCGAATCGAGCCGTACATAGCTCGTTTTGAGGACATGGCAGACATGTATCAACTGGATGAGGCAGCTAAGAGGATCCAATTTCTTAGTTTATTTGAGGGCTCTGCCCTCGATATTCTCCACAGAATTCGTGGAGACAATCTCACATATGAGATGATGAAAGCTGCACTCATTAAGGCGTATGGTCTCACAGTAGACGACGCCAAAGTTCAGTTCATGCGAGCTCGTCTCCAAGACAAGGAGACAGCTGTTCAGTTCCTCGATCGTCTCACTGTTTACTTAAATGAGTGGATGGAGAAAGATGAAACTCCTTCCACACGTGAGGGGATAATTGACCTTATGCTGCGTACACAGCTAGAGAGGTCGTGGCCTGCTGAGCTCATAGCAAAGCTTAAGATCTGCCAGGTGAAAGATGCCAGCCAAATGGCAGAAAAGGCTGATGCATTCTTTACTGCATACGGGTATCAAACTCGTAAGCAAAACACGTGGAACAGCAGAAAAGATACTGCCAAGTCTGGGAAGCCGTCTCAGACTGAACCCCAGCAACAAGGCCATTCTCAGAATAATGGCCAAGGTCTAAAACCGCAGTGGAAGGACCAGGGGCAAAACACTCAGAAACCTGAGTGGAAGAGGTACAACAAGTACCCTAACCAGCAGCAGTATCAGCCACGCAACCGACCGTCGGGACAAAGTTTTTCACCACCAGCTCAAAAGAGGCAGGAAGCAAATGCAGCCTTCATTCCTCAGCAGCAGCACGGTGGTCACGTCCCTACCAGTATGGGTACTTCCCCACAGTTCAGCAGTCCCACAGTGACAGTGAACCCCCCTCCACAGATGGCCAATGTTCCATCTTCCCAAGTATATAATCCTCAAGGCACAATGTTTGCCGCATCAATTCAGCAGCCTCATGAGTGGCTAGCTGCTTCCTCCACAGGCCCCACCACAGGTGACAGTACCTTCCTTGTTCAGCCAGGGTTTGTGGGAGGCATTCCTGTGAAGGTCCTGAGAGATAATGGTTCCTCAGGTTGCTCTGTCAAGCAGAGTCTAGTTCGGCCTGAGCAGTATACAGGTCGACAGATCCATGCAAACCTTATTGATGGATCAGTGAGATTGTTCCCTTAGGCATGTATCCAGGTGGCATCTCCATTTTATACTGGTACGACACTTGCAGTTGTCATGCCAGAACCTTTATTTGACCTAATTGTAGGCAACATTCACGGAGTCAAGGATAGTTGCTCCGATGATGAGGCTACTCAGACTTCGGCTGCTGCGGTAACACGAGCCATGGCTGAGGCTCCAGACTGTGTCACCCCAGTGATCATTGAATCGCCGCAAGATCTGATATGTAGTCAACTTGTTGCGCAAGAACAACATTCTGACCCGACACTTGCTACCGTGCAGAACAAACAAAAGGGTCGAGTGATTAAGTATTCACGGGGAGGTCGAGCCAAGTTCCTTCGTAAACAAGGACGGCTCTACCGTGAGTCACGAACACCCGAGGGTGAGGTTCGACTGCAGTTTGTCGTTCCCGCCAAGTACCGCCTGGCAGTGTTACACTGGGGTCATTGTTCAGTCTCAGATCACATGGGCAAAAGGAAGACCCAGGGCCGTATCCGAGCTGACTTTTTCTGGCCAGGGATGGGACGGGACATAGATAGTTTTGTCCGTTCCTGCAGTGTGTGTCAAAGTAACACCACTAATCAGGGACATGTCCTTCCTGTGCCGTTCATAACCACACCTGTAATCTCTGAGTCAGTTGAGAGACAGGGTAGTGGTGAACTGGGTGCAGACCTGAAGTCTCGCCCATTGGCCCCACAGAACACATTATGTCCAGGGCCTGTACATACATATTGAGTACAGTAAGTTGAGGGGAAGTTCGAGAGAGAATTCCGCAGAGGCGACTCGAGGCTATGGAAGACCCCAGTTTGCACAAGGATTCTCAGCTCCCCGATACTAATATAAGTACCGTAGGTTAAGGGGGAAGTTTGAGAGAGAACTCCACAGAGGCGACTCGAGGCTATGGAAGACCCGAGTTTGCACAAGGATTCTCAGCTCCCCAATACTAATATAAGTACTGTAGGTTAAGGGGGAAGTTCGAGAGAGAACTCCGCAGAGGCGACTCGAGGCTATGGAAGACCCGAGTTTGCACAAGGATTCTCAGCTCTCCGATATTAATATAAGTACTGTAGGTTAAGGGGGAAGTGAGAACTCCGCAGAGGCAACTTGAGGCTATGGAAGACCCGAGTTTGCACAAGGATTCTCAGCTCCCCGATATTAATATAAGTACTGTAGGTTAAGGCACAGGTTGAGGACCCGTGTGCAGTTCGAGGCTATGGAAGACCTGAGTTTGAGCAAGGATTCTCAACTTGCCGACACTAATCGTGTGCTATAATTAATGGCGACCTCGAGTGTACGAAGCTTAGGCTGTCACTTGTATTTTTCAGCCAGAGCGTACTTTTCGTAGCATGTACTGATTGCTAGGCAGAGAGAGTAATTGTAACATAATGAGAATTTTGTCTCATTGACACTTTTGATGCTCCACCTCAATTGGTTTTGCAGTTACAGCAATGGGTGTAGCAGTTTTGCTGTGCGGGCCAGCTGATCGTCTGCCGCACGCTGCCGCCTCTTCTCCTCTGCCTTCGTCGTCGCCATATTATTATTTACTGTGTCATTTTACACGTAGGTACAGTTACACTACAACTGTCACACCTACACCGTGTATTACATACACCACGCTACACAACAATTAGTTGTCAGTGTAAATGCAGCAAATTTTCGCTCAGTTTGACCTGACTACAGGATTTTCACCGTCGTCACGGAGTTTTTCCCTCAAGCTTGCTTCTATTAACGTAAATACGAGGTTTTTTCGCTCACTGGCGACTGCGACTTTCTCCTGTAGCAGGATAGCACACACACCACAGTGTGAATCTTGTGTGACTGAGTTAGGATGTGTACATATATATATATATACACAAATTTTTTCCCATAAGGAAAAAATTTAATTTTGTAGGGGCGTAATGTCACAAATCAAATTCGCGACATTTCCCTTTTGTGAGAAGCCACGAACTATTCGTGGAAAACTCATTGTGTATCGTTCAGTTAACCGCTCATTCGGACGGAAGCTTTGTCAAATCAATTTTTCATTGTCATATGTGATCGTCTTTGTGTGAGACATTAGCGCTTCCGCTGAGCGATTTGTTTTGGGCACGTTTCGCTCACTCGACCGTTAAAAAATGCGGCCTACTGCTCCCTTTTTTCCCACGACTTACTCAGTCGAGTGTTTGCTCTGACGGAGAGAGGTTCTGTGCTCCAGCAGTGTGAGAGGTCAACCCAAGCTCCACAAGATCACAGCTCCAAGCTCCCACCTTTGGTGATACACAGCATTCATTGACTAGTATTTCCTTTTTGTATTTTCCTAGTTTTAAGAGTTTAGTTAAGGTGTTTTTCCTAGGCGTAAGAATTTAGCTCTTGTGTGAGTGAGGGAGTACGATCTCTTTATTTGAATTCATTTGAAGTGTAACGTTAAATTTATTTTTGTAATCAATAAATTTAACAGTTCTTTTTCTTGAGCTTAATGTAATGTAAACTATTGTTTCATTTCTCCAATTAAGCTTATTTTCCATATAGCTCCTAGCTTGCATAAACGTTTTGCCATTCATAACTGGTATTTAGGCCAGTCTTGTGTATTAAGCTTAAAATCCGTTGTGCCACCTAGGAGTTAAGCATCAGCAAGAACCTGATATTATTATTAGTAATAGTTATTTATTGTCAGGGGTGAAGTAACTTTCTCCAGAGGCTACAGTACAAATAAACAGCAATTGAGTGATTAGTCTCTGCTGTGTACTGTCGAGAAAGTTTATAAATTCGTTCTTAGAGAATCGTGCGAAGCAAGCTAGCGTAAAGTAATCGTTGCTTGATTTAGCAAGACAGTTCATTGTCTCTGCTCTTCAATATTATTGAATATTATCGATTAAATAATATTCAGCATTTATTTTAAAAACCCCGTGATATTTAAAAACCTCGTGACAATAGTAGCCTGTCACATCCCCACTAGTCATCAAAAATCTCCTAACAACCTCAGTTAATTCTCTGATAATCATGTGAAGCCTCCCAGCAATCTCAGTCAACTCAGCAATACCCCAATACACATCTGAAGCCTCGAAGCTGCATCAGTCAACTCAGCAATCTCATGTACTCATCAGAAGGCTCCCCATCATCTTCAGTCATTCCCCAATAGCCATGTGAAGCCTCAGTCAACCTCAATCAACTCCCCAATCGTTATCTGAAGCCTCCAAGCAGCCTCAGTCAATTCCTCGCTGCCAATACCGCTGCAGGCTCCCCGCTCCCTCATCAGGTAATGGCGGGAGTGGAGTTAAAAAAAAAAAAAAAAGGCTTTATATTCGTGTTATTGCCCCTCTCGCCCATTAATGCCAGATGTATGCCAGGGAGGGGGAACTGCCGGAGAATTGGAAAGGGAAAAGTGTTAATGGCTGCCCTTTTTCCACCCTCACTGTCTCGGTCATTAGGAGTCTGTGTGATACCTTGAATAAATTAAGCCGTAATTGTTTAAAAATGGCCATCACTCCCCGTCGTGACTCTCATTACCATCACCTCGAATGGCCTGATATGGGGAAGGTTATGGTTCTCATCTTGTGTTATTGGTGTCAGGTTATCGGTGTAAAATGGTGTGTTTTTGAGAGGCGGAGATGTAATGCATTTAATTAAAGGGTAATAAACGTCAATCTAATGAAGGGTAATAAACGTTAACCTTTAATGAACCAGATATTTTTTTTTTAAGTGTAAGGAAGAAGGAACCAAAGGCCAGAATCCCGCAAAAGTCATTCCCTTCAAAGAAAAAAGAACAAAAACAAGATAACAGGGGGCCTGATGGAATATTTGTTTCAATAATAAAGTCGTTATAGATGACATAAAAACAACTTCCTCCCGGCAGACTTCTATGTTCACATGTGTAGATAGATAAATTAATGGATGGCTAGATGGCTAGATAGACTGATAGAAGTTAGATGGATAGATAGATAGATAGACAGACAGACAGACAGACAGGTGGATAGCAGTATGAAGCAGACAACAAAAGAGCATGAGAAGCAAGGATACTTTGTGGCGTCTGGAGGGAGATGTGAGAAATTTGGAAGGCAGGATACAGTACCGTCAAGGATCTGTCCGCGATATTTATCTTGTTATAGTTGAGACGCGGAGAGTAATAAGGCTTCACCTTCGAGCCGAACAATAGTGAAACCCATGAACAATATCCTGAAAAATGTGCTTGATTCCAAAGACCGCCACACTGAGTTTCGAATGTTACTGTTCACTCTCTCGTATTTATTCTACGGAAGTGACCTGATTTTTTACTGTAACTGTCTATGCTCAAGCAGTCATTTCTTTTCTGCCAACTTCTAACCCTTCGACTGGTAACATTTCAGTAAGATTAAGAAAACTGTTTGGTCTCAGTCAACATCAAGCGATCAATCCCCATCGTGGCAACAATAGCTTTTATCCACATACTTTTCAACTCACTGACTCCACATGCAGTACTTTTACACTGGCTGACTCGAGTATTTTCCCCTACTGAGCAAAATCGTCCTGTTTTCCCCCTCAGTAAAGTACCTAAAAGCATCCAGAGCAACGAACTGGGTTAAGACGGTTCGAGCTCCGGTCCCAGTCAGCACAACTCAAGAGAAGCCGAAAGGAATTCTGAAATTGACTGTCTTCGCTCCTGACCCATATCTTTCGTCCTTTCTCCGTTAGTTCCCCAATCTAGCCTCCAGGTTCCACCGCAGAGCCGAATCTCACCGTAAGACAGACGCTATTTTATGTCTTTCTATCTGTTTCCTGACTCTGCAGCCTGTGAGTAGTGACATGGACGGAATTTTCGACAGCAATATATGTTCCTTCTGTGTGACGATCTTTCCTGCAACATCGCCAAATTCCATGTCGATTCTGTTCACAGCTCCTCGTACAGATGGAACAGGAATACTGAACAGAATGCAGCAATGTTGTATAAGACAGTGGTTCCCTATTTTTGTTGTTGTTAAAGCAAAATATGATGACATCCGTGGTCTTCATCCTCATCTTCCTTTTAAAAATAAACAAAGCACGGTCACTAGGATTGCCACGTTGAACATGAGATTTTTAATAAGTCGTGTGATTATAAATAGATATACCATGCGTGCAAATAAGAAAAACTCAAAAATATATATAAAAAAAAGAAAGAAACTCCCTGCGTGCAAATAAAAGAACACAAAAGAATTTAACAAAAACTAAGTGATACGGCAGAAATCGCATTTTTTATAACAACTGGGATATTAGTGGCAGAGTCACGGTAAGGACACTCCAAAGGTCATCTTCCATGTGGAACCGATTACTCTCATAACTTTCTGTGCAAATATAAGTAAGCGAGATCGACAGAAACACAGAAAAAGCAAAACTCTTGATAATACGATACATGTTCACCTAAAACTCCATCAATTTCGTCTTTCCGTGTCTGATTTTGACAGATGGGTCGTTTCAGAGTTCCAGAACTTTATTTTGCAGTACCCCCAGGTATGCTCGGGACGAAGCGGTTGACGAAAGTAATAAATAAATAAACAAATAAATAAATAATAAATAAATAAATGAAAGGACTCCTCATAAATCTTGACTCGAGCAGCATATTTCGAAATTCCAGCAACAATTATTCCACGTTCTTGAAATTACTCCATGACGCCCCTGATAAATAATGGTGAGCCCAAGGTAGGGTACCCTTGAACCAAGAGGACTCACGTTTACTTCATACCTTAGGGTCGCTGACTTTCATGGAACCACGACACAGGATTGAAGGTGTGGAAATGGCCCAGTTCCGTCAGATGAAAACAGACTTTCTTTAGTACATCGCGCCCTCCTTATATAGTGTTTATAATTCTTAACCCCTTGAGCCCAAAGTGGTATTTAATTTTCACTTTACTCCTACTGCTGCTAGATAATCTCTCTCTCTCTCTCTCTCTCTCTCTCTCTCTCTCTCTCTCTCTCTCTCTCTCTCTCTCTCTCTCTCTCTCTATTTTATGCCTGTTAGCTCACTGTCTTACGAGTAGATCCAATAAGAATCCTGTTTGCCTCCTCCTGCCTTTCACATTCGATTCCCACTCTAGGGGGAACAAGTCCATGAATTCCTAAAACTGGTAATGAATTCTTGTAACAGGATTTGATGTCTCTTAGTGTGGTTGGTGTGGCTGTAGTAAATGTGGTGTGGTGTGGTGTGGTGAGATGTGGTGTGGTATGGTCGTGTGGCGTGGTGAGGTGTGGTGTGGTTGTGTGGTGTGGTGTGGTTGTGTGGTGAGGTGTGGTGTGGTTGTGTGGTGTGGTGTGGTTGTGTGGTGTGGTGTGGTGTGGTTGTGTGGTGTGTTATGCCTGTGGTTAGCTTCGTACGTGTGTAGTACCAATTGCATGAAAGAGCGATGGGCAACACAACAAAACAGAAATTAATGCAGCTTATTATCACACAAAATATCGCTACATGATCAGGTATAAATCAATGTAATTTTGAGAAATTGCTTGCCTGTATTTGTCCCTTCACAACCACAATGTCCTATTTTATTCTGGCTACGTTCAGACGAGATTGTTTTAGGGAAATGATAGCTAAAAGAGGGTTAGAAATCACCTCCCTTAAACTAAGAGGCTATGACAGGTTTCCGTCATGTTAAATATAATCTTTAAGTAGCAGAGGGAATAATAAAGACTTCCTTGGTTTGAGTTAATAATAAATCGCAGTGTTAATAAGAATAATGAGGTTTGAGAATAGGAGGAGGAAATATAAGAGAGCCTCACAAATTCTGAGTCTTGGCAATATAAAAGGGAAAAAAATAAGCAAAGAGAAGCTATGGTTGTGGTAGGTGATAGCGGGGAATTGGAAGGACTAAAGGAATCCAATTGGGGAAATCAGTCAATCAAATTTGTGAGCGGAGGGTGAGAAGAAATGTGGTTTGTGGTGGTGTCCTGGCTTTTGTGGGAAGGCCTGTCGATCGGGTGCCGTGCTCACAAAGGTTCTTAGCAAATTTCCACCGGTAGCTTAATATTGTCAGGTATAATTTGCCTTTTTCATATTATTCACTGTAATTTCAATTCAGGCATCCCTGTGATGTGCTTAGTAGCTGTATGAGTAAAGGGGAAATAATACACAATCAATCTTATACATCTCACACACACACACACACACACACACACACACACACACACACACAACTTAGGCTTAAGAGTCTTTATAAATACGGCTTCTCGACCCTGCCATGTACAATCGACTGCAAAAAATCAGCTTCAAACGTTTCTGTGTGTTATGAGCCTGCAATACTCTTTTTACTTGGCCTAAAATCTCCATCTCTTCATCTCCATTCTTGAGTTGTATCCAGCCTACAATATTCCTTTCACTCGAACTTGGCCTACAGTTGCCATATCTCCATCATCGTTGCTGAGTTGAAACCGGAGATTAATAGTGATAGCGTACTAATCACGAAGTAGTGCTGCGGATAAGATGTTGAGCAGTATTGTCTTCTTCTAGCACTAAGCTCCGTTCTGACCCGGAGATGAGTTACTAGTTTCGTTGAGGTTAGAGAGAGAGAGAGAGAGAGAGAGAGACCTGAAAAGTATAATGAGCATCGTGGGAGCATTAATAAGATAATAAAGATTAATAAAGTGAAGGAAAAAAGACAAGATGGAACATACAGGAGAGAGAGAGAGAAAGCTTTCCTCCTCGCTACATTCCTTTCAAGGGCGGGGAGTACAAAGGAAATAGCGCTGAGCTGAGAACGTGTAAGGGAAGAAGTTGTGAGAATCCAGGAAATTGGAAATCTCTGTTGGGCAATAGGGGAGGAAACTGGAATTCGATACAAGATAAGAACAACATGGGCGATTATACTTCTTTCACTTTAACTTGGTCCAAAATATTCATCCTTTCATAACACGTACCTCAGTGGCAGAAAAAAGACAGCAGTGTGACTCTACATCCTTTCTGTGGCACTTTTTCGTGACTGGCATCATATTCTTGTGTTAATCTCTAGTTATAGCTCAAATTTCAGAAAGGATGGATGGTAATATTAAGCCCAGGTAAAGTGAACAGAGTATCGTACGTTCTTCTGCAAAATAAAAGTAAGATTTGAGGTTGGACAATAGATTAAATACTGTCACTCGCCACCCCTTGCAATTTCAAACGAGAATGTGTCCGGAAATAAAAAAAAACTGAGCATCATAATTCAGTATTTGTGCAATCTTTACTACCAAGTCATCAGTCAAAGTATAGAGACGCTAACTTAGATTTTTAGTTGCTCAAAATTATTAGAGCAACAGAACTACGAAGTAACAGGGCTGAGGTTCAGGTTTATCTGCTTTTATTAACTCTAAAAAAAATAAAAGAAATAAAGCAAAAAAGAACCTCTGAGGAAAATAAGGCGCATGGGCTTTCGAAAAAAACCTGTTATATGTAACACAGCAAACTCCTTCGCTAAGATTTGTCCTTAGGCTAAAAATATAATCGTATGACAGTAAAAAATATATAGTAAACAGAGACACCTTTGTTGCGAAGTGAAAAAGGAAAAATTTTTATACACCACTCACAACGAGAGGTCTCTTTTAAACTGTATGAAATTGTCTGGTCAAAAGAAATGAGAGAGAGAGAGAGAGACTACGGGACCAAGAGACCATGTAGCCCTAGCCCATCTTTAACCCTCCGCCAGCTTGGTACTGGTGACGACTCGGCTCCCCTTCACCTTTAACTCAGTCCTTCTCATTTTCTCACCTTCCTAATCTTGTTTCTTCCACGCTCCCTCCCATTCCATCCCGCCCCGGGAAACATGCATGCACCCCGCCCTCTCTACCTGCTTGTGTTTTGAGGAGGAGGGGCAGACATACGGCATTTGTCTTACTCTCACTTGCAGTCACACAGAGATGAACATTAACAATACAGTATGTCATTTGAAAAGCAGATTCATCCAGTCGTCAAGTTATTCCAGTCTAATTCACTTACTCTATTTATCTACCCATCTATATCTATGTATCGATCTATATCTATCTATCTAACCTGACGAATCTTATGAACAGTTCAATGTATACTTAATGGGAACTGAACCCAAGAGTGTCGGACCATGCCTTTCTCATAGACCACACTGACTTTCTGGCAAATATTACATTGTCTGGATTCACTGCTGGTAGTGCAAATATTTTCCCCTCAGAATTCTTCTCCGTGATTCAGGGAAGCAAGGGACGTGTTGCTGTTTGTCTTCTAGATTATGAACTAAAATTCTACTTATCCTCATTGATGGAATTAGAACCCTAGGGCTGTTGCTGGGTTCTCTCGTATGTGTGAGAATACTGTATGATAGGATAGGATGAGCCTGTTCAGTCACCTTATTTACCATTTTCAGCTGGGAGATGGTATACAGTGAAATATTTTCCACACGACGAAGAATGGGGTGAAATTTAATCAGTTTGTCCATCCATATAACTCTCCACTTTCGTCCACTAATCCATTCTTTAATACCTGTCTCACCCAGCAAAACCTGTAATAATCTAGTTTACCTGAACCCACCCGTCAAGTCAACCAGCCAATCTTTTTACCTGTCCATCCATCGGCTAATGCCCTGTTGAATATACCTGTACACTTTAACCTTGACACAAACTGACAGCAACATAATTCTCTACCAGGGAACCAAGGGAATTAGTTTATGGTTGAATTAAAACAGCCAGTGTTCAGATGTGATGTACTGATATAAACGAATATGAAGATTTATGCAGCTGAATAATATGTACTCTTTATATGCATGCACACTTCCTTTAGTTAAGTAAATTTAAACGTAAGCACCTTCCCGTGATGCGTTTCTCATAATTATATTGTTTTGCATCAGAAAATCTTAGAACATACGACATGTACCCTCCCTGTACAAAAAACAGAAACTGCTTACGACACCAAAAATTAATACCCTTGGAGTGAGAATATGTATGTACTGATTTCATTTGGTTGTTATCGTATTCGGCAGGCGACCCCTTCCCTTATAAAGACTCACATGTAACGACCGATGTGGATATTGGCCCTCTTATACGCAGTCTTTTTGTCGAACATTGATTCAGAAAATATTCGTCTTTGTCAATATGCATTTCATCGCTACCAGTAATACAGAATTTGGATTTGATGACGATGATCCTTTTGGTATGCCACAGTAGAAATTGGGTCTTATACGCGCTCCCAAAACAATCTTAAATTGTCGATAACTCAGGCTGAAATCGTTAATAAAAGAACAGACATGAAAGGACACTTCCATATATTAGCGCGGGCATATGTTTTTCTGTGAGGTTTCTACTTTTGACTTATATACTGCATATACCATAGTATTCATCATCAGTTTTCAACTCTGGAACAACTACTAAAGCAGAACTGTTATAATTAGATGTGCACCATTATTTAAGTATTCTGCCAAGGTTTCTATGTGTGTGTGTGTGTGTGTGTGTGTGTGTGTGTGTGTGTGTGTGCCTTATTTCAGGATCATACCCACCACATTTACTCGTATAGTGGTGGGAAGAGGGTTATGACGCCAAAAACTAAACACCAATAAACCAGCACTAGGGTATGATTATTGTTGTTACCACTGTCAGCATTTATCACGACCAGAGGCGCCCTACTCCCACTCTCGTTTTATTTGATTATCTCCTCTCTCAGCTCTGCTCCCGCTCCCCATACGTCCAGTCGTGCCATATCGTGCCATGACACACCGTTCCCCGTGTCGTAAAGCTAATGGAATGGACTGAGGTGATAAACTGCGGCTCTTTTCCTAACACAGCAACCGGTAAAAGCGCTTGATGCAACATGCTGAGTGCAGAACTGTTGATGTGTAGGATATAATGGCCATGATTTACATAACAGTTGTGGACATGAACTTTGATTCATTTCATAACGATATTCAGTGATTCGCCTCATTGCAATACACTCAGATTCTCTTCATTACTACATATTCTGATTCACTTAAGATAAATTCGGATTCACTTCACCGTTCGATTAAAATGCGATGCGTTATTACGTCCCCAACTGCACACAAAAATAATAAGTATGTAAGAGTAAATGTATGAACTAGTATGGGGCAGGCGATGTAATAGTAGTAGTAGCAGTAGAAGTGGTGGTGGTGGTGGTGGTTATGGTGGTGATAGTAGCAGCAGCAGTAGTAGTGTAATAGTAGTAGTAGTAGTAGCAGTCTCAGTAGCCGTAGCAATAGTAGCAGTAGTTGTTGTTGTGTTGTTTCTCTTGCAGCCCAGCTTCATCTGAAACAAGAACCTGGTGGACTGCAGGCTTAAGTTGCCCTCATCCTGCACATCACCATCCTGACATAGCAAAGGACATTACACTAGAATTAAATATATCTTGGTTGCAGGCGAGCTCAAGCCCAATTACCGCAGTTCTAGAAGTTAAGGAATATATCAACTAGGCCATTAGATTTCCAGACTACTGAAATAACTATTAGCTCTGTATAAAAGCACAGCAAATACGAAATGAAAGAAAACACATAAGATAAAAATTAAAACCGGAAAGGCCTCTCCTCGCTGTAAAAAATATACGCACATAAAGGCGCGGGTGTGTCTTACATTAAAAAGTGGCTGTTTGTAAGTTAATGGAACTACGTGAGCAGAAAGTGAACTCCTCCAGAAGGGAAGGAAAAGGGGAGTACTTAAGGAGAGTGTCTTATTCTTAAACCCACCGCCTCCCAGGATTAAATCAAAAGCCACTTCCCTCCAATGACTTACTTTCATGAGATTCTTGATATTCCCAGACGATTCTATCATGCTTTGGGGAGATTTTTAGATCAGGAGGATTTAGCTGCTGTCTCCCCTAAAGTTCAATTATTCTGGATGAGAGTTTCGCCCTTCTGCAGCTTATTTCGAGTGACACTGATTGGGTAAGACAATGCTTTTTATAGTAGTATTTATTTATTTATCTTTTATTATTATTATTATTATTATTATTATTACAGTATTATTACTGTGTGTGTGTGTGTGTGTGTGTGTGTGTGTGTGTGTGTGTGTGTGTGTGTGTGTGTGTGTGTGTGTGTGTGTGTGTGTGTGTGTGTGTGTGTGTGAGAGAGAGAGAGAGAGAGAGAGAGAGAGAGAGAGAGAGAGGGAGAGAGAGTATACAGCTATGTTCTTACTTTAATCTCATACCCTTCAGTATTCAAGATGGAACTGACAATATTACTCCAAATTTAAATTGTTAGTATATATTCTCTTTAACACGATTTTTTAAAAGTGTTTTCCTAAGCTTGTCACCAGAAAAGAAATGACCAATCTGGATAATTTTCATTCTTTTGATTACACGTGTTTTACAGTCACTTGGCCCAGATTTTCTCCTTTTTTTTCAGCACATTTCACGTAGCTCAGAAGCAGAAAAAGACAATGCTGCGCGTCTATATCCTTTCCACAGCACTTCTTCTTGACTAACATCATATTTTAGTGGTAATCTATTGTGGCAACTCAATATTCAAAATGGAAAGAAGGCAATTTTAGGCCGAAGTAGAGTAAAAAGAGTATAGTACGATTTCTAAAAGATGAATATATTTATCTGATTTCTGTTTTGATATATCGTTCAAAATTTCCATGAAAGCTTAATATTTATTCAGATTACTTTTATCTCTTTGACTTTCAGGATTTCTAACATTGATAAAATTACTTGATGTTTACCTGATTACAATGCCAGAAATTTATCCATGTCAGGGAAATAATTAATAAGGATTTTTACCTTCTTGGCTTGTAGTACTTCCAACAGGTAACTAATTATCTTTTGTTTACCTGAAAATAATAGCAAGGTGTATCCGCGGTGGTCAGATACAGGGATAAAAAGGAACACAGCTGGCAAGGATGGCACACACACACACACACACACACACACACACACACACACACACACACACACAGGCTTAAATGGTACAAAGGTGTAATACAAGCAGAGATGAGATTATCCGTGCACGTTAAGCTTAATCACACACACACACACACACACACACACACACACACACACACACACACGAAGGCTTCAACAGATGTCACGATCAAAAATCCATTATTGTTTAGAAGGGCCGTGTATTGTCCCAGATAAACACAAGTCTCCCGAACTGACATAAATTGGACTTGCCTGGATATAACGGGCCAAAGAGATCCACATGAACCGATTTTTTTTTTTCTAATGCAAAGAAAAAGGAACCAAAGACCAAGAGCCCGCAAACCGTTCCTTCCAAGAAAAAAACAAAAAACAGAAACAGTACAAAAGAGAGCCAAAAGAGATACAAGTGGATGTGGATGAACCCGGATGGCTCTGGATGATTGTTAATTGATCTGAATGGGAAAAAAACATGACCTAAATTACTGGAAATGACATACGTGGGTTGGCCCATTCTGATATGAAAATGCTTAAAATGAATGGATTGTAGATGACATGATATTCTTTGTTGGGGACGATTTTTCCTGGCTCAAATTCTGGTATTCCTCCTTTTTTACTGTAGAACGAAATTGGTTGGATATATATGGACTTAAATGAAACCTAAGTAGACATAATTGGCCCCAATTTAAACTGACTGAACCTGAAGTTAGGATGTCACTCGTTATAAAGACCAAAGCCCCCTATTCTCATCGGTTAAAGAGGCTTCCTAGCACCTCTTCCTAAGCGATTTATATATTTATTTTTTTGATGCGGCTGGTTAACATCCTAGTGTGCTGATGTAGAGTATGGCCATATTAGAAGGATTTATATAACAGAAGATGACAGTAAGGTATAAAAAGTAAAATAAATCGCTTATGAGAACGTAATAAGAAAATAAATCGCTTAGGAAAAGGTGTTAGGGAGCTTCCTTACCCGACGAGAATACGAGCCCATGTCGCTAACGTGTCGGTCCACTTCTGTCAAATTTCACGAACAACGTCAGATTGAAGGTAGTATTAATGGACAATAAATGAGAGGTATATGAGAGAGGGGTGTGTGCGTTGGGGGGAGGGCAGCGTTATGGCAGGGGACAGGGAGACATGGAGGCGATTTGTATGTGGCTACCCCTTCCGGGATTAAGGCGTCTGGCTATAGATAGGTAAATTAATGGCTAATCTTTTCGACTACAAGATCACACAGACACACTCAGCCATAATTAGATCACATTCACATCATATTGAAGTACTCTTGTCCAATTACCTTCCGTTTAATTATCTCCAGCAATGTAATTCATTGAGTCTGTAAATCACCCCGTCATTAAACTGGATACCTGTTAAAAGTCAATTAAATGCCATAGTCTACAGATCATTTTTTGGGAAAAGAATTACGCTAGTATGCTCAGAGATTCTTTTTCCCTCTCTCTCTCTCTCTCTCTCTCTCTCTCTCTCTCTCTCTCTCTCTCTCTCTCCCTCTCTCAGTTGGGATTACCACCGTCATTCTTTCATAATATTCTCCACTAGGAACAATCTCTTTCAGCTGGCCATTTAACAAGCACATCAACATTGCGCAGCTCCAATCCACAGCAGGGCTCTGTATGAAATTTAGAGGTTCACAACAAACACAAATAATACCATAGTTTTACTCTACATATATCTCCGTAAATTAACACTAAATCCATTTTCTATAACACTTCATTCGCTCACTGTTAGAACCTCCTCCTCCTCCTCCGCCATTATTTTTCGCCTGGAGAGATATCGTGCCTCGCTCATTCTGTAGAGTAGGAAAAATCAGTTCACTACTACCTTGATGACCCCATTTCTGTGATAAGCGATTAGTTAGGGAGGCCGTGAAGGTAATTTCTCTCGCACTATTTATCTCACCCTCCCTTCATCACCTACGGCACCACCAAGCCTCACTCCGCTAAGAAAGCCTCACACCCCTCTAAAGACTCTGGCCACCACGACGTAGAAAAACCAGCATCATCAATCAGTGCGGTGTGTTATTGACCACAGCCAGCCGCGGCCAATGGTCAGGCTTCCTTCTTCATAGCATCACTGGGCCGCCACCATTCGTCTTACAGAATCAACCCGGGGACATCGGGCGCAGTACACAGGTGAAAAATCGTCGGTGGGTGTGTTGGGGAGTAATCATTTTCCCAAGACGCGGCTTCTACCTTTGGCAGTTTCCCTGATTTATGAAGGAAAATACGCCTTATTTATGCTTCGACATGTATATACTTGTACCCATAAATATTACCAAGTCCAAAAATCGTCTTACAGAATCAATCCATCCCCACCATAGCCGCGAAAGTGACCACAGTGTAGTGATAATCGTCAGCTGGATTATAGACGCAGTTCTTATCATGCGAATTATAACTTATTATATTGTTCTGAAGCAATATCCACTTTCAGTTCAAGTAAGGAATCTGTTTGCACATCTAATTAGCTCTTAATATGACACAGGTAGGAAACGTCCCTTACCCATGAAAACTGATTTAATTACCTACTTCACTTTTCCATACTCCTAGAATTCGGACCCATCTATAGAAAATCCCATAGTTCATTATCACGATTCCATACTCTAGAATTTTAACTTGGCAAAATATATTGATAACGTAGGTCACTTCCATGATATAAAATTCTGACCCACCCATAGAAGCTTATGTAGTTGCTTAGGTCACTTTTCCATATTGTAGAATTCTTAGCCAAGCGTAGATTATCATATCGCTGTCTAGGTTATTTTTCCATACAACAGAATTTTTACTCACCAACAGAATCTGATGTAGTTGGCCAGATCACACTTTTCTATACTGCAGAACTCTAGCCCATCCATTGAAGCTGATCTGGTTGTGTGTGTGTGTGTGTGTGTGTGTGTGTGTGTGTGTGTGTGTGTGTGTGTGTGTGTCAACAGTATCTGGAAAAGCAACAGATAAAATGTACAACAGATTTAATATTACCTAAGGTACTTAATAGATCTATAAGTTTTTAAGTAATATCTGCCTCTAGAGTTATTCCTTTCAATATAAAAAAATTCTTTCTTGTAAGTAAAATCATTGGGACTATGCCAGTAATATCGCCATCCTGACACTTCCCAAACCCTTTCTAAGCCTCCATGCCTCCGCTCTTCCCTCAGCAACACCCAGAACCACTCTTGCATAAACTTAGCTTTGCCTCACAGCTGGTAACGCAGGGAGTCTACTGATGCATAAAGGGAGACGACTGGTTGCGCGAAGCATTTACGAGTATGGAGAGACACACACACACACACACACACACACACACACACACACACACACACACACACACACACACACACACACAGTTTCCTCATTAGCTATACCTCGCCATCAAGTAGATCACCCGGAACCATGGCCTTCTATACGTAATTAAAACATGTAAATATGGATAATGATGTATTTATCTTTCTCCATACAAGTTAACTGCACTGTAAATATCGCCTTGCTGTACCTGTCAGTTTGTACATATTTTTAAGTTAACTGATTACACGTCTTATGAGATGTAGGCAGACAAATTACTCTTCAATCATTTCTCACTCATCTCAGCACTGACCTCTCCTACGACACACCACCCTCCCACATACACTCTATAGGGCTCGTATTCTCAGCTGTTAAGGAAGCTCCCTAACACCTCCTCCTTAACGATTTATTTTTTTTGGATATGGCTGCCTAATATAGTTTTGTATGTTATTTATGCAGAGTTTGGTGGTACTGAAATGACTTGAGTAACACAGAAAGGGACGGCAAGGTGTAATAAGCAAAATAAAACGCTTAGGAAGAGGTGTTAGGAAGCTTCCTTAACCGCCGAGTATATGGACTCAGGACCCACAAATTCTCAGACCACATATTGGCCACACTCTAGAAGCCTCTCCATCTCCGGCTCCCACTCCCGCCAGACGTGAGCAGCATCCAGAAAACGAACCCTGATTTTTTTTAACACTCATAAACTGAACACAAGAGCACATAACAGAGCTGTTGTACAAATTGGTGACGGTACTATACACGTTTTGACTCTGCCTTGGCCTAAAATTGACCTCTGCCCATCTTCAGTGCTGAGTTTTAACGATAGATTAACACTAGAAAATTATATTAGTCATGAAGAAGTGCTGGGGGAAGAATGTAGAGCCGTAGCATGGTCCCATTCTGCCACTGAGGATCGATAAATAAACTGCAAAAGAACGAAAATCTAGGCCAAGTTAAGGTGAAAGGGGTATAGGTGTTTTATGTGTACAGTAGTAATCGATAATTGGTTTCATTTATATAGGGTACTTGAATTCGTTTTACATACTGCTGAGCTAATTAAACAGCTTCAAAATATTACAC
Organism: Coenobita brevimanus; assembly: GCF_032717465.1. NCBI lineage: Eukaryota > Metazoa > Arthropoda > Malacostraca > Decapoda > Coenobitidae > Coenobita > Coenobita brevimanus. The sequence goes on along the minus strand of NC_137018.1, from coordinate 7,581,900 downwards.
ATGTATATACGGTGAATCATACTTTCTTTACTGTAAGGAACAAGGAACCAAAGCCATCAAGAATGTTTTATTTGAATACACTGGTAAATATTTCGTATTGCCACACTTTACGGAAATTTTACATGACCTGTTAAATGTGAGAGCAAAAGTTGTGGAGGATTTTTATTTAATGGTGGTCAAAGTAAGAGGTTTATATGTACTGGAGAATTTTTAAAAAGAACCCACTGCCTAAATAGCGCCGTAGGAGTGGACGGAACTAAAGCATTAATTATCTCTATGACAGATTAGATTCAAGAAAGTTGTGTCTTATGGATATGATATGGATATGATGGACGTGCCTTTCAGTTAATGTTTTCTTAATGCAGGCGGCTACTAACCCCTTCAGTTTAAAAAGGTCTATCCAGTGCTAAATTAACTCGTCTAGTGATAGCCAGAATACAAATAAATATTGTCTTATGATTACAGTATATGCAGATGTTCCTTTTAATTAATGCTTCCTCAATACAGGCTGCTACTAACCCCTTTCATTTTAAAAACTCTTTCTCATACTAAATTAAATCATTTTGTAGCAGCAGAAATTGAAATAGTTATCTTTCTGTACCCGTAACAACAAGCTGCTCTCAGTAAAACGGTTTTTGCGCCCGCGTTACATCTCTGGCGGAAAAATAACCTTTGTGTTCCATCCTTTAAACGCAGGTCGGAAACCGTGAAATATTTAGCAGCTGGAACCCACCCTCATTCGGGTTCAACATGGGTGGAGATTAAAGAACCCTGCGATAATGCAAATATAAACGATACGGTGTGTTTTTGTGTTTATTATTCATTTTACGGAATAGGTGAGTGTGTGTGTGTGTGTGTGTAATTCACCGGGTCGGTCAGGATCACCTGATGGTCGTGATCGTCAGCCTTTCCCTTTCGGAAAGGAGCTGAGAGCTCACATAGTCCGATCTAAGGGCAAGGCTGTGACCTTCACACACGCACACACCCGTCCCCTTGCTCAAGGGGGACAGGGACAGTAACCACTCACTTCGTCAGTGAAACTTTTCGCAACCTGAGCGAGGCTAGAACTTCCGTCTACCAGATGGCAAGCGAGAACGTTACAACTGAGCCAGCGAGCGGTCTTTGATCATAACCCTGATATGGTTTTACATAGAATTACATTTGAGGTTGTTAATGAGTGTCATATTTACTTCTATACTTAGATCTGTAGTACATATTGTTGAATGGGAAGTACTTTCTGTAACATTCTGCGGTGCCCCAAACACACACACACACACACACACACACACACACACACACACACACACACACACACACACAGTCATCATAGTATAAGATCTCGTATTTGATGCTTGAACCTCTCATTTTCGCTTCAGTCATTAAAAAAATGGGAAAATTATACTCCAACTGCTTCTATCATTATCCTGACCCCATATTCCCACCTAAATATGGGGTAAGGATTTGTTTTTCCTGCTTGCAATGCTAGAACAATTTTAGCATCATCCTGTTTAGTGTCATTTGCTTATATGTAATGACCACCAACATTATCGTCAGGAAACGATGGAAGGTAAAGGTGAGGACAGTTGTGGAACACATTCTGTCCATTTCTCCTTTCTCTGAAATCTCCATTCTTGGAGATTTCAATGTTCACCACCACCTTTGGCTCTCCTCTCCTTTCACGGATCCACCTGGTGAACAAGCCTACATCTTTTCTATCCTTAATGACCTAGAGCAGCTTGTACAGCACCCTACCCGTATCCCTGACCGCCTTGGAGAGAGCTCCAACATACTTGACCTCTTCCTCACAACTAATCCTTCTGCTTACTCTGGTAATCTTTTCTCTCCGTTGGGCTCCTCCGATCACAACCTTATTACCTTAACCTGTCCTATCGCTCCAGTACGGCCTGCGGACCCTCCAGGGAAACGTCGTCTCTGGCATTTTGGAGCTGCGGACTGGGAGGCCCTCAGGCAGTACTTCTTTGATTTTCCCTGGAATGATTATTGCTTCCATGGCCGTGAGCCATCTGAGTGTGCCTTGCGCATTAAGGAGGTTATTCTCTCGGGCATGGAAGCATACATTCCTTTCTCATATCCTTTGACTAACGCAAGAAAGCCTTGGTTTAATCACGCTTGTTCTAATGCTGTCCGCAACAAGGAGAAGGCCTCAAAAAGGTACCGGAGCCAACCCACCCCTGAATCACATAATCTTTACGTTTCTGCTCGGAATCGTGCTAAGTCTGTTCTTCGCTCTACTAAAAATAATTTCATCCATACTAAATGCTCTCAACTCTCCAACTCGAATTCTTCCCGCTCCTTCTGGCACCTTGCCAAAAATCTTTCTAACAACTTTACCTCATCATCCTTCCCTCCTCTTTTCTACTCTGATGGTTCTGTAGCTATTTCTTCTACTGATAAAGCAGATCTCTTCGCACTGACTTTCTCCTCCAATTCCACCTTAGACGATTCCGGTGCTGTTCCTCCATCACTTCCCCCCTCTGTCTTCCTCATGGCTGACATTAAAATTTCTTCAGTTGATGTATTTTCTGCCATTACTGGCCTCAGTACTAACAAGGCATATGGGCCTGATGGGGTCCCTCCTGTTGCTGTGCTTCTGTGCTTACACCCTGCCTAGGCAAACTATTTCGCCTTTGTCTGTCAACTTGTACCTTTCCTTCTTGCTGGAAGTTTGCTCTCATTCAGCCAGTCCCAAAGAAGGGTGACCACTCCCAACCCTCCAACTATCGTCCAATTGCTTTAACGTCCTGTATTTCAAAAGTTTTTGAGTCAATTCTTAATAAAAAAAATTTTAAGGCATCTTTCCTATCACAACCTTCTTTCCGATCGTCAGTATGGGTTCCGTCAGGGACGCTCCACTGGCGATCTTCTCCCTACCTTTCAGACTCCTGGTCATCCTCCTTTCGGGACTTTGGCGAAAGCTTTGCCATTGCACTTGACATCTCAAAGGCTTTCGATCGAGTCTGGCATAAATCTTTAATTTCCAAACTGCCCTCCTACGGTTTCTATCCTTCTATCTGTACCTTCATCGCTAGCTTCCTTTCTGGTCGTTCTATAGCTGCTGTCGTAGACGGCCATCGTTCTTCTCCTAGATCTATCAACAGTGGTGTTCCTCAGGGCTCTGTCCTATCACCAACTCTCTTCCTTTTATTCATCAATGATCTTCTAAGCTGTACATCTAACCCTATCCACTCATACGCTGATGACTCCACCCTTCACCTTTCCATTCGGTTCCACGCAACGCCCATCTCAACAGTTACTTCAAGAAACAAGGGATGAGGCTATGGCACACCTAATGTCTGACTTGGCTCATATCTCTGACTGGGGTAAAAATAATATGGTTGTCTTTAATGCTTCTAAGACTCAGTTCTTACACCTATCAACCCGACAAAATCTTCCACAGGTATACCCACTAATGTTTAATAATATTCAGATTAATCCTGCATCATCCTTGAACATGCTTGGGGTTTCATTTACTCGGGACTTATCTTGGAAAGATCATATTACATCTCTTGTAAAATCTGCTTCCAAGAGATTGGGTGTGCTAAGCCGACTCCGCTCTTTCTTTACCCCTGCACAATTGTTGACTCTATACAGGGGTTTTATCCGCCCCTGTGTGGAGTACAACTCTCTCATGTGTGGGAGGCTCCCACATACAGCTCTTCTCAATAGGGTGGAGTCAAAGGCTTTTCGTCTCATTAACTCTCCTCCTCTTACTGACTCCCTTCAACCTCTGTCTCTTCGCCGCACTGTTGCATCTTTATCTCTTTTCTATCGCTACTTTAATGGTCACTGCTCCTCTGAACTGTCTGCTTGCATTCCTCCACCTCTACGACGGGCGCGTAGCACCCGTCTGGCAGCAAACTCTCATCCCTTTTCTGTCCAACTCTCTAATGCAAGAGTTAACCGTTACTCCCAGTCTTTCATTCATGCAACAGGTCAGCTCTGGAACTGTCTCCCTCTGTCTGTATTTCCTCCTGCCTATGATCTCCAGTCTTTCAAACGCAGTGTGTCCAGGCATCTCAAAATGATCGGATCTTGAATTTGGCTCTCTATTGTATTTTGTTTTTCTCTTGGAGGGAACTGTTACTGCGGGCTCATGGCCTTTGGTTCCTTCTTCCTCGCATAAAAAAAAAAAAAAAAAAAAAAGGTATGAGGTATAAAAAGTGAAAATGAGTTGTGGTGGTGGCAGTGCGTTGTGGAGTTCTTGTGTGGTGGTGTGGTGGTGGTGGTGGTGTCATGTGGTATGATGGTGTCGTTGTTTGGTCTGGCAATGGTGTAGCGTGTAGTAATGAAGTGTGGATAATGATGTAATTTGGCGTAGTGTAGTGTAGTGTGACGGTGTTCCTGTGTGTAGTTAGTGATGGTGTGGTGCAGTGTATGGTGTAGTGAAGTGGTCATAGTGTATGTGGTGGTGATGTGGTGCAGTATTTAGTGAGATGTGGTGTTGTGGCGCTGTATCCTGGTGTTGTGGTATAATATGGTGTAGTGTGGTGGTGGTGTTAATATAGCCTGATGTTGTGGTGTAATATGTGATGTGGTGAATCAGTGCTGTGGTGGTCTCACGTGATGTAGTATAGTGGAGAATATAATGTAGTGGTGGTGTAGTGTAGTGGAGAATATAGTGTAGTGGTGGTGTGGTGTTGTGGTGTAATTTGGTGTAGAATAGTTGTGGTAGTGTGGTGGTGGTGTGGTGGGTAACAAGCGGTAAGGGTGTCTGTGTCATGGAATTTGGGCGAGTTAAAGATGTGGGATGGTAAGAGGGCCCGCCACCACCTCCATACCTGCCACACCTGAAGCCACACACCTGTTCACCTACCACACCACCACACCTGCCAACCTACCACATTTGAACCATCACATCTGTCCACCTACCACACCACCACACCTGCCCACCTACAACATCTGAACCACCACACCTATCCACCTACCACACCTGGATTACTACACCTGCTTCATCATTCCTCCCTCATTTGTTCAACTATCACACCGGACCTACCTGAATACCCACACATCTAACCTGTCTTAATACCTGACCTGTCTCATATATCTGTAACATGTCCAGCTACCTCACCTGACATCACTACACCTGGTTCACCTTTTCCAGTCAACTCCCTATTTTTCGTTTAATTCATGCTACTTCCAGACGATTTTATTCAGCCTTTGGGGAGACTTTTAGAAATGAGAAGATTATATACATAGTCCTCACTCACACAGCCACCACAAGAGGTCTCCCCAGAGCTGAATAAAATCGTCTGAAGAAAGCATAAGTAGAACGGAAAAATACGTCACGGGCAGAAGGGTTAATATCATTTCCATCTGACCACCGCTTTGCCTGAACTATCAAAATCCAGTGTGTGTGGCTTCCTTAGTTAGGTCTCCCCTCTGTGATGAAAACCTACTGTATTTCCTCATTTTCTTTACTCTTCTTTCTTCCAAACTCTTCTCAATCTGGAGTGATTCCTTTATTTATTTATTTTTTTTATTCGCTTCAAACTTCCCATATTTGTTTCATAGACATATACCTCAAGACGCCCTGTGCTGTGTGGCGACCATCTTGCATTCTCTTGTGAATGTTGGAGATCAGTAATTAGGGGAAGATACGTTGCCTCATCAAATAATTTTCTGTAGTAAGGATTAAGACTAAAAATTTATATGTATGGATTTCGTATGCTTAATCAGTTTTCTCATATAGTTGTAAATTCAGAGTAAAATGGCAGCTTGCGTCGCAGTGCCAAAAACGTACATTTTTGATGGATATTGGTCATCAAATTTTACTTTCCATCAGACAAGAAGCCACAGCAGCGTGCGAGTGGCTGAAGAGTCGAGAAAGTGACCTCTCTTCGACGAGAAAGTGACCTCTACCTGATGAGAAAGTGACCTCTACCCGACGAAAAAGTGACTTCTACCTGACGAGAAACGAGAAAGTGACCTCAGCCCGACAAGAAAGTGACCTCTGCCCTATGAGAAAGTGACCTCTGCCCGACGAGAAAGTGACCTCTACCCTATGAGAAGGTGACCTCTACCTGATGAGAAAGTGACCTCTACCCGACGAGAAAGTGACCTCAATCCGACAAGAAAGTGACCTCTACCCGATGAGAAAGTGACCTCTACCCGAAGAGAAAATGACCTCTACCCGATGAGAAAGTGACCTCTACCTGTCCCTCCGTGCCTCGCCCCACACCTGAACCCACACACGCCGCCAGAAGGAAGCCTCAGAGATATTTTACCTGCTGATGGAACCCAGACTCGCGAACACGGCTGCACCTTTATATTTGTGGCACTGACAGGTACGAATTTCTACCTGAAGAATCATATGGAACATTTTATGATTTTGTATAATAATAATAATAATAATAATAGTAATAATAATAATAATAATAATAATAATAATAACAATAATAATAATAATAATAATAATAATAATAATAATAATAACAATAATAATAATAATTATAATAATGATGATGATAATGATGATGATGATGTTACAGATAATAATGATAATAATAAAAATCTGTTGATGATAATAACAATAATAATAATAATAATAATAATAATAATAATAACAATAATAATGCTGTCGCTAATAATGATAATAATAATCATAATAATAATAATAATAATAACAACAATAAAAATCTACCATAGGCCTGAGCGAATGACAGTGGCCCTGCATTCAGCCGCTCTCTGCGTGGAATAAATATCTGGACAAAAAAGTTCTTCTCTCCTGCATGATCATATGCATGCTGATGCCCCCAACTTCATGCCTCTAAATTTTCCAAGGATAAATTATTTTACACTTTATGGTGGTGGCGGCGGCGCATATATAATGAGCAGGAGATGAGTTCCAGGGGGGACAATAAGGAATTTATATTATTCAGCAACAAACAAATGAGTTTTCCGAGAACCAGGTAAATATATGGTCCGCCAACCCCCTGCCGTCAGTACTGGTTCCCTCACTACCTCCATCATTCTGTGTCCCCGTCACACGTCAGCTCAGGCACTGATAAGGTAACTGAAAACCTGAATCAGTAGTGGCACTGAGATTTAAGTGATCTAGAAATTAATCCAATGGTCCGTCGTCCCCTCTTCTCTTCCTTCTGCTGTTTGGCCACTCTTCAGCACCTCCATTCTTTAAAAAAGGCAGAAAACGTAAAACTGGATGAAGCAGACCTAAAACTCACCCTTTTTCACCTTAGAATGAAAGTAATATAAACAACAGGAGCGCCTTTCTTTGATGGAAATTTCTCGTGACTGGTTCTGCAGCCCTATCTCCACCTCTGTTCTGTGGTGAATTATGCAAAATACAGCCGTTTTCAAAGTTGATAGGGAGACTGCTCAGTATTCAGCATGTTCATGTTACGATGGCATTGCACTTGGTACTTTGGCGTCTGCTGTTTTCCTATTCGTGTAGTATCAAGGAAACTGACAATTTCACTGTTTAAATAAAAATCGATATCACAGTACCTAAGTTTCTTCCGGTTTCTGCAAGATTCCATGAAGAATTAATTAAGCAAAATCCGACTAAACAGTATGGCGATCCTGAAGAGGGAAGCCTTCACGTGGTGGCATTTACACAAACGTCCTTCAGCTTCCTACCTATCCGTCAAGAGGAGGCGGGTGGACTCCAGTATGAAGGAGATTCAGCCTGCAGTCCACTGGGTTCACGTTTCAGATGAGCCTTGGACCACAGCAAGAAGTCTCCCTTACTCTCATAAGTAAGTCTGTTCGAGCCTGAGGAAACTTGATTCTGAATTCTCGCAAAGTTGATCTAGGGTCATTGATTTAATTTTGGAATTCATAAGATAAGTTTTAAGTCCCCAGTGACCATTAGAAATTGATTTTAAAAAATATGGAGGTGTCTACAGGTTGCCAAGGCGATCTTATGGTAGGCTCTACAGTGTACCTCAGAGAAATTTGCTTCACCAGTTTGTTAAATACACTGAGAAAAGTTAGTAATATGTAAAGTACCCCGTTATATGAGGAACTTAGTTAACAAGATAAAAGGGAAAGTGATAAAGTACCCAGAGCTTACTCCTTTGCTGCTATAACTCTTTCACATTAAACTGGCCTAAATTTTCGTTCTTCTGCAGCTATTTCACGCGTTTCAGTGGCAGAATAAGGCAATACTGTGTCTCTACATCCATTCCATAGCACTTCCTCTTGACTAGCATCATAACCAAGTATTAATATATTACCTGAACTCAGTATGCAAGGTAAAGAGATGGCAATTTTAGGCCAAGTTAGTGTAAAAAGGGTAAAGTTGTCTCATTAGAATTATAGTCAGATGGAACTACCCTGAATGAATTATATAAGCTCCCTCACAACAGCAAAAAGATTATTAAAAGAGTTTTATAAATGAGACGCCGCTTCTGTGTTGAATAGCATAATCTGGTGGGAAAAAAAAAGTCTTAATGTAAAAGACCTGTTGATTCCTAAAGAATTATCTGAGTTTGTTTCTAATCCTTTCAGTAAGAGGCTTTCCTTGAGATGAATTAAGCGTCTGGTGGGGCCAAAAATAAACGCACACACACACACACACACACACACACACACACACACACACACACACACATGTAGCAATGAGAACAAAACAAACACAGTCCTCACATTTTATCGAATATAATACTTAAGTGTGGCGTCAGACCTATAGGCCCTTATTCTTGCTGGCCCTAACACCATTTCCTCAGCGATTTATTTTGCCTAATACACCTTCCTGTCCTTCGTGTTCATAAATCATGCCAATACCACCATACTATGCATAAGTAACGTACAAAAGGATTTTAACCAGCCATATCCAAAATAATAAATCGCTAAGGAAGAGGTGCTAGGGAGCTTCCTTAAACGACGAGAATTAGAGCCTTAGACTAAGCCAGGACTAACCCCTTCACCATGATGACCTGTTTTAAAGTTAATTCTGAAACATCTATTCAGCTCACGAGATGATGATGATGATGATGATGATGATGATGATGATGATGATGATTGGTTTCAGGTAGGCTTCATTACTTCACCACGAGGTCTTGCCAAAGCTGAGTAAAATCGTCTGGAGGAGGCAAGAATAAGATACAATTTTGGTCGTGGTACTGAAAGGGTGAAGATTTTAAAAAAGAGGGTAGTGCATAGAAGCTTCATTTGCAACCACTGAGGTCGCCTTGGGTAAAATTTTGGGTGCGACCATAGAGCGGAAGGGTAATTGACTTTTTCTGGGTGATGGGGTTGAGAAAGAGAGAGAGAGACAGAGAGAGGTAAGAAAGAGAGAAAAATGAATGAAAGAATGAGATAGAAGGAAAGAAAGAAGGAAAGAAAGAAAAAAGGAAAGAAAGTAAGAAAAAAACAAGAAAGAACGAACGAATGAACGAAAGAAAGAAAGAACGAACGAAGGAAAGAAGGCAAGAGAGAAACGAAGCGAGAAAAAAGAGAGGAAAAACCTAGTGTCAGCCTGCATAAAAGACCTAAACACGTTCTAGGGAATGAAATAATTAGAAGTATTTTTAAACCTTTGGCTGGCAGGACGTCTTTCGAAGTCGGAATAAAATAAAACACTCAGGGGCTTGCACAGTGGCGAGGAAAAATGAAGAATTAGATTAAGTTACATTTAACCTCAGCTATTACACTACAACCCTTTTACGCTAACCTAACATAGATCCCTAATCTCTTGCAGCTCGGTGGATGGCCAGGTGTAGTCGGACTGGAGGGTTGATTTGACTAGTAACCAAGGAGACCCATTTTTACTATGAAAGCTAATCACATGTCATGCACCCACGACGCAGTATTAAAAACAGACTTACTATAATGTCATTAAGGTATATAATCAGTTTTTCTAAGTTCCAAACGTCCCTTAGAATACACCCCACAACACTTGATATTACACCCAGGAGTTTAATTATATATCTGGGCTAACAGGGCTCCCTAACACCTTTTCCTAAGCAACTTGTTTTATTTATTGCCCGTCAATGTCCACCTCAGTAATATTCAGATCATTCTAACATCATGATACTCTACATAGATAACATGCAAAAGGATATCAACCATCCATATCCCAAAATAAATCGCTAAGGAAGAGGTGTTAGGGAGCCTCCTTAACAGACGAGAATACCAGCTAAGAGTTCTTAATCTTGTTAGGTAAGCAGCCTCCTGGTTAGTCTCCCAAGCACCTCTTCCTCATCACTTTCCTTCTATACCTAAGTTCCTGTTCCAATTAACCCATTCAAACGATAATGTACATTTTTTCCTCGCTTTCTCCAGACAATTTTCTTCAGCTTACGAGACTTTTCAAACTGGGAGGGTTAAGATATAGTCATCATCAACGCCATAAGCATTCGGGTAGTCTTGAAGAAGGGGGAAAAATCGTGTGTAGATAGCAGGAATAAAATATGAGAATGCGTAATTGGAGTAAAAAGATTATGACGTAAATAAGACAAGAGAAAATAAAGAAGTAAAGAATGCATGATATATCTCTAAAGAACAGCAATCCTACTAAGCTCTCCGGGGAAACAAACGTCGTCCAACAGTCTGACCAGCAAAAGGGTTCAGGGGACAGGAATATTTAGGGGATGACAGGGAATAAAAGCGGCGTTGAGAGAGGCGGGGCTGTGAGTTCCGTGGTCTGAAAGCCGGGCCGAAGATGCCACAAAGGGGAGTACTTATGTGGTCGATATAATGCGGTGATTAGCCCGGATTTGTGGCCCTTCCCCTCCTCCACCCGCCTCTTTTTGCCTGTATATCTTCCCCCCACGTCATATCTGAGCAGTCGCGAGGGTAAGGGGGAGTCCTGTCTGGTGGATGTATTCGTTTTGTATATTATTCGAGTCCTATAAATATATCATAGTTGTGGGATGCATTAATCTAGTGTTATGTATGTACTCGTGTATTCTTTGACCACTGTAAATAATGAATCTTGCTGGATTTATTAACCTTGTATTTTTTTAAAAGTTATGTCTGACATGTCACAACTTTAAGGGGAAGAAAAAGATATAATGACGGATAATTTATACACGAAAGTAAATGTGATAACCAAATATCTGCCTCGAAAAGCTTCATTAGATTTAAGGCAAAAATACTCAAGAAGACAAATTTTCCAAACTAAAAATGTGGAGTAATTTTCCCGTTGCGTATCCGGTAACTTCCTTATACATTACTTTTGACTGATTGCCATGTCCTCTGTATTCCTCCCACTCTCTTGCACTTTTCCTTACATAACTCGTCCATGCAATGCCTTTTCCTCTTTTCCCATGTCCTTCACCACCTCCTTGCACCTTTCATTGGCCATTTTCTTTTTCCCTTCAAACATTTTTCTTTTTCCCTCCACGCACTATTTTCTTTCTCTTCAAGCACCTCGCTCACCTTCATTACTTCTTTCCTAGTCCTGCCCTTCCATGTTTTAATAACCATACATTTTCCTCCTCCATCCTGCAGTTAAAATTAGAGTTGGGCTGATGATGAGGACGGTGATTTTTCTAATTTATAAATCAAAACCAAAAGAGAATCACACACGCACTGGGGAATCTTTTAACCCCTATGATTAATGTAATAGTCTGGCAGTAGCAAGTACATATTTTGAAAGCTATTGTCCTTTTGAAGAGGCTAATTAAGCATATTTCTCAATCTGCCATTACTACAGGTCTTCACTAAACTCAGTAAAATTTTCTGATGGTAGTATGGCCAAAATAAAGAGGCCATCCTACTGAAGGATGAAATACTTTATGTTCTCTTTGTCAGTCTGGTTATATTACACTATTTTTTGTCGTGTTCATAAAAAGTGGCCAACTCAAAATGATCTTCTGACGAATAAATTATTACAGTTCTTCAAATATGTTCCGTAGGCAACAAAATCACACCAGTGGACAATATAGTTGATTTCAGTACACGAAGGAGATGGAGTGTTTTGGAAGGCAGTTCGTTGGTGTGCAGGGATAAAAATCACTCGAGATTCTTTCGTCCTAATTTTGGCAGCATTAGTAAGAGATGAAATGTTAAACAGATAGATAGATATGTAGATAAACTGACAGCCAGACAGATGGACCAACGAATGAAGAGATTGTCATAAGACCTGGAATTAATATGAGCATAGTTTGAAAGCATACCAAATGTTACCCACGTGGAAGGCATTAAATCTGCAAAGCAATCACATCCTACACATTTTAGTTTTTACACATCTGTTATGCGAAAAAAAAAAAAAAGAATATGTAGAGCTATTGTGTCGTAAGCCAAAACAACTGCATGGTAAAAATTAGTATATTCTCAATTTTTCGCTTCAGTTTAGAGAAAAATTTGACATATTTGGGGGAAGGGGAAATCTGGCCTCTAGTTTAGAAAATAGTTGGCCAGAAATGCAGTGGCCAATATAGTCTCTAAAAATATGTGAATGGGAAACGAAAATGTTCTTCCCTCATTCATATCCGCTCTAATTAGTGTTTCTTTTTCATCAGTATTTCTTTTCATTAGGATGCAGACTGAAAAAAACCTGGGACGAGGTCATAAAGTGTGACCTCAGGGATAAGGGACTGAATAGGGAGGCTGTCAGAGATCGAGCAGCGTGGAGAACCGCCATTAGGTGACCAACGTCGATGCATGCAAGCATATTGGAGCCTTTATAAACGAAACAAAACGAAACGAAACTGCAGATAATGTAAGAAGACCGTTCCCGTGATCTATAGTTCAATTACCTTACCTTTGACGAGATTTCGTTCGATAGTGGCTTATTTCCCATAGCTCACTGGCAGAATAGGACAACACCACGACTCTGCATTCCTTCCATAGCACTTTTTCGTGACTAGCATCGTAATCAAGTGTTAATCTCTTGTTATAACCCAGCATTCAAGATGAAGAGATGCATATTTTACGCCAAGTTAAGTGAACGGAGTAGAAGTGCACACGTAAAGCCCCACTTGGCATCAGATAATCAAATTTTTCCACTATTTGTGCTCTAAAGCCCACCGTCCATACTGTCACCTAATTCAAGACAGGCGTACCTTCACGTGAGATTGCTTCGAGAAATAATATGCCCCTTCTGGAACTTAAGCTCTTCATTTTCAGACGATGGACACAGTAAATGATTATATTGTGATTATTCCCAGATTTTATAATTTACCAAAAAGAAATCCATGGCAGACAAAGACATAAGAATTTAAGCAGAGAATTTGTATTGACTTATTAAATTATTCTAAACTACAAGCTGGTTAAGGTGGTGGACGCTACAGAGGGTGAAGGGACGGTAAAGTGGAGTTAGACTAAAGTTTGTGGTGCGTGGTCATCAATAGCTCGGTCGGGGAAAGTTTTAGTGCTCCCCCATTAACAGAGAGAGAGAGAAAGAGAGAGAGAGAGAGAGAGAGAGAGAGAGAGAGAGAGAGAGAGAGAGAGAGAGAGAGAGAGAGGCACTAAATACAGTCTCTTTGTAAGCTAAAGCAACATACACTCTCAGCCTTAAAAACAAAATACAACCACCATTTTCGAAACCAGCAAATGTAGGCGGCATTGTAAATATTTCTTCTCTCTCTCTCTCTCTCTCTTGCTATTTACTTCCCTTGCAAATCCTTTTTTTTTTTTTTTCTGACCCACAGATCAGATATTACAGTCATTACCTTTAAGCAAACAGCCTCGGGAGGACCAACACAGTGTCTTTCCTGCTGTTTGATTTCCTTTGGTCTCCTTTGTACTCCCTCTTCCCTGCACCTTCTACCCAAGCAGGGAAATAGAAACCAAACCTGTAATGTAATCGATAACAAAGTGACCTCATCAATGTGGTACCTTATCCTTGCTCCTACCTAATGAGTTCACTCAATTTTATGAAACCCCATGACGAGAAAGTGAATAAAATCAGAGACAGTGCGAATAACGATAAAAAAATACATGCTCAAACTAAAGATGTCATTCTTTTCTAGGGGCAAAGTAGTAAGGTTCAGGGAGAATGAAGAGTGGAAATCCTAGAATGAAATGGAGGGATGACATGGAAGACTGCATGAGGAAAGAAGACGTGTGTAGCGTTTTTTTTTTTTTTTTTTTTTGCCATGCGTCGAATTCGGGCTTCGTAACCACCCTGTTGGACTATGTGATCCTTTCAACGGGAGTCAAGGTGCAAAGCAGATTCTAAACATATACAGAATTAACATGCTCTTTTTCTCATCGTTTTTCCACACCAACTAATTAGGCAGGAACAGAGACAAGTATTTTTCTTAAATTTTGTCAATATCAGAGAGCTGTATCAAAATTAAGGTGAGGGCATAAATTACTACATTTTGAACTCCCATTAGAATTATACCTTATCGTCTGGCTTGATCCTTGGAAATAAAAACGTCTGCTCCCTGTTCTTGATCTTGTTTTAGCCACTGTTATGTTAGGGATGCCCTGAGCTTATTGGACATTAAATCGAGGGCACACCGTCAGCTTGAGAGGGTTCGATTTGACATCCCAATCGTCAAAATCAGTCCATGGGTGCGATACGTAGAACTAGAAAGAGAAGACACGCGAAGGGACGGACGGACTACCAAAATATTCTAATTCTGGCTCACTTTTTGAGGCCCTCAACTTCATCTTCAAGGAAAAAAAAAATCACTATGTCTATTACCAGACTCCTTAATCCCGCAAGGGATGGTCACAAACCAATAGCCTCCATGTCGCCCTTTCCTCGCCATTTCACTGCCCTACTTTCAGCTCTCACCCCCTCGCTTATATACCTGTCCACTCCATCCCTCCATCTCACCCTTGGCCTCCCCCTCACAATCTCACAATTTTATACATTTTTTAGAAGAGCTGGTAAGTGAGGGTACATGATATTAGCTCGGCTCTTGTCACTCAGATGCCAGGTGCCTGACTTCCACAGCGCGTCAGCAAGCCTTGGCGAGGAGACAGCTGGCAAATGAGATCTTCTGCAGGTTTTCATTTGTTATATCTATCTTCTTTTTGTCCAGACGAAGACATCATCATCATCATCATCATCATCATCATCATCATCATTATCATCATCATCATCAATCATCATCATCATTATCATCATCATCATCATCATCATCATTATTATCATTATTCCTCAGTATTTAAGGAGAATTTAATGGCATAGAGTCAAAGGAGACATGAAACCTCCATCTACACACACACTCTCTCTCTCTCTCTCTCTCTCTCTCTCTCGCCTCTGCAGTAAGTGGCACGAGGCTGTTTGTAACGAGGATGTCTGGTAGAATCGACACTGGCTTAAATCAGTTCGAAGGGGGAGGAGTGTCTACCCAACATACCTGTTATTTTTTCTCTCTCTCCCATTTCCTTATACAGTTTAACCTTTATCACTAAGTCTTTAAAGCACACACACACACACACAGACACAGACACAGACACACACACACACACACACACACACACACACACACACACACACACACACACACACACACACACACACACACACACACACACATCCTCTACCACTTTACCACAACATATTACCATCAACACTTTAGCATCATCAACACTCAAACGCAAGACCTTTACATAAAACACCCCTTCCAAAATTTCAACAAGACTGATCACTACCAACACTAAACACAGCATATTACCTCCGCACTTTCACACAACACACCATCAACACTTTCACACATCACCATCAACACTTTATACAACACACCACCATCAACACTTCATCAAAACACACCACCTCCAACATTAGCACAGCACACCACTTCCAACACTGGCACAACACACCACCTCAACACTTCCACACAGCACAGCACCTTCACAAATTCAACACACTACGGCTCAGTCTGCTGGCGTGGGCGACAACGTGGCAGAGAGAGTAGGAAGGGAATAAATGATACTGGGTAGACACTGATAACTTTAACTTCACAACACATGAGATCATCAGGAGGTGTGGTAAGAGAAACATTATATTTATGGATCACTCTGTATATATAATTGCTTCACACACTTTTAGGGGAGTGTAGAAATAACGTGCCATGGAGTTTAATATTCTGGGAGTCTAAAAGCAGCCTGATATCACTTTGCTCGGCGCTCAGAGACTGTCACGTAATTGGGTATAGGCAGAAGTTGTATCGTGTGTCCTCCGCAGCGCCACCATGTTCAGGGAGGCTTGAAATATAATGACTTCCTTCCGATGTTCCCTATCGGCTACAGGATGTGGAACTATACCATGCTCTTGATCCTGCCCCTTCTGGGGGCCTTGAAGATTTTAAATACTGTGTATTTTTTATCTATCCAGCTACTTATTTATCTCACTCTTTGCATGTCTACCCATCTCAGTTTATCTACGAATATCTATCTGAATTTATCTATCTATTTATGAAGTTTTACGCATTTTCGTGGATAATTCAGTCTACTTCCGGCTGTCGGATTTTGGAGCGTGCTTTGTTTTACACCTCCAGTTCATCTCAGTCACTTTGCATGCAGTCGTCAGCCTTATCTCTCTCTCTCTCTCTCTCTCTCTCTCTCTCTCTCTCTCTCTCTCTCTCTCTCTCTCTCTCTCTCACTTATCTTTTCCCTCCAGCCACATAGTTTACAATATCGAACTCTTATCCCTCTATCTACCCCGCTTATGGTAGGGTGTGGAGTCAAGCCAAATGGAAAGGATAGATGACAAAGGGAAGAATAAAGGCACAGTGTTACGGGTAAGGCTGAGTAAGAGTCGATTCAGATTCCCTCGATGCTGCTGAGTTAACGCGGGAATCGGTTCTCAAAATAAAGTGATTGTTTTTTGTTTTTTAGTGACTTCCAACACTACAGTCGGCCGAGTGGGAGCGAGATGTCAGACGCTGCCACTGAGGAGCCTCACTTGTTGTTTGATTCGGTACTGCACGTGTTGTTGGATTCAGTACTCACGTGTTGTTTGATTCGGTACTGCACGTGTTGTTTGACTCGGTACTGCACGTATTGTTTGATTCGGTACTGCACGTATTGTTTGATTCGGTACTGCACGTGTCGTTTAATTCGGTACTGCACGTGTTCTTGGATTCGGTACTGCACGTGTTGTTTGATTCGATACTGGAGTCGAATCGAATTCAGTTGTGACGAGAGGCAACTCATCCCGACTAGACCGGTCCCGGAGTTGCCTGCACCCTGGAGATTTGGCGACATTTTTGGCAATTTTTTTCACCAGACCAATTTATGAACATTTCTAAAAACATCAGGGAAGGTAATGTTGATATGATGGGCACATGTCATACGTAGCGATCGTTCGTGTACTGGGCAAATGAGCATCCTGTACCCCACTGTGTATGTCGCCGTGATCACCCTGTTAGGATTCTCAGTCCTGTTGCATCCACCTTCGTCCCTAGCTCACAGACTCCAGCTTTCATGAGGAGTGTTAGTGTGGCTGCTGAGTGCCTTTATTGTTTTATTAAAGCACAATGAACAATAAGTACAACCAGCGTGTTTAAGTGGAATGGCTAAGTGACCCGAAAAATAATAATCAATGGTTTACTTGACTAGACGGAGATGACACGAAGTGATACTGCCATTAGTGAGAGTGTTCCTTGACTGCAAAATCAACAAACATTGGAAAACACTGCAATACTACCAAATCCAAGAAAACATTTAGTTCTGAGAGAAAGAATTCTTCCTTTTGGAAAAGAAATATACTGTAATGGAAACAAAAAATCGGAGTCAAGTAGCTTTAATCATAGGTGAACATGGCATTACTATTAGTGGACCATTTGTCAGAGGTGTGCAGTGTATCTCAGTGATTGCGAAGGATAATGTTCGTGTGTTGGGGTTAGTGTGATAGCTTAGCGCAAGTAAATGTCTAACTTAGGAAAGATATTTGTCGATGAAAGTACGCTCACCCGTATAGACTTTCAGTGAATAAATTTACAGAACCAACATCAGACACACTTCACCTTTGGGCAGAAGTAGTAGATTACAAAGATGATACTGGAGAAAAATCTGTATTGTGATCCTTCCGACCTGCCTCTATCAGTACTCTCATTGCCACATGCTAGTGCTGATGCTGAATGTGTGTTAGCCAAATGAGCATTGTAAATTCAAACCTCTGGGGAAGTATCTGTAATCGGTGTATGAATTCATTCTTAGCCATAAGTTATAGACTGAGACTGCAAGGAAAGTGCTTCCATAACTACAAGGACGGCATTAAGTGTTTCCATATCTACGAGGACGTCATTAAGAACATTGACCCAGTGGAGGAGTACAAGAAAGTCAGGGAACAACTTACAAAATCCTTCAACCTGGCCATCGAGGAAGATGACCCAGACTGGTACTTGACTGATATTAAAAACACCTTCAAAGTAAGTGATGATTTTTGTTATAGTATTATTGGTAGAACTTACGTTGTATCGCATTTTCCTCACATCGTAAATCTGGTAATTATGCATTCAGTCTGAGTTAACTATAGTTTTCATTGATAAATTATTTCTTTTGTAGTCCTTACTTTCATAATTTAGCAGCTTTTTGCGACTTTTAGAAACAGATCTAGCTGCTTTTTGTTGGCATGAGTTGGCACATCTGCTCAGAGCTGATTCTTAGTGGGGGTAGCTTCTGCATCCAGGAACAACTGAGTCAGAATTGGCTTCAAAATCAGTCATAATGAGTATCGCTAATGTATGTGTCAATTGGGAAAGAAAGATGTTTATATTAACCGAAAATCGTGCCGTATATCTGTAAAAATAACAGTATGATTATAGATAATTAATATTTCTGTAGTCGAATGAGAACTGTAGGCTTTTTTCCAATATACTTAGAATATCGTTGTTTTACCTAATTAAGACTTACGGAATAAACAACATGCATTACTTTCTTGTGTCCACAGTCTCTTGTATATGCTACGATTAAATTACCGTAATGCAACCAGGGAGTGTATTTACCTATTTACTCTGCCCTTACTCAATGCTAGTATTTGTTTATCTTGAGGAATCGATTCTGGAACCGATACGAGCGATTCCATTGGCAGAGATCAGGAAGTCTCGACCGTAAATTTATCGATTCTTGCCCAGCCTTAGTTACGTGTACGGTATTTGAGTTGTCTGCATTGGTTACATGAGGAAGATGGCAGAACGGCACTACCCATTTCCCGGTCGACAGGTTTATGCTTATGTAGGCCTTTTTGGAGTCGCACCACCAAGATTATATAAGTGGGAGATTTTGTCTCTTTTTCCAGTTCTCCTACAGTTAACGGCTAATTAGTTTGCTGTATTATTTTAACCATCTATGGAGCGCGTTTTGGCTAGCTGTGTGAAGATTTATGATTCAGCTATTCTCTCATATTAAGTTATATTATCAGTCATCAGAGTAACGTAATAGTATGTGTGTGTGTGTGTGTGTGTGTGTGTGTGTGTGTGTGTGTGTGTGTGTGTGTGTGTGTGTGTGTGTGTGTGTGTGTGTGTGTGTGTTTCACCAAGACTGGAATAAATGGCCCTGTTTATTCGTTTTCCTCGATCCTAGAAACAAAATACTGACCATGTTTTATAAATCAACGGTTTCTTGTCGTAGTCTGGGGAATGTTTGTTGGCTGCTTTCCTTGTCAGTTACTTGTGTTGTTGTAAAGATGGAGGAGGAGGAGGAGAAGAAGGGAGTGAGTGTCGTAGAACATGAGGAGGAGGAGGAGGAGGAGGAGGAGAAAGTGGGTGTCGTTGAACATGAAGAGAAGGAGGAGGAGGAGGAGGAGGAGGAGGAGGAGGATGGTGAGGAAGAAGAGGAGAAGGGAGTAGGTGTAGTAAAACATGAGAAGGAGGTGAAGAAGAAGAAAAAGAAAGGGAGGAGGAAGAGGAGAAGGAGGAGGAGAAAAAGAAGAGGAGGAGGCAGAGAAGGAGAAGAAGAAGGAAGTGGAAGGCATGGAACATCTCTACCTGACACCTTAAATCCATAATAATCTTCGTGTTTTGCGGTCGCTTGGCACAAATCTATCTTAGCTGAAGCCTTCCATTAAGAACCCTCTGCATCTACAAATTTAAAATAATGTGTAAGTTTATCCTTTTTGCACTTTGATATGACGTAGCCTTGATTTTTACGTCAGCATGCGTGGTGACTCAATTTTGCTTGTTAAACTGACAATTGCAACTTTCAACAAACGTGTAGGCCTAGCATCCTGAAACAGCAGTAGATGACTCTGGAGTGGCCTTTCTTAATACTTAACCATCATTTTTATTTTCATTTATTTATATATTGCGTACGAATCTACTTAATGCTTTTAGATATTACTCAAGAAATCTATTTGCATACCTTACGGACGCGGGGGCAAAGCTTCTTAGTTCAGAAATTAAGGCACTGTTTAAGCACAAAAATTCAACTGTTCCTTTAAGTCCAATCCTTATGGGTCACAGCGTATTGGATCATCTTAACCCACTAGATCACCAGGCGCACAATTACTGGTTATGTCCAACGAAGTAAGAGGTTTCCTTGATTTCATGGGCAGTATATGGAAGGAAATGTTAGGTAAGCTGGTTCGTGGCTTCGTTCGCTTTTAAAGGTCCCCAAATCCATACGTGAGTCTACCCTGGTTACCTAATGGCGTTTCTCCACGCTGCTCGATCTCTAGCAACCTCTCAGTTCATTCCCTTAATCCAGGATCATACTGTGACCTCGTTTCAAGAAAAATAATTGAACTAAGGACGAACATAGCCCCATGATACAAGCGTTCAACCAGCCCCCAGCGGCCACCTGTAGCTCCTCGATGTAGTGCGCCGCCGGAGACCAAATAAAAAAGGTGAATAATGTGCAGGTAATGAGGTGGAAGGTCGTGATAAGGCGGCCTCGGTAATGGCGTCAACGAGAACACTATACTTACACCCCCACAGCTCCTTCAGGCCCGGGCGAGAGGTGGTCTGGTGGTCTGGGGAGGCAGGGTGGTCTTGGGTGGCAGGGTGGTCTGGGAAAGTAGGATGGTCTGGAGAGGCAGGCTGGTCTAGGGAGGTAGAGTGGTCTGGGAAGGAAAAGGTGGTCTGGGGAGGTAGAGTGGTCTGGGAAAGCAGGGTGGTCTCGAGAGGTACGGTGGTCCGGGAAAGCAGGGTGGTCTCGGGAGGTACGGTGGTCTGGGGAGGCAGGGTGGTCTGGGGAGGTAGGGTGGTCTGGGGAGGCAGGGTGGTCTGGGGAGGTAGGGTGGTCTGGGGAGGCAGGTGGTCTGGGGAGGCAGGGTTGTCTAGGGAGACAAGGTGGTCTGGGGAGGCAGGGTGGTCTGGGGAGGCAGGGTGGTCTGGGGAGGCAGGGTGGTCTGGGGAGGCAGGGTGGTCTGGGGAGGCAGGGTTGTCTGCCGGGGTTCTCTTAATAGCACTCTTACATATTTGCTTTAGTTCCTTCTTACTTTACTATTTTTTCTCTACCTTGGCCTAACTTTACTCTCTTTAACTTGGCCCAAAATTTCCTGCACTCCATTTTAAATCCTGAATTGTATCCATAAATTAACAATAGAATACGACGCTAGTCAAGAAGGAGTGCTGTGGAATGGATGGAGAACCACAGCATTGTCTTTTTCTGCTACTGAGCTACGTGAAATAAAGTACAAAACGACGAAAATCTGGGCCAAGTTAAGGTGAAAGAACTATAACAGTTCATTTTTTCCTTCAGTTCATATCTCCTTTGGCCCTTTTCCTCACAGAACCACAAATCTCACCCTCTACCGATATATCTCCATTTTGTTTTCCCGGTTACCATCTCCTTAAAAACTTTCGAAACAAGGGCGGCACCTGTTGTTATATCAAATCCCAATATGCAGTTGACACTATTTTAAACTTCACTTCATCCAGTTTTGATTACTCATTATATAAATTAAATTGCCAAAACATTACCAAATATATCTGTGTAGTTTATCGTTCCCCCAATGCTTCTTCGGAACCCAGTGTATTTGATTCCATATCCACTCAGTTGAGTAACCTTGACCTTGCCCTTAGCAATGAAATTACCATTTTGGGTGATTTTAACATGCGCAGTGTTGAATGGTTATTGCATTCTGCCCGGACTGACGACGCTGGTCTAGAATGCGAGCTGTTTGCGGAATCGTTTAATCTCACCCAGTTGGTAAAGCAACCAACCAGAATACCTGATAATCCTGACCATAATGCCCATCTCTTGGATTTGTTCTTGACAAATAATCCAGATCAATACAGGATAGAGGTACTGTCACCACTTGGATCCTCTGTCCACAATTTCATCAAAGCCTCATTAGTTAACCCTCCTACACCTCCCCATTCCGAGACTGTCAGGGTGACCCGATGACACTTTGACAGGGCAGACTGGGATGGATTTAGAAATTATCTTGCTGATGTTTCATGGCAGTCTTTCTTCTCTAGTGATCCCAATACTACCCAGTCCCACATTTGCGACTTAATACTAGCTGGTATGGATTTATTCATACCAAGTCAACAATTCACTAAAAGATCAAACTCTCCAAAATGGTTTGATGGCAATTGTGCCAGAGCAACAGCCCACAAGTCATTAGCATATAACTCTTACTTAAAATCAAAAACATCTGAATCACTCTCCCAATTTAAAATTGCTAGAAATCATGCAAAAGCTGTATTAAATCTATCTAAATCAAACTTTCTTCAAAAGCAAGCATCAAAACTACTTAACAACCCTAATGACAATAGAATATTCTGGTCAACTCTTAATTCTTTCAATAATAACTTTAACAAGTTATCTTCCATTCCCCCACTAAAATCTTCAGATGACAATATTACAAATGACCCACGTGGGAAAGCAGATGTCTTTGCTAGTACCTTTGCAAGAAACTCTACTATAGATGATACCAGCCAGAATGTCTCAGTACTGGAACTTGATTCTCCCGAAATTGCCCCACTTAAAATACAGACAAGATTCGTAAAATCCATCCTAGACAATTTACCTACCAACAAAGCTCCAGGCCCAGATGGAATTCCGCCAATTGTTTTGAAAAAGTGTTCCCCTGAACTTGCCTCTGTCCTAGCCAAATTATTCAGACAATGCATACGTACTTCTTTATTCCCAAATTCATGGAAAGAAGCCAATATCCACCCAGTTCCGAAGAAAGAAAGTTCGTCTGACCCCTCCAATTACAGACCAATAGCTGTCACATCTTCTCTTGGTAAGGTATTTGAAACTTTAATTAATAAGCATATTGTTAAACATCTTGAATCCAACAACTTAATTAGTGATAGACAGTACGGTTTTCGCCACGAAAGATCCACCATTGACATAATCTCTTAACTCATACCATCCATCAATCAATTGATTTTTTTGGTGAAACTCATGCAGTAGCTCTTGATATCTCTAAAGCTTTCGACAGAGTATGGCACCGTTCCCTGCTGTCCAAACTCCCTTGCTATGGACTAACGTCTTTTGTTCCTTTGATTTCTTCTTATCTTAGTGACAGGAAAATAAGAGTAAAAGTAGATGATGTATATTTGAATTTCCACTCAATTAACGCCGGCGTGCCACAGGGATCAGTTCTGGCGCCAACCCTATTTCTGGTTCATATTAATGATCTCTTATCTGTCACTCACAATCCCGTTCACTCATATGCAGATGACTCAACACTACATAGTTCATTCACACTCAGACATCCATTTACAAAGTCTAATATCTCTACCTCTCAACTCAGTACAGCCATCTCCTTAAATCAAGATCTAGCTACAATCAGTGAATGGGGACAAAACAACCTTGTCTCTTTTAATGCTAGTAAAACTAAATATATACAGTTTACTAATAGACGGATATTGCCAGATTCGTACATTACCTTCAGTGCTACTAATATTCCCATCTCCAAAAGTATTGAAATTCTTGGTGTCTCACTTAACAGTGCCCTCAGCTGGACCTCTCAGGTCAGATCACTTGCTAAAACCGCCTCAAAGAAACTTGGATTATTGTACAGAGTCCGTAACTTCTTCGCCGATGAGCAGTTAGCTGTAATTTATAAGTCATGTGCGCTCTCAGCTTGAATATTGCTCACCCTTGTGGAATGGTTGTGGAGAGGTTGCATTAAGACAACTAGACAAAATTCAGAATAAGGCTGTTAGAATCATTAACAACCCTGCCATTACATATAAACTACCTCCCCTGCAAGTAAGAAGGAATGCTGCCTCCCTTGCATTATTTTACAGATATTTTTTTGGCAAATGCTCAGACGAAGTCGCGTCCATGGTGCCACCTCTCCATGCCTTCCCTCGTGCTACACGGGCATCTGGTAGCGCTCATGACTGGAATGTCACTCAACCATATTGCAGAACTTCTGCCTATCAGAATTCTTTCATTCCCCGAACTGCATCTCTCTGGAACTCGCTTCCCCAGAGTTGTTTTCCTCCAAATTTCAACCCACAATTGTTCAAGTCTAACTGTTACAGATATTTTATGAATAGAGGACACCAGTAATCTAGTGTATGGATTTTTTTTTTTCCCCATTTGTTTTTCCTTCCTCCGTTCTGTTATTTAAAAAAAAAAAATAACAACAAATCATGAAGTTCTTACCTACTGTGAATAATTGTTGAAGTTCATCCCTACTTCCTTCATGCGATTTTATTTTCTTCTTTATTACCTAGCCACATTGCTTTACTTCATTCTTACCTTCTCTTAACGATTTTATTTAGCTCTTGAATACAGTGCCTTCTTTTATGTTTTATTTAAGGTTTCAGGTTATTAGTAAGGAAAAAGGTACACACTTTGAGGAGCTCCACTTTCCGATAAATTTGTTAATAATGAGAGTACGTACATTATCATTTATCAATCCTACGTGAGTAAAGTATTTATGGAGAGAGAGAGAGAGAGAGAGAGAGAGAGAGAGCCGCATCCCCAGTTATGAAGCTTCTTACGGGGCGATCTTAGTTAGGGCTTACTGAGCATTAGAGCCCCGCCTGAGCTATTTATGGAGGTGCAGTACGCGACAAGGAAGAAGACACAGGACTGGGCGGAAGCAAGCCAGTTTAATATGTAGGACTCGGGGGGAACTATTGTAATTAAGTCTATCGTTTATGCGGAAGACAGCTGGAGAAACATATTGCGTTCTCTCACCGTCAAAAGTTAATTGCTTCTCTCTGTCATCACATGTATCAATATTAGACGTCAACAGAGCACATTTCTAAATTCGTCACTTAGGGCGATCTCACCCATTGCCTCCTTAAAGCTTCTCCGTCCGGCAATTAAATGAAATATAGAGATTATGCTACTGAGATGGCTAGACATCATTGTGCTCTTGAAAGAAGGGACTCTCACTGTAAGAAGAAAGTTGAAGGACTGTGGACGCGATTCCTAACACGATTTCTGCTTGTGAGGTGGAAGTGAAGGAAGAAGGTGGTGGGGAGGAATATTTACGAGACAAGACAGGCTCCCCCAATTCCCTGAGGAGGCGGTAAAGGAGATCACCTGCCCGAAGTCAACGAGAAAGTGAGGAGAGACAGCCATATGCAAGAGACACACATGTAACACAACCCCACGCAACATACACCCACGGCAACATAGCTACACGTGAGAGACACAAATAACACAACACACGAAAGAGATCCCGAAGTAACACAGCGACACGCAACACAGACTCAGGCAACGTAACTACACGTACGAGACACAAGTAACACACGAAAGAGACCAGAATGTAACACAGGCACACGCAACACACATCCATATAACATAGCCATACGTAACAGACACATAAATAGCACAGCACACGAAGAAGATTGACACGAAACACAGCCACACCTCCACATGCAACACAACCACACGCAAGAAACACACACGGAACACATCTGCACGCAAGAGACAGACATGCAACACAGCCACATACCAGATATTTCAATTATATATATTAAAATGATCATCCATATTTGCACGTCTGACCCAAGGCGAGAGGACCAAAACTATCCTAATGACGACTTTACTGGATAGCCTTGACCTTTTCCTGACTCACATTCTATTGATTCCTTGAACATTAATGGTCTTTCCAATAATTTCATCCCAGTGGAACATCATCTTTCCTCCTGACAGCCTCACTTTGTCTTTCGCCGCGACCCAGGTGTCTAGGGCTTCTGACAACCCCCCCCCCTTTTTTTTTTTTGCGTCCTAGCCATTCCAAAACACAACTTTTGTAAAATGTGACTCGCGCATCACTGAATCTTCCTTATTCTTAACTTTCAGATTTTAAAAGTAATCGAGAATCAGAAGAAATGATAATTCTCAGGGACTTGATGATTAAAATCCATTACAAAACCCTGTTCCTGTAAATTACGTGTGGGATTTGACTGACCAGTTATTGCATTTACTTTTTTCCCTTACGTTCTCTAGGTCAAGGAATAAAATTAATAGGTATCAATCACACTTATGCAACAAAAACAATCACAAATCATCTCTGTAAACTCAAATATTTCAGTGATTCTTCCCTGTGTACTTTCCCTCTTTTTAGTACCCTCACGCCAGCAAATATTAACGTCTTCCATAAATTACGCGCAAGCAATAAAAGCCTCCACAAAAACGCCATCTTTGCCAGCATCGACATCTCCCTAATTACTTCCCGGTGAGTCCTTGCGTAAAACCTCTCCGTATTTTTTCTCGTCCTGACTGCAGAGTAATGAGTGTGTTGGTGCTTAGTCTTCCCCTTCCTCTTCCTTAATTGCTCCCCTGTCACCTCTGAGAGTAATTAGTGTATGGAGGTTTTAGTTTTCCCCTCGACTGGTTCCCTGGTGATTTGAGAGGGAGCTCGGAGCGGGAAATTTGAAAAGCTTTTGTGCAGGACACGGGAGAATTGGTGGCGTGAGATGTGACTCTTGAGGTGTGTGTGTGTGTGTGTGTGTGTGTGTGTGTGTGTGTGTGTGTGTGTGTGTGTGTGTGTGTGTGTGTGTGTGTGTGTGTGTGTGTGTGTGGTGTGATTTGGTGGTGTAAAGTGTGGTAAATGTGATTCTGGATGGTGCGCCAGTATGTTTGTGTGGTGGGGAGGAGGGTTGTGGTGTGGTGGTGTGATTTGGTGGTGTAAAGTGTGGTAAGTGTGGTTCTGGGTGCTGCGCCAGTATGTGTGTGCTGGGGAGAGGAGTTGTTTGGTGTGGCAGTGTGATATGTGGGAGCGAGGTGTGGTACTGCGCTATTTGGTGGTGTACCGCATGGAATTGTGACCATTCTAACGCTAAATCAGGCTTACCTTTCTACCTCAGACAGAACTGCGCCGTCAGATTGCTCGAAATGAAGCAACCTTACTATGCCAATTTTACTTTAACTTAGCCTAGATATTCGTCCTTTTGTAGCTTATTTCACGTACCTATGTGTCAGAAAGAGACAATGCTACCGTTTTACATTCTTTCCATGGCACTTCTTCGTGACTAGTATCGTATTCTAATGTTAATGTACTGTTACAGCTCGGCACTGAAGATGGGGAGATGGGAATTTTAGGCCAAGTTGGAGTAAAAAGAATATAGCCACAGTTACAAACTATTCCGTACCATATCGTTCGTTTCATTTCTCATCGCCAGACTATGACTATCAATACCATTTTCATTTTTGTGTAATGACTAAGGCGTCCGCATTCTCGTAGGTTAAGTAAGCTCCCTAACACCTCTCCCATAGCGACTTATTATTGGATATGGATGGTTAATATCGTTTTGTACGTTACTTATGCAGATTATGGCGATATTGGAAGGATTTACGTAATACAGAATAAAACGACAAGGAGTAATAAACAAAATTAATCGCTTAGGAATAGGTGTTAGGGAGCTTCCTCAACCGATTAGAATACAGCCCTATGATACCCGAACTAACAGAACACGCAATACATCATTGTACATTACATTACAGACAGATATTCCGAACTGTCTTACGGAGATATTCTAGGGCTGCCTTACTCATGGCGGTGAGCTGTGATGGACTATGATGTCTGTGAGTCTTATTGAAGGGAGGTGATATGTGTTTTAGGATTATCAAATATCCACTTTTTCCTGCCATAACACGGATAGAACCAGCCTCCATGCGAACCAAAATACACTCAATAAACACAGCCCTCATTAAAGCAATTACCGTACATTCTCACATAACCTCACCACCCCTACATCGTCACATCATTATACGAGTAGTCCGCACAATCCAACTTGTCCGGAGAGCCACACTTTCTCAGCCACAATCCGAGACTCGTGGAAGGCTGGTGCGAAATTTACGAATATATGTGATTATACTTGGTGAGACAGATTATTATTTCATCAGCAGGGAAGAAAATCACCTTAGCCAGTTTGAGGCGACTATTAAAAGAAAGTGTAAACGTATGGACGAACTAACTGGCGTGGAGTATGATAGTTAACGTAATTATCACTTTAGGCCAAACTACACTCATCCTATCACTCTCATCCCCACCACTCTTCCTCCACCACCAGCAGCAGCAGTGTTCTCAGGCGGTTTCTGGTCCAACTTTGCACATGAGCGCTGTCGTTGAGAAAGTGCAGCAAGTGTGTAAGGCTGCGTTACTGCCAAACCTGAACACTTGGCCCCCCACCCAGCACGAAGGAAGGTTGTTGAGCAGGGAACAAGAGTCGTGGATGTCTTTAAAGCCAGCAGACAGGAGAGTACTGAGCCCCGACCTAAACCCGTTCATTCCTAGGACTTCTTTTATTTCCGTTTTATCCTTCTTGCTCCTAAACGATTCAAGGCATCAGCTTAGTGTAGATGTTAATGAAGGTTATAATATCTATCTATCTATCTATCTATCTATCTATTGCCAGACGCCTTAATCCCATACGGGGTGGCCACAAACAAATCACCTCCACGTCGCCCTGTTATAATGTTGCTCCCCAGTTCGTAAAATCTCTCGTGCTTTGAATAAAATAGTCTAGCGATAAGAATATCACATTAATTACATCCTCGAACTGAGGTATTTAAGAGACAATTTCACCACACAATTTATTCCTTTCAAAAATCAGTGATCCAAACGTGTGAAAGTAAATCTACCTCCAAAAGAAAAAAAAAGAAATAGCTCCAGAAAAAATGGTGTATAAACTTTACTGAGTCCCTGTTCACTACCGTAATTATTCCATTTATTGGCAAAAATACATCGCTTACGGTATGCGGGAAAAAATATTTAGAGGAATATACTGATTTATTATATCATACAGTAATTACCACATACACAGAATTCTTGCGCACGCTGAGTTTTATGGACAGTCACAAACAGGTAAGAAAAACTACACACACACACACACACACACACACACACACACACACACACACACACACACCATTAGGAAGGTTCTACTGTATAATGGAAACATACGAGGAAGCCAAAATCCTCTGGAGACAGGCCTTCTCTTTTGTGGAAGAGTGATGGCTAGAATTAATCTGTCCTTTGCTGGTGAAGTACGAATGGCGAATGGGTATGTGAGATATGAGTGATGTATGTGAAAATGTGTGTTTGTTTGGGTTAGTTTATACATCACTAGTATAAACCTGCAGGGTGCAAACATACAGAGACATTTCATCATCATCATCATCATCATCATCATCATCATTATCAATCATCATCAGTCATCATCAGTCACCGTCAGTCACCATCACTCATCATCATCATCATCATCATCATCATCATCATCATCAAGGGGTATATTAACATCACTTTGTCCGTCACGTTGAATTTCGAACATTAACTCTCGATTCACGCGGACCGAGAGGCGAGCACGCTACCACCAGCCCACCATGGATCCTTAAGAGACTGATCACTCCATATTCCTGATACTGAAAACCAAAAATAGTACGGTTGTCTTAACACGAGGTCGTAAATGCATTCCAACTAGGTAATAACTCGTGGTAATTAGTATTCAGAGTAATGGATGCCAGTAATAGTATGGCTCTACACGTCCATTGGTATTTATTCCAAGTGAGTAATGACTAATGGTAGCCCTTTAACTAGCCCATTAACTAGTCCTTTAACTCGCCCTATTACTAGCCCTATAACTTGCTCTTTAACTGGCCCATTACCTAGCCCTTTAACTGGCCTTTTAAACAGCCATATAAATAGCCTTTTAAATAGCCCTTTAAATGGCCATATAAATAACCCTTTAAATAGCCCTATAACTATCCCTTTCACTAGCCCTTTAATTGGTCCTTTAACTAGTCCTATAACCAACCCTATAACTAGCCCTTTAACTAGCCCTTTAACTGGCCCATTAATTAGCTCTTTAACTGGAAACTAGCCCATTAACTAGGCCTTTAACTGGAGGAGATACGTTGCTTTGGTGTTAGGGATAATTACCATGTCCTCACTCAGCCCACTATCCGGCGCCTTATCAGCAAGACTTCCACCCCATTAGCCACCCATTATTCACTTATTTTACAGCCAAGCGCGGTACTTTAGGACGCTACGGGTTGCTGCAGATCGTGTGAGATCCTGGGTTCGCATTCTCGTTGGTTAAAGAGGCTCCCAAACACTTTTTCCTAATCGACTATTTATTTTAGTTTAATATACCTTACTGTCCACTCCCCAAAGCTAATAATAAAATTGATCAGAGCGAGCACAACTAAACTTAACATCTCATCGTCGTGAAGGCGTTACGAGGTTCCTTTATTACAGATGACGTGGAGAGTTTATTGCACTATTATGTGTGGTATTTCAGTAAAGTTGAACCCCATATGGTTTAAACCCCCCTTGGTTCACGGGTCCCCACGGCCGTGAATTGATGGAACGACTGGGAAATCTGGGAGGGGGTAATGGGGTTCAATAATTCTGTCGGTAATTTGACCTGGGTTTGGGAGGCTCAAGGAAGATGAAGATGCAGGTGAGACTCTGAATTATAATATATTAAAACTATTGGCTTATTTTTATAGAAGATGCTCAGAGGAAGGAAAAACAGATAAATAAAAATTCATACATCATATTACAGATGTCCTCCATTATAGATAGATTTCTAAACACCTGATCTTAAAGTTTGTTTAAGGTGGCTGAGAGGAAACTATACTCCTTTTACTCTAACTTGGGCCAGTTTTTCGTCCTCTTACAGCATATTTTACGAAGTTAATGGCAGAGAAAAACACTACTAAAAAAATCCATTCTTTCCATGGCAAGCATCAAATTCTACACTGTTTTTACTCCAGCTTGGCCAAGATTCTCGTCTTTTTGTGGCTTACTTCACATAGTTCAGTGCAGAATAATACAATGCTACAGCGTGGCATCCTTTCCACAGCACTTCTTCTTGACTAGCATCATATTCTACTGCTAATCTATTGTTACAACTCGGCATTCATGATGGAGAGATTGTAATTTGAGGCCAAGTTTGTGTAAAAAGAGTATAGTCTAATATTTTCCACCAGCTCGTTGCATCTCACGCCCACTGATCCGCGCTGCTCTCATTCATCGCCTCTTTTATTCTTCCTTACCAATTAAAGTCTAACTGTGAAGCATTATCCAGTAAATGAGACTTTCCTACTCCATTTATCACTGAGGAACAAGGCAGTTTAGGTGATAATGCACGTGTCCATGATGATTATGGTGATGATGATGATGGTATGAATTCCTGACGCTTTTCATCACCACCATCATCACCATCATCACATCTGTCCACTCATCTCAGCATATACATATCTAGGTATTAATCTTGGTGATAGGCCTTGTACCCATGCCAGGTGAGAGAGAGAGAGAGAGAGAGAGAGAGAGAGAGAGAGAGTGTGTAATTAAGCTTAGCTGATCCGTGTCTGTCTAAACACATGTTACCAAATAAGAGAGAGAGAGAGAGAGAGAGAGAGAGAGAGAGAGAGTAATTAAGCTTAACTGATTTGTGTCCATAAAACTACATGTTACTGAATAAAAGCAGAAGACAAAGATTATTTCGTTACATCCACAAAAAGCGCCATTGATACACTGACCTTCATTTATCCTTTAAATTAATTGGCATTTTGATGGCATAGAGGGTTTCCCAAGGCTTAAAAAAACCCTCTTAACGTAAACCATAATATTTTTCAAAAGTATTCAGATACCCTTTGTATAACAGGCAGAAGTCATAACCATTAGTTCAGCGTAACGTTATTGTGGGATATTATACATGGTTTACGAGGCACTTAATTACAGAGGTGGGTATTCAGGAGAGTGCACAGAAGCAAGGTTTCGTGAGAATGGAGAAAGGAAACCAGAGAATGAGGTGGAAAAATAAACCGGGAGGAGCATTTTGGAGAGCGCACCTGGGTGTGGGAGGCGAGAGAGGTGACGAGTTGTGACTGAAAAGACTCCAGGTATTTCTGTGACAGCCACCCTGGGATTACACACCAACCAACAGACAGACAGTGTGTATATCTGTCTACTACCTGAGCGCCACCTGACGACGGGTGATTGCAAAGGCAGGTGTGAGGGAATAAGGTGTGGGTGGGTGCAAGCGGAGGAACAAAGCCCAAAGGAGAGATGAGGCTCAGTTTATTTCGGGAGAGAAAAGGAAACGAGAGAGAATGTTGGGGTTGCGTGTTTGTTGCATCGTTGGCCGGTGAGGGAGGGTGGTGAGGGAGAGTAGGTGAGAGAGGTGGTGATGAGGGAGTGTGGTGATGAGGGAGGGTAGGTGAGGGAGTATAAGGAAGAGATAGTGAGTTGGTGAGGAGGTAATGATATGGGAAGGTGGTTAAAAGAAGGTGAGGGAGGCTGTCAGAAGTGGTAGTGAGGAAATGGTGATGAGGGAACATTGGTCGAGCAAGTGAGGGAGGCCGAGGCAAATGTTGGTGGGGGAGGGGTGGTGAGGGAAGAGGTGGGGGGGGACGGGTGATGAGGGAGGAGGTTATGAGGGGGGGAGTGAGACTGAGGAAAGGACTGTGAGCAGGGAGTGCTAAGAGAAGAGGAAGGGGTAGGTGGCGGATAGTCGGGGAAGTGATGCTGTTGAAGGGGTAATGTTGATCTGTGTTTCACTATTGCATAATATCACAGTTTACCGGTACAGGAGAAGGACGCCTTCACGCGATAGCACCGATATAACCGAGCGGCTCTGTTGACCAGTTATACAGGCGTTCCTCAGCTCAGTTCTTATTTCTTTTGAGGGGGGGAAGGGGCAGGATGGTGTACTACAAAAGGGCCACGAGCCTCCCATACACCAGGATCACGTCTAGATGTGCTTGGGACAAAACGACAACAATAACAATAAAAACTACAACATCAAAAATAACAACTACAATAACAACTATAACAATAACAACAATACCTACAACAATAACAACAACAATGACAACTATAGTAACAACAACAACAACAACAATTACTACTACTACTACTGCTGCTGCTGCCTCTACTACAACTCCTACAACTTTTTTTTTTATCAATTCCATCCATTGGGGAATTATATTGTGAAGATCAAAACCAACCTTGCTAACACAGTTCATCATTTGGAGTTGTAATGTGAAGGTTAACACTAACCCTCATATTACAATCCGTTGGCCCCAAGCACGCCAACGGCTGTGGTTACCAACCATCTACTATTACTATTATTACTTTATTTTATATTGATTGATATTATTACTACTACTACTACCACCCCTACTACGACTAAAATGCTTGCTTTCACAAAATATCTTCAGTCAAAAAAATATATTTGTCAGTACGATGGGTCTATGTTAAGCTGAAGCAAATAGTCCAATTCTAAGCGGGTTATCCAATTCAGTACCATAAAGCCTTTTTGTAATTCATTCTTGCTGCCTCCAGGAAGTTTCATACATTTTAGGAAATCCTTTGGTTGTGTAGTGGCCAGTGGAGGCTTAACTTCCTCCAGATCGAAAAAGTCGTCGGGAGGCAGAAAAATACTATAAATAAATAAATAAATAAATGTCCTCATCGTGTTGGAAGAGGTCAAACGGGTACATGATCCCCAGTGAACCAACAACGATCCGCTGACAGGTACACACTGGCTATGAGTGGGAGAGTGACGACTGTACTGCAAAAACTGACAACAGTAAAGGGAAGTCAAGGCCTCAGTGAGTGACAACAATTTCCCAAACCAGTGGCAGAGAGAGAGGAATATTACGTTGACTGCACACTGTTACGTGGGATGCAGGCTAATGAAATACCGTAAAATAATCATAGGCGACCCACAAAATTGTCCTACAGATTTTGAGGGCTTGCTTGCGCCTACGCGAAATTGGTCTAACCTCCACGATGTTGTGTCGTCTTTCTATATAAATTCCTGCTCCTTCCAGACGATTTTATTGGGTTCATGAGGGACTTAGCGATCTGGAGGGGTTAAATATAGCCTTCATTTACCCCTTCAATACGAGTGGCATTTTTAAGCTGAATAAAATCGTCTGGAAGTAGCAAGAATAATAAAAAGTCACCTGATACAAGAGGGATATATGGGAATCAATGAATAAACAGAGAACTGCCAACAAATGTACAGTGAATATGAACAAGAGAGAGAGAGAGAGAGAGAGAGAGATGCTTCGGGGGCCAGGAACCGTGGGGGTGATGAGAGAAGAGTGAAAATAAAAGAGGATAATTAATGGATATGACAGCCATTCACAGATGAAAGCAATTACGGGCTGAAATTACCTTTATGAAGGGCGAGAGGGGAGAGACCTGAGGCGTGGAGGGAGAGTAATTGAGCGAGTAAGGGAGAAACACAGGGCGGGCGAGAGGCAGAGGGCGATATTCTTGTGTGGTCAGGAAGCTTCTTAACACCTCTTCCTTACTGATTTATTTCTGATTTTGCTCCGTTACTATATTCTTGCTTGTTATTAATGCAATCTATGTCGAGGTTAAAAAGGTATAAGAAGCAAAAAAGAGGCCATTAATGGGTAGATTGGAAAATAAATCGCTAAGGAAGAGGTGCTGGGATACCAAAGAGACCCAGGGAACACGAGAAAGTACTGTACAGGCATGACATCGACTTTCTTAGATTAGTTGCGGTCAGAATTGGGAGGTGAGAAGTACTGAGTGAGGGAGTATGAGAGGCAGCAAGGGGAGATGAGAAGTACTGAGTGAGGGAGTATGAGAGGCAGCAAGGGGAGATGAGAAGTATGGAGATAAGGTGTATTAATTAGAGGTAGGAAGGTGAGGTGATCGCTACTGGTTCGACAAATTACACTCGACAAAACCAATCTGGTGAGTAGCTGGGATTATACGACAAATCTTTATTAACCTAAGTTGGATTACAGTGGCGTAAAAATTATATGGGGTATTCAAATGCACTGGATACAAAAACTTTAATGGACACAGTTGATAAAAGTGAAGAACGCTTATGCACATATTTTACCCCTTGCGGTAGTTATCGATCATTTGTAATCTGCAAAGAGCCCTATTTTCTTTATAAACAAGATATCACATTGCTTCATGTTTACGGTTATGCATTGGTACAAGATGGCCAATACTTAGACTATACGCACCTGGTCACTTTCAAGAACGTTCCAAGTGATACCAGTATCTTGTTAAATCAGTAAGAAAAGTTGTTTGTGCTGCCCAAGTAAGGTATATATGTGTTATGGGTAGATGTGCACGGGGTGACATGGAAAAACTATCAACCTTCTATTGCCAGACTCCTTAATCCCGTAAAGGGTGGCCACAAACAAATCGCCTCCATGTCGCCCTGTCACCGCCATTTCACTGCTGTCTGTTAAATCAGCGTCCATGAAGAGGTAGTGCAAGCCACCAGCACGGATAAAGAGTGTATTATCCTCCCTAATTCACCTTTATCATGTCACTTATTATACCATTTTAGGGTGGCAGGGTTCCCTTTTTATACGGTGAAAAGGTGGGTTCAGGCTGATGATGATTTTTAGGGTGGGAATATTTTTTTATAATACTCTGCTTATACACCTGCGCGTTTAGAGACATTTGTTAAAGCTGCTTTCCATGAAACTAAATTACCACGCCCTGCTTTGCCATGAAACCAGATTAATTGCAATTACCGCTGCCATGCACTCAACTAGCACGCTGCTGAATCACGGGAGGACATTTTTTTTGGCAACATTTTCATCTTGCACAAAACAGACATAGCGTGTGATATACTGATACCTACCATGTTTTTTTTTTTTTTTTTTTCTGCACCTTGCCCCAAACAGACACACTGAGTGATATATTGGTAGAGGTCTCGTCCCCCACCACCTATTAACCCAGCTGTGTTTAGGGTGAGTCATTACGTTAGGGTGAAGTGGCTCAGGTGAGGTGAGCAATCAAGGGAAATGAGAGTCAGACAGGGGTGAGGTGATGAGCTGTTGACTGGCCTGGTGGGCATACAGTGTGTTAGTGTGACAATTTGGGCTTCATATTTGCTGCTGTTTTTCCCCTTTCTCATTGTTGGTGTTTTATTTTCCAGAGCTGTTGAGGATTGGTGTGTGTGTGTGTGTGTGTGTGTGTGTGTGTGTGTGTGTGTGTGGTACTGGGCTTAATGATGCTTTACGTGTGGCAGCTTGGACGTTTGGTGATTTGTTTTTTCGTTACTGCTTTTTTTTTCATTACTGGCGGTGGTTCGAGGAATGGTAATGAGTTTGGTGTGACAGGCCGGGTTTCATGTTTGGTGTTTTTTTTCCACTATTGGTGGAGGGAGTTTATGTATTTTTTAATTCATTTCTCACTGGTCTTCGTAAAAATCCTGGTGCCTATGGAATGAAAACTTTGGCTTCATGTATGGCGTTTTTTTTTTCTTATCAATGCTGGTGTTAAGATTTTTGTCATTAGTAGGAGTAATTTATATGTTCACTTTTTTTATTTATTTATTTATTTATTTATTTATTTTTACTGACAGTTTAGGCTTCATGTTTGATGTGGGCGTGCTTTCATTACTGGTAGATTTTTTTCGTTGCCGTTGGTGTGTGTGTGTGTGTGTGTGTGTGTGTGTGTGTGTGTGTGTGTGTGTGTGTGTGTGTGTGTGTGTGTGTGTGTGTGTGTGTGTGTGTGTGTGTGTGTTGTGTGTGTGTGTTTTTTTTCTTTTTACCGACTGGTAGTTCTGAGAATAGTGGTGCGTTTAATGAGAGTTTACGCTTTATGTTTGGCGGTATGAGTTTTCTTTTTTTAATTATTGGTTGTGATGTAATGTGTGTGTGTGTGTGTGTGTGTGTGTGTGTGTGTGTGTGTGTGTGTGTGTGTGTATGCGCGCGTTTTTTTCATATTATTCGTGGTGTTGAGAATGCTAATACTTTTAGTGTGTCAAATTTGGCTAGGGATTGGTTGTTTTTTT
Organism: Coenobita brevimanus; assembly: GCF_032717465.1. Taxonomy (NCBI): domain Eukaryota; kingdom Metazoa; phylum Arthropoda; class Malacostraca; order Decapoda; family Coenobitidae; genus Coenobita; species Coenobita brevimanus. Next base: position 7,544,878 of record NC_137018.1, on the reverse strand, counting down.
TAATGTATCGTAGTGCAATATATGAAGTTAGTCGTGTTTATTTGTGCTTTTGATGTGGCAGGAGCTATGGCAGGGGGTGCAATGGGTTTTCCATGACTGGCAGTGTGATATTCCGTCATGACCGCTGGTGCGATTGCTTTTTGAGAGCTGGTTGCGTGATTCCCCTTAATAACGTTTCCGTCATGACTATTTTACTACAGGCGGTCAGAGGCTTTTAATGACTGAGGATGACTTCATGACTGTTAGATAGCGAGTCAGTCATTTAGTCACCCAGTCAGGCAGATAGATAGTGAGTTAGTCTCTACTGGACCCAGATGCAGAGGTTTTGAGATGAGTGATGGTGTGCCTCTCTCACGTGAGTTTTGACGTTCATCATGTCCATTGGTGTGAGTTATGTACAGATAGTTATAAGATGTTTTTCTATGACCCGTGTATGTTTTTTCTTTTTTCCGTAGTGGCTTCTGTTTGCTTGGGGATGTAATAATTTTCCTGTTTTGTCGAGTTTGGTGTTTCTTTCCGTTTGTGTGGACTATTATTTTCATTTTTCATAATTGGTGATGTGACTTTTTTCTTCATGTTCGGTGTAATGTTCTTTTCTGTGTGTGTGTGTGTGTGTGTGTGTGTGTGTGTGTGTGTGTGTGTGTGTGTGTGTGTGTGTGTGTGTGTGTGTGTTATTTTCCATGGCAGAAAGTGTGATTTTTTCTCTGGTTTAAAAGTATTCAAGTTTGGTCTTGTAACGCTGTATTCTGTGTGTGTGTGTGTGTGTGTGTGTGTGTGTGTGTGTGTGTGTGTGTGTGTGACGCTATTTCATGTTTGCTGGTGTGACGCTGAATTTCCTGCCTGATAATGTGATTCAGCGCATGCCAACCCTCACCAATTAATATTTATTTGTTTGTTGTCGCGGCATTGTTAATTTGGGTAATAAAGTGCATTGTACGCTGAGTGGAGCACATATATTTTTATAGCGTGTGCGATTAATTGACAGCAGGTGAGTACTGGATGCAAATTTTGGTTGCACGATTTTTGTGTGTGTCATTTTTCACAGCTGCAGCCATATGCAGTCCCATTTTCCTCCTATAATATTTTGACATTAAATCATAAATAGCTCTTACATTACAGGTATTACAGGTGTCGCCTCCATGTAATTTATAAATTTTTGAGGAACTCTTAATTAAGGTGACGTGAGGTAAACCAGTTCACTGAGAGATGTGACTCGACAGACAAACTTGCAGCGAAATCTTGACTCCATTAGCCTCTGAATTTTCTCCTGAGGTGCAGAAAATCGTTCAGTGAGAAGAAGAAGAATCCAAAGTACGTGCTTGGATTGGGGGGAGGTTGAAGGTGATTGTTGCTAGAGAAACCTGATCGATTGATGAACGTTGCCATCCGCATTGTGAAACTAGGTAAGAAGTTCCGGATGCTAGACAATACTCTTAGTTAACTCCCAATATCATCCAAGATACAGGGTAGGACCAGGAAAACACTTGACCTGTCACTCCTTATAATCCCCCTCACTTCAGCCTAGCAAGCACATCATCAGGCGGCGCCAACCTTCCCAAGATATATCATTGCTTGAAGTTTGTTGTAGATGCAGTTTTTCGTTCCTTGACCCAACGCTGAGGCCGAGAAGCAAACAAGCTCCCCTGGACGATGCCACCTCCCAAAAGAAAACAATATCACTTCTCAAGTTGGCATATGCACACTCACTCACATATCTAGGCCTTTACGACGAAACCTGCCACGAGTATACCCCTTCCTTTGGTGCTGTTCATTAGAGCACACAGACCCACAGTCCTCCTACCTACCACTGTATATATTGTTATAAAGGTAACAAGCATAGGGCCGATGAGGAATGCTGGTCAAGTGATCCTCTTGTTAGGAAGTTACCCAAAGTCAGTCTGCTTTATTAGTTCTTCGTCCACCTGCCTCTATTTTAGTAACACACAGTAACAAGGCAACTATATAACCACCTCAGTGTCATGTTACACCCCTAGTGTCACTGAACCCCCTATGTTACTTTAAGTAACATCTACAGTATATAACTAACGTATGAAAAAGGAGAGAGTGTAGTATATCGAGTGGTCTATACAAGATAGATTTCTGTGTATATTATGACAGTTCAGGTATAAAGCAGAGAAAGCATAGCGAATTCCTCTCTTTTCCTCTCCCCACCGACACTCCAGTCGATATTGGCAGGAAAAAGTGAGAAGAATTAACAGGTAATATTTGCGAAGAAGAGCAATAACAACTATAATGGGAAAATAAAGCATTGATTCTAACCTTCTTGTTAAGGATAACCGGCATAGTAAGTACTGTCTTTCTCTAAAATTTTTGCTGAAGATAAAGCTACAGAAATTTTCCTCAAACTGTTCCTTGTAAAGATCAGTTTCTCAGATCGGCTTCCCCTCTTCCCCGGCGTACTGCCCAAAACTCCCCACTTTCCCTGCAGCCCTCGATGTTCTCGCTCTCATTTTTAGCTTTTCTGCTTCCAATACAAATGGCCCTTTGTTGCTGATCGCCGGCCCTTTCCACTTCCAGCCAATAACACAAACATCCCAAAATGTCCCTTCTCGGCGCCAGAAGGTCGTCATGTTTCTAGTGACGCTATTGCCCGTTCGGTCAGACTGGTGTCCCATTTTAGATGAAAAAAAAAAAAAAAAAAAAACTCATATGCCTGTAAAAAGAATAAAAAATGCATTAATCGTACGCATGGGGTTAATGGATATTGTTGTTCCAAATCCTCTCAGAGTGTTCATCTCTCCTAAGCTGATGAAAATCGTCTGTTGGTTAAGAAACAAATCAGATAAGATGCTACTGCAGTGAAAAAGTGCTAATTCACATCGGCTGACTCTTCATTCAGTCGCGTGACACTCTTCAATGCATGTTTAGGAGGTTAACTTCCTGTGACGAGGCTGTAAAATTATTAATCGAGGTTAAAAAAAAACTTGTTCCTTAATACGTACGGCTATTCCTCCAGCTTTCCAGTATTACGCACTTCAGATTTTCTCAGCTCTTGGAATTACATGAAAAGTCACGTTATTATTCTCCTCCTTTATTTCCATCCTTCAGCAGAGTACTTTACATTCTTTAAGTGTTGCCCAAGTAATGGTAACTTAGCGTGATTGTATTTAACGGCACAACATTTATCAGATAACTTTTGGGAGGAGTCGTAACTTTCATTTAGGACAGTTTACCTCCTCTTTGCGCCAAGGAAATATATGCGTAAGTTTGTTGAGTAATCACAGGAATTTGCATCTCGCCTAACTACTCTTCTCACACTGTCTCCCCCAAAATGATGCATTACAGAGGGACACAAGGTAGATTTCTCTCTCGATATTAAAAATGGTTCCAGATAAATCACTCCATCACTCAGAATTGCCTCTCCTCACACTAGCACACTTAACATACTGCCACGCTTTACCGCATTTCATACTACAACACTTCACACTGCCAAATCTCAAACACAGCTCACATTGCCGTTCTTCACTGCTGCTAAATATAACACTGCCACGCATCTCACCTTCATCCCTCACACTCTCCCTTTACACTCACACCTTATATGACTACGCCTTACACTTTTACATTCTTACACTCCCACACCTCACACTGCCACACCACACAGCCCTGCGCCTTAGAACACTTTACGCATTCACACATCACACTATCATACCTTCCATTCGCACATATCACGCAACATAGACCACACCATGTCTAAAATTACTGAAATCTGAAAGTCGGTGGGATCATGACACAGAAACTCTTACGTGTACAGATGCTTATATTTCTTGTTATTGTTGAATTTTAATTTTTGGTCTTCAGTACTCAAGAATTCTTATGGCACCAATACAAAAATAAATGAGTAAACACATGGACACGTAGATAAAGAGAGTTTAGTGTGCTTTTTTTTTTTTCTGTGCATGTAAAATCAATGACTCTCTCTCTCTCTCTCTCTCTCTCTCTCTCTCTCTCTCTAATTCCTTCTTACAGTACAAAACAGCAATACATTTTACGGCCCATTTAGTTCCTGGACGCTGAGCCGTGACCGAGGATGCACGAGGGGTGGATTGGTTGAATGTGGGAGGAAACCTTTTAGTGGGGAGTGAAATTTGAAGTTGCCGCGCCACTTTGCAACTTGGATTTGGGCTCGGGACGTTGTTGGGCCAGCATTTTTCTTGTTCAGGGGAGAGGGGGAATGGTAAATTGTGTTGTTTTTCGTCTTTGCTTCACGTGGTGGCACCGATATAACTGGGAGGTGGAGATGCCCGGCTGTACACACGTCCTTCAACTCCCTTCCTATCCCCCCCAAAAGGAGAATGGTGGTTTGCAGGAGAGGGCAACTTCAGTCTACCGTCCACTGGGTTCACATTCGGATGAGCCTGGGGGTTGCAACTACTCTCTTCACCGATGTCCCTTTTTTTTTTTTAACTTTATTTTTCCAATTTCCTGACGGATTTATTCAGTTATACATTTTTCGACCTGGAAGAATTAGATAAAGCCTTCAGTGATCCCTTTACTACTCGAGGACTTTCCAGAAATGAAGGAAATCGTCTGTAGGTTCCAACAATGAGCAGAAGCAGTAAATCATTTTAATAATATGGTTAATGTATTCTGAGGGTTCCTTCATACAGATGTCATCAGGTCTTCCAATTAACCCTTTTAAAGTGCAGAACTCATCCAAGTGGACTAAGATCGTTTAGTACCAGAACAAAAAAGGGAAGAGGAAAAGGAACAAGGAGAATAATCAACGAGAAACTCTGAATGGAGACTATTAAATCATAGGCTGGCCGCAGCAGCAATATAAAACGCACATGTTATTGGACTGGGGTATTTTATGGAGACTGTTTATACTAACTTCAGCCCAATACTTCTGTCTAAAACTGAATTACATAGTGTAACAAGGATGGGACTGAAAAGGGCGTCATCATCTTGGAGATCGTAATATCCATGAATAATTCTTTTCAACCCGTAAAGTGCTACATGCCTCTCAAGAGGATCGTTCTGCAAGTGCTACAGGGGTTGCGAGAGCCAGGTTAATAAATTTCTGAACCCAGTTTGATGTACTCATTCATTCTGTAAGAAAAAAATTGAGATTGGAGCAAAATGAATGTTCTGATGTGTTTTTGCATCTGTGGAGGGGTGGGTGGGCATAAAATCTTAGGTTAAATTATATGAAAAATGCCTCCACATCCACAATATCTTCACGACCGTAATTACTGTTGGAGGAAGTACTAGTATACCAAGAAGGACACGAAATCATCTGACCATTATCCAGTTTGTAGCACATTTCATTTACAAACTCCATCCACTTTTTTCTGGATATTCACGAAATCGTACATTCATCCTGTGTTTGTACATCCCATTTACAGAAACCAACCGCAAGTTTCAAGAGATACACAAAGTCTTTCACCCATTCTTTATCAGTGCATTCCTTTTACAAACAACCATCTCATTTTTCAGGAGATACGCAAAATTCTCCATCTATAATCTATTTGCGTATTCCCTTTACAAACTCCACCGAAATTTATCAAGGAATACTCAAATTAATCTTCTCTCTTAATATATTCCCTTTACAAACACCAATTAATTTATGGAGGAATACACGAAGTTGTCCATCTTCTGTTAATACATTCCTTTTACAAACACCAGCAGATTTATCGAGGAATACATGCATTTATCCTTCTTCCGTTAATGTATTCCCTTTACGAACTCCAGCCACTCCTTTCTTCACAATATATTCCATGTAAAACAGTTGTCCCCGCAGCAGAGACCTCCTGGGAGCACTCACCTCCGACACAATGGGGGCCAACACACTCCACCGTAACGAGAAAAGTTGCCTCTGTGTCCGTGCTGGTGGCCACAGATCGCCTTGTGCCGTGGAGGAGGGCGTGTCCAGCCGTGAAATAGCTGTATATCACGGCTTTAGGGCGAAGAAAAGAGAAGAAAACAGAGAAAGAGGTCTAAAGATGAGGCTGCTATAGGGGATGATGAAGGGTTTAAAAGTGTGAGAAAGCAGAGTGGTGTTGCGTTGCTTGACACTGCTCCATGATAGACGGCGTAAACAGGCGTGAAATTGGTGTATATAATCGCTGAAGAGACAAGAAAACCGAGAAAAAGGTGTAGGATGGGACTCTAATACGAAATGGTGCGTGGAAGAAAGTGTGAGAGAGAGCAGTGAGGCCTGAAGTTGGTTTCTACTGTACCATGATGGAAGGCGTGTACAGGCGAGGAAAATAAGTGTATGTCACGACTTTTTGCGGAAGAAAACAGAGAAAGAGGTGCTACGATGAAAGTAATGATTTGGCACGGTCGGGAGGAAAGTTTATGAGGTAACAGGGTAGAATGAATTGATGCGGAGATAGGAGGCTTATTCAGGTGTAAAATATCTGTAAATCACGGTTGTTTGGAGAGGAAATACGGGAGGGGTTATAAGGATGGTACAGTAATACGGGATGGTGAGCGGTTTAGAATGGTAAGGGGAAGAAGGGAAACATGTGAAGGGATGGATTGAGAGAGGTGCAGTGACATATGGCTTGTTTAAGCTTGATATCATGGCATTTTGGAGAAGAAGATCGAGAAAGGGATGTAAGGATGGAACAGTGTTAAGGAATGGAGAGTGACCAGAAGCGTGATAAGAGGGCGTAGAGGAAAGTGGTGGTGGAAAGGCCTAGAGGAGCTTTGTATTGTGGTTTTGAGGGTGTCCAATCGTGAAATAAGTTTACCACGGCACTCTGGAGGAGAAAACCTGGAAAAAGGTGGTGGGATGGAAGAGTAATACGTAATGGGGAGTGGTCTGAAACTGCGGGAGTGAGAAGAGATAAGGTGGAAGGATGGTGTGATAAAAAGCGCATCTAGGTGTGAAATAACTTTTTATCACAGCATTTGTGACCCAGAAAACCGAGAAAAGAAGTCTAAGATTGGGCGTAACGGGAGAAAAAGAGCGGTTTGGAATGGTGAAAGGGTGTTGTGATGCGTGGAGAATGAGAGAGTTTCAAGAGTTGTTTGATATCGTAATATAAGGCGCGTCCAGGCGTGAAATCACAGTTTATCAAGGCGTTTTATAAATAAAACCTAGAAAGAGGCTGAAAGATGGACCAAACATATATAATGGAGGGTGGTGTGGAATAGTTTTATGAGGAGATGGATGAAGAGGAAGAGTGGAAATTAAAATGCTTGCTAACGTGGCAAAAGTCGCGTCAAGCCTTAGAAAAAAATGTATATTAGGTCATTTTAGAGAAGAAAACTGAGCACGAGGTTGAAGCATGTGATGGCCGTATATGTGGGAGGGAGGCTTGGAGGGGTGGCAGTGAGTGGAGGTGACTGATTATTAAGGAGGCAAAGAACTAGGAGGAAGGATGGAGTGGATAAGTGCAAGATGGAAGGGGACTGGGAATGGTGAGAGAGACTAGTAATAAATGACTGTATAAATGCATCAAAGAAAGAGGTGGAAGGATGGAACAGGAGAGCATGAAGATGGGCGGTTTGGAGTGCCTGAAGGGGATATTGATGACTTGTACTAGAAAAGGTAAAAATCGATTAAACAAAAATTGTGCATGAGGGGTCCAGTGATATCTTAAATGATCAACAAAGCTCGTAATGTTCTTGATTAATCTCGTACTATCTGAAAGCATATAAGTTAACAGTACTGGCTAGAAATTGTCAAGGGAACTATATATATGGCATCCTTAATAAACGAAACTTAATAATGTGGGAGAGAATCATCAGGGAATTTGCAACACCAATAATCCGTGGTGTCACATTGTTTCGCGTGTGTTTTTCACCGTTTTTTTTTTTTTTTTTTTTTTTTTGGTCGACTGTACGCAGGAGGTGCAAATGTGGTGTGAGGAAGTACATAGAGGTAGGAAACATGGAGTAGTGCATGGGAGTAATGATGAGTGGTGATAGGGGACCTCAGGAGATTAATTTCATCAGAAGAAATTGAGGAGTGTTTGAGAGAAGGGGACTTAAAGTTGTGAGAGGGAGATGCGATGAACAGCGTTACAAAAACAAACGAGTTCTTGATGGAAGAATGGAGTCGGCATGCGTAAGGGAATGACGCTTGGAGTGGCGGGAGTATTTGGTGTCTTTGTTATTGGTATGTGATATGAGGGGCGTTTGTATAACCGGGCAGTGAAGCCGCTCAGTTATATCAGTGCCACCATGCGAAGGCGTCCCTGTATAATAATAAACGCAGATACTGACGGAGAATAAGAAGGACGTATGCAGTGGGGTAGTGCATGAAGGAAGGAGGCTTGAAATGGCTGTAGGGAATTATGGCTAGTGTTGACAGTCTTACGTTTTTCTCGTGGCCACCCTTATCACCCCAAGGATACGACGCGTGGGAATGTGCTATGGTGCTTTACGAGTGTTTGCTTTTCATTTAGGGTTCTCATTTAACACCGGAGTCACCCACACACCCTGTCCTATCCGCAGAAAAATGGGACGATAAATCTTGTGTTTCGGCAGCGTGGAAATACACCATATATTTTGCTAGAAATATGAGTGAAAATACGACGTGAGTTATTTCCAGAAAAAAAAAAAAAAGCAAGGGGAAAACTTTTGACGTACTCATGTAAGGAAAAACAAATTCTACTTTTACTAGGAAATTTATCAAAGTTCATTATGACATTCTTTACCTATATATGATTAAAATGAGCTTTATTACCACCCTCTCTGCATTATTAGGTTGTTCTGCTCCTATCTACATTGTACACTCCTATTTGCATTGTATATTTCACTTCTTTATTGGTCTACAAGAACATCATCTGTACACATTACCTGGCAGTGGTGACACGATGATATGGAGGGGAGGGGAAATTAAGGTGAGAGGGAATGAGACAGGAGACAATGGAGAGTTATGAGTTGGAGAGAGAGAGAGAGAGAGAGAGAGAGAGAGAGAGAGAGGAGGAAACGAAATGGAAGAGGAGACCAGGGGAAGGGCAGAGGGAACAACGAGATTGAGGTGCTGAAGGGGAAAGATGCGATGAGGAGGGGAGAGGCGTGAGTGATAACAAGAGGCTATGAGAGGGGAGTGAGGGGAGTTGGATTTAGAGGGTAACGATAATGGCGTAGGGGCCCGAGGCGAGGCTATAGCAATCTAAAAAATATGGATGGGGTAGGTGATTAGCGCATCCCCCTAGTGGGTTATGATCAGTCCTGTGGCTACATTAGATTATAACTTGCATGTAAAGCTTATTCGTAACCCAGATTGGTGCCACAAGATCTCTATAGTGTTTTTACATTAACTTGGCCTAAAATTGCCGTCTATCCAACTTCACTGCTAAGCTGAAACGATAGATTAACACTAAAATACGAGGTCTAGTCACCAATAAAGTGCTATGGAGATGATTTAGTGCCGAGGTGTCGTCTTTTTCAGCCACTGAGCTACGTGAAAAAAGCTGCAAAAGGACGAAAATCTGGGTCAAGTCAGAGTAAAAACGGTATAAGCATCGTAACTCATGCCATACCGTGACATTTTTTTTTCACGTCCTTCTAAACACTGGATGATTTTTTGTTATATAATTTTTTTAATGTAGGGGTTTGATACAGCCTTCGCCAGTCCCTCCACCACTAGGCCACTCCTTTAAACACAGCACATGTCTGATAGCAGGAAGTGCTAGGTACAGAGAGACGCCATTCTATAGGAGGGGTTGAGAGGGTAAAAAGAAGACAGAAGTGACTGAGTAGGGTAGAGCGAGGGGATGAAAATGAAGTAGTGTCATGGAGTGAAGGAAACGAACATACACGAGGGGACAAAGTGCGTGGGAATAGAGAACGTGTAAGGGAATGAGTGAGGGGTGGGTAAGGGGTAGAAGGAGATCTGAGTGGGGGAAGAGGGTCAGAAAGGGGATAATATTGAGTGGGTTAGAAGCCTGGTGATCTAGTGGATTCAGGAGCTCCAAATATGTGCAGTTCATAAGGGTTTAGTTCAAGTTATTGTTGGTGTTTACTGTTCACATAATACCGCTCAGGGAACAGTGACTGGTTTCCTTACGCAAAATGCCCTTGATTCATGTTACAGATGAGAGAGCATAAGACTGGATGGATGGATAAATGAATGGATTGATGGATGGATGGATGGATGAATGGAGGGATGAATGGATGAATGGAGGGATGAATGAATGGATGGATGGGTGAATGAAGGAATGAATGGATGAATGAATGAATGAATGGATGGAAGGATGGATGGATGGATGGATGGATGGATGGATGGATGGATGAATGGATGGATGGATGGATGAATGAATGGATGGATGGATGAATGGATGGATGGATGGATGGTAAACGGAAGAAAGAAGGTAATGTCGGAACAAGAGGGAAGGGAGGAAGAATTTGATAAGTGGATGGAGTTGTGGAAAGAGAAATAGGGCAGTGGATAAAAGAAGAGGATAGGTCAGAATAGGGACAAAGAGGTAATAAAGAGGGTAGGAATAGGCAGGTAACGGCAAGGGAAGCATCATGAGAGTTGGGGTGAGGGGAGGAGAGTAGGGGCGAGGGGAGGAGAGGGGGCAGGAGGGTTTGGGAAGGGATGACGTATTTTTTTCGCTGTGTTCTTGCTGCCTCCAGACGATTTTATTCAGTTTGAGAGAGAGAGAGAGAGAGAGAGAGAGAGAGAGAGAGATTTTGTTAGCGTCTTGACAGTGAGGTATATCCTTAAACTGAATAAAATCGTCTGGCGATAACAAAAACAAAAAAAAAAGGGTTAAAGGGGTTAAGCAAACCGGAACGGGGCCAAGGACAGAGAGAAGAAGGGGGTTTAAAGGCCGTATACTGAAACCTTAAATCGCAAAGGGGAGTGCAAGCCTTTAACTTTTGAGACATTTATGGAACGCTTGTGTATATTACGTTAAGTTAGCCTGCATCCCGTAGCACAGAACGCAGTCAGCAGCCATTATAGGAAGGCCAGATACGTTCCAAATCTAAGAATCATTGTAAGAAATTTTGAGGTCTGTATCCCACTTCTCGATCACTGGTTAGAAGAGAGCGAGGCAGGGGTAAAAATGTGTGGCCTGGGAAATGCAGAGAGGAGAGGGGGTAAAGGAGTGGAAGGTGGAAGAATGGAGTGAAGGAAAGCAGCACGAGGAGAGGAGAGAGTGGATTCAAGCTGATAGAAGGGAGGAAAGAGGCTGGATTGAGGGTAAGAAGGAGAGCTTGAACAACCAAACTAGCTCACTCATGACTTTCTCCTCGCTATAAAACCCAGTGGATATTCAACAACCAAACTATCTCACTCAATGACTTTCTCCTCCCTATAAAACCCAGTGGATATTCAGATAGCCAGTATCAGCATCACAAGACCTCGTGCCATTTTCACAGTAAGCTTTTTCCCAAGAGTTCCTGCTAATCGCTTTTCAATACTGACTGCTTATGGAACGAAAGACACGTCCCCTTTTCAGTGTCAAGAACTTTAAATGGGAGCCCATAACTTTAAGCGACCGTCTTAGAGAGATCGCGGGGTAAAGCTCTGCGTCTCAGCCTCCCATTACCAAAGATCACGGCCCTCTTCCCACCCCCAGCATCTCCCGGCCCTACCAGCTTGTGTCTTGAGCCCCTGTTATATAAAGCTAGTCTTGAAACACTGCTGCACACACACACACACACGCACACAGACACACACACACACACACACACACACACACACACACACACACACACACACACACAGGAAAACCGTTTGAATTTACTGTACTCTTTTAGTACATTCGATCACTTGCAATGATCCGTCAATTTGTGCTTATTAGAATGCAGCTTGCCAACTAATTTCCTTCACCCTACCTGGTGCCGTGTTGCTATAAGAGAAATGATCGATGAATTCGCAACTGAAGGCGAATTAAGGTGGAGGTTTTTGGTCAGCGTCTTTGGCCATACGAGGTAAAAAGAACAGCCTACCCCTAAGCTTGAGAATATCGTCTACATGTACTAAGAAAAAATAGGTTGCTGGGTGTCGTGTAAGCATTACATGATGGACGGTGTAAGTTTGTGTCCGATTTGTTAAAAACGCGAATAATTCTCAGCTTTAAGATGAAGATATAATTCTCCTCCGTTGCATCTGTAAACTAAAAATAAGACAGAACGATATATGCTAACCTTTCAAGACCACTTTGTAGCCTTAATTAAGTTGTTGGAATTCCTAGTAAGAGAAAACAGAGAATATTTTCCACCCACTAAAGAGACTATTAAGAAATCATAAACGTTGAGGGAACTAGTCACTGATGGAACTATTGCTGAAGTGAACTGGACAAAAGATTTAATTATAATATTCTAATTAAGATAGCTTGAAACCACTGACTCCAAGGATTTTTCTCAACTGTGGCAATCCTCAGCTATGATTTCTCCTGTTAACTGCAGACGATTTCACTCATTACTGGAAAACCTTACTAGATCTGAGGTTTTCGAGCGTCCATTACAATAAAAGAGTTAAAGAGACGATGGGAAAATGATGTTTATACTCCTTTCACCGTAACATGGCCTAGATTTTCGTCCTTTTCTAGCTAATTTCAAGTAGCTCATTGGCAGATCAAGAAAGTGTTTTACATCTACATTCTCTCCATGGCGCTTCTTCGTGACTAGCATCATATTCTAGTGTTAACCTGCTATTACAACTTAACACAGAAGATGGAGAGATGGCAATTTTAGACCAAGTTAGAGTGAAAGGAGTATATTAACTGCACGATGATCAGCTATGCATATATAGGAGAAGGTAACTGGAGAGTGAGGTAAGGAAAACTCGATTCGCGGCCTGGATTGGTGAGAGACGATGGGGATGAGTGGTGATGGAGGAACTAGGAGATGCTATATTTACAGACACCTTAAGTTAGCCCTGAGATAAGGCGTTTAGCAGTGGATTACTTAGTGCCCAGGTGGTGACATGTGATGTGATTGGCCCCATCTGTTGAAAAATAAAGAATTAAGGGGAGAAATAAGTACCGAATATATTAAAGATTTGGGTGATGAATTGGTTTACTTAATCAGAAAACTATCTATCTATCTATTGTTACATAGCCTATGATTTCATCATCCTTTGTGTAATTCTAACGTACACTGTGCTGCCTGTTTGATCACGAGCGTGTTCTGCCTCAGTCCCCCCCTTCTACCGTTATAGTAGAGTAAGTCGTCCTTTCTGTTATTCAGTGCGGGATTGTCAACTCTTTGTCCCCATGGCTTCATTTGCGCGTCCTTCTTACAAGTTGTATCAAGCTCTGCTGGCCCCTATATAATGAGCTCAGTCTCTGCATCATTGCCACTTAGATCTGCTCCTCATTTTGTTCACATCTCTGTCCTCCCCTGTACAGTTATTATTATTGTGAGTGCTCAAGAAATCTCCAAACATCTAGCAGCTGTGTGTAATTTGAGTATAACTGTTGTTGCATTTTTTCTTGTACTGTGTAGCATAAGGTGTTGATTTGTAGGCCTGGTAGTGTTTTTGTAATTCATTTTGTCAGCCAGTGGTATTAATAGTTTGTATCTGTAATTATTTATCTTGCATTAACTGAGCATTACCCAGTGTATTTTCATTTTATCAGGGCTGACTTAGATAAATTTACTCATGCTAATTTCGTGTTAATAGAGGCTATTGCAGTTAACCATATATTTAACCTGTTTTTTGCCATTACATTATCCTTATGAGTCCTGAATGTTTTGTTGTTAGTTTGAGCATTAAACTTTAACTTGTAATTTTACCTAACTCTTTTGTTTTGAACCTGGAACTTTACGGGACAGTAGTGACTCTTAGTATTCTCACTTAATGTGTACATTATCTTTCTCTGTTCCGTAACACTATCTATTGCCAGACGCCTCAATCCCGTTTGGGGTGGCCACAAACAAATCGCCTCCAAGTCGCCCTGTCCCCCGCCATTTCACTGCCCTGCTCCCAACTCACACCCCCCTCTCTCATATACCTCTCCACCCCATCCCTCCATCTCATCCTCGGCCTCCCCCTCCCTCTTCCCCCCTCCACCTCACTCACATACACTCTCTTCGTCAGTCTTTCGCCCTCCATCCTCTCCACATGCCAAATCAGAAAACTGCTGGGAAGAAATACGTCCGAGCCTATGTTCAAAGCTTAATACTTCTTATAACAATGGAAGAGTAACAACAGTTTACTCAAAATGCTAAAACTTTGAAAAATGTACATCCTATCCTATGCCCAGGGTCGGATACACATAAAAACAATGTAACAATGATAGTGGTGTACTGTACTAAGGAGGGCAAAGAGTACTGTAAATGTGGAAGGAGTACAATAAGCTTTACAACCAATGTGACTTTTACAATGATTTCAGTGTAAGCCTGTACTCTTGGTTTTCCATTTCTAGGGATTTCACACTTGACCCCCTCCAGCTCTTACTCCCCTCCCCCCCTCACACACACACACACATGACCCTCCTCAGCATCACCCTCTCTTACTTCCTTCACACACACACACACACACACACACACACACACTCTCTCTCTCTCTCTCTCTCTCTCTCTCTCTCTCTCTCTCTCTCTCTCTCAATACAATGCATAAGGAAGGTCAAAGGTCAGAGTGAAAGGTCAGCATATCGTGCCGTTCAGGACCAAGAGAAAGGAAATATAGATGCGCTTTTTTTTTTTTTTAATGTTATCAGGAAAAATATATATATATCCATCTCTGCGGAAAATGTGAGTAAGAGGGTGTGAGAAAGTGAGTGAGTGTGACAAACGGGAGTTGAGGGAGCGTGTACGTGGGAGAATGTGTAGAATGAGAAGTTAAGCTAAAGAATGAATGTGTGGGTAGTATAGATGTGTGTGTGTAAGAGAGAGAGAGAGAGAGAGAGAGAGAGAGAGAGAGAGAGAGAATTACAAACAGAAGCCAAGCGAAAGAGTGAGTGACTGGCTGACAATTAATGAGTGTAATGGTAGGTGATAGTGTGAAAATAAGTGTGACTGCCAAGTATGAGCTAATGAATTTTAAAGTATGAGCGATTTTACGTGAGATTATGAGTGAGGTATATCCCGGGAAAGATGGAGACAGTGCGAGGGTGAGAGAGGTAGAATGTACGAAAATGAGGGAAAAAGTGTGAGAGTTTGTAAGAGAGTGTGACCATGAGAGAAACTGAACAATAGTGGGTGAGAAAGTGACCGAGTGACACTGGGGGGAAGGGAAAGTGAATGAATGAGCGAGAGTGATTATGCGTAAGTGTGAGTGTGAAAGCAAGTAACAGAGTATGACTGTGAAAGTGAAATGACTAAAACACTGAACGAAAGTATGATATTTGGTATAGAAATGAGTAGAAGGAACTGAGAGAGTAAAATGCATGAAGTGTGAGCGAGGTTGAGTATGTTCGACAGTGACATAAGTCCGAAGTGTAAAGAAAAAATATCCTTTCACCACATTTCCTTTGCATTACGAAAAGGAAAGATCTTTTTTCCTTGGTCTTCCTCTCCTCCTTTTGCATAAACATTGCTCCAGTAGCCTATACCTTTTCCTTCTTCGTCCCTTAAAACCAGCAACATTTTTAAAGGTAATTTGTTGTACGGTCGGACGATTTTATTAAGCTTTGGAGAGATTTTACGAACTGGAGGGATTAGATACAGACTTTATAAACCCCTCCATTGCTGGATCCAATTTCTAAGTTAAAAAAAAAAAAGTTTTGTTTTAGCGAGAATAATAAAAAAATAAAATAAGTCTTCTAATTGTAAAAGTATTGAAAAACTTAAGCTTACGTTCTGCAGACTGATATTTTGGTTGGTTAAGGAAGCTCCCTAACACCTCTTCCATAGCAATTTATTTTTGGATATGGCTGGTTAATATCCTTTCGTACGTTATTCATGCAGAGTATTGCGATATTGGAAGGCTTTATATGTAACACAGACGAGTACAGTAAGGTGTAATAAACAAAATAAATCGCTAAGGACAGTAAGGTGTAATAAACGAAATAAATCGCTTAGGTAAAGGTGTTCAGGGACAAGGGTTCTCAGAAATGGTTTAATATTCAACAATAACTCGAATGCTACATATGCGCCAATATTCTCATGCGGGTAGGAAGCTTACTAACACCTTTTCCTTACCGGTTTATTTCTGATTCTGCTCCATTACTACTTTCCTGTGTGTTATTCATGCAATCAGAAGCAGAAAAAAAAAAGAACGGTATTAATGGGTAGTATAGAAAATAAATCGCTATGGATGAGGTGTTAGGGAGCCTCCTGACATGACGAGAATACAAAAGATTGCGCGAGGATCATATGAAATCCCTAGAATGCAGCCAAGTCAAATGAGATGCAAACAGAGTGCAAGTTACCCCACCACTATATCACTCCAACCCTGCCAAGATAAATACAGTAAAAGCTGCCTCAACATCCCCCTGGTTCGTAATGTAATGCGAACACGTGGAGATGTAGTGTTGTCTTGCTTGCCTGTCTAGATGATGGTGGTGATAGTGGTGGTGGTGGTGGTGGTGGTGGTAGAAGTAGTAATAGGTACTTAGCAGGGCACAGCCGAAGGGCGCCACTAGCAGGAGCAGGAAATTACAACCGCTGTTAGAGACGCAGACTGGAGGTTGACTCTTTGTCTGCGGACTGCCTAATTAGCACTATATTACGGCTAACGACAGACGAATTAACTGTGCTCAAGAGAGAGAGAGAGAGAGAGAGAGAGCAAAGAACCTCTCTCTTTATTCCAGCTTACAATGAACGATTATCTTTACATTCATTCACCGCAACCAAAGGACTAAAAGCTCATTTGTTTACAGGGGAGACAGAAACCCGTATTCTCTTAAGGAAGCTCCTTAACGCCTCCTTATTAGCTATATATTTTTGGATAGGACTGGCTAGTATCCTTTCGTACACTATTAATGCAGAGTTTGGGGATACTGGAAGGATTTAGGACAGTAGTTAGGGCTGTGAGGGAGGCTGTAAGGGAAGATGAATGTTAGGTATACAGGAAGGCTAAAATTTTTCCCACGAGAGGCAAGAGGGATATAGCTGACGTCAGCCGGAGATGGACGCTGAGTACTTTTCGCTCTCAGGCTCCCGTGATCCAACTCTTCCCTGAATAAAATCGTTTGGCGTAAGCTGGAATAGACTGCAAGAGTTTTTCCGGCCATGAGAGGGTTGCTGATGACGGTATTAACACTCTCAGCCGCCTATATTTACACTAAGCTGAATGAAATCGTCTGGGAGTATGAGGAATAGGATACTGTGAAGAAAGTGCAATCGTGAAACGGTTAAGGGACATTAAGGTATTTATTTCTCAGCCCAGAGAAGAAATAAGTTAGTGACATACAAAAATAAATGAGTAAATAAATAAATAAATAAATAAATAAATATAATGTCACGTAAACTGTCCATAACCCCCATGAAACTAACACGAAATATTAAAAACTGTTTCAAAAGAGAAAAATCGTACTAGTTTCAGTTTCCATTTTCTTTACTACAGGTGCACTTAGATAGGCTAGTTCATTCAGTCTAAGAGAAGAACTATTTCGTTTATCTCAGGGTAATTTTAAAGGCCCCTCAAGAGTTTTAATTTGGTGTTCTGGTCCCAGGTTCATTTAAGACGTGAACCCGGAAGACTGCTGGCTCAAGTTGCCCCGTTTCAGTCCACTATCCTCCTTCCGGGGGTTATGGAAGCACCTGAGAGACGTTTATACAACCAGGTAGGAGATCCAGTTAAATCAATACCTCCACGTGAAGGCATCCCTCACCAGCACAAGCGTATGAATTCAGCGGTATTTATCAATTTTCTATACATCTGAGAAAAATCCTGATAATAAAAGGGTAAAAAAAAAAAAACAGCACTATTAACACCTCAAAAATCATTCTATCAAAATATATTATTCAGGCGAACAGAAGCAGTTTTGTTTACCGGAGAAAAAAATCCCAGCAGACAAAAGGTGCAACGCTCTGGGTAGGCGTCGCATATAATTGGAGTGACGTAGGCGGAATAATATTTGTTTTTCTTTTACCTGTGCCAATTATATTTTACACGCTTCACTCTCTGGCGTGATCATTAACACGACGTTCTCTGGTATTTTCTCTGGTGTACCTGTGTCTGTATCTATACCACTGTTACTCTAACTTGGCCTAAAATGGACCTCTCACCATCTTCAGTACTCGGTTGTAAAAAGAGATTATCACCAGCGCCTGATGCTGGTCACGAAGAAGAGCTATGGAAAGGACGTAGAGCCTCAGTGTTGTCTTTCTCTGCCACTGAGTTACTTGAAATGAGCTGCAAGATGACGAAAATCTAGGCCAAGTTAAGGTGAAGAGAGTATTGTATCCTCCCACATCCTTAAAAGAGTGACCTCTATAAATGGTTCTCCAGTAGTGGCCTCTCATTTTACGACATATATAAGCTTACCATCCGTCCTCATCTACTCTCCCTAAATTACCTCTCCACCTTGTTCTTGGTCTTTCCCTGTTCCTCCTTCCTGCCACGCCAACACACAGTCACTCACGCTCCATTCGTCCAGTTTACGGGTTCTAATTAATAATGTATACAATTATTGCTGGATTGCTTTCAGTGTTACCAGCACTTCGGTACCACAGGCTTTTGACTATACTCATTTTACTCTACCTTGGGCCAGCTAATCTGATGTAGCTCTGTGGAAGAAAGAGACACTGCTGCAGCTCTACATACATTTCACAGCACTTCTTTGTGACTAGCATCATAAACTGTGTTAATTTCTTGATACAATTTTGCACTGATAATGGAAAGATGGGAATTTTAGGCCAAGTTAAAGAAAAAAGGGTTTAATATTTCTACTTTCGGCTGTTGCGAATTGTTGAATTATAGGTGGTTGTTTTATCAATTTCAGGGTTGATTGATTTTATACTCATTTTACTTTAACTTGGCCTATAATTGCCATCTCTTCACCTTGAATGCTGAGCTGCAACAATAGATTAACACTAGAATGTAAGACTAGTCTCGAAGAAGTGCTGTGGTAAGGATGTACAGCCGTATTATGGTCTTTTCCCTGCAACTGTGCAACATGAAATATGCTGCTAAAGGATGAACATTTGGGCCAAGTTAGAGTAAAGTGGGTATTGTTGTAGTTGCCTTGATATCAGTATTATCAGAAAACCAATATTACAGGTACAATGCAAGAGTAATACTTTCATATTCTGCTGAAAGTTGCATAATGGTGATTTTATGTAGAGATTCTTTGAACACACACACACACACACACACACACACACACACACACACACACTCGCTGGCGCAGTGGTAACGTTCTCGCTTGCCAACTGGTGGACGGGAGATCGCGCCTCGCTCAGGTTGCGAAAAGTTTCACTGACGAAGTGGGTGGTTACTGTCCCCCTTGAGCAAGGGGACGAGTGTGTGCGTGTGTGATGGTCACAGCCTTGCCCTTAGATCGGACTATATGAGCTCTCAGCTCCCTTCCGGGAGGGTAAAAGCTGACGATCACGACCATCAAGTGATCCTGACCGACCCGGTGAATTACACACACCAGCAAAATTACAGGCTGGTTAAATGATGAAAATGTTAAGTCTTATTACCTGAATATTATTAAGAACAACAGCCTGATAGTCGAGAACAACACGAAATCCTGCAGCTACAGATTTGTTCTACACCTTCTCTGTCTATCAGTCCACACATATTTTTATCTGTTACTTATCACATCTCATTTATCCATAGTTACAGCCAGACATGTAGACTGAATCACCCAGTGTCACATTACCTGATCGGCTCCTCCAGGTTGCCACATTGTTTCATTGCCTCAGAGACCTCACTTTGGCCAGAGAACTTGCAACTTTCCTGCGTTAACTCCTCACTCACTAGTTAGGGCAGTGCCAGACAAGTTGGCCTACTGGGGATGAGGCAGGTCACTTGATACGACCTCAGATCAGGGAATGTGTATTAGCCCGTCTGGTTGGATGCTTGATTTTGTGGTCACTCTATAATCCTAAGTCTGAGTGTCCACCAACATTTTAATTCACAGACCAGCTGTACATCATATATTTTTATAATGATTGTGTCTTTTGATTTGTATCCTTGTATATTTGTTGTATTTTTTTTTTTAGACAGGGCGATTTTACTCAACTTACTGAAAGAGAAAATTTAGAAATCTGGTAAAACTTATTCTCTCATGATACATTAATAAAACAGAACAGAATCTTTGCGAAATTATAGGCTTGGAAATGTCGAAAAGCGGGATAGTAATCTGTTTGAGAAAAATAAAAAATCAATACAAGCAAGTCAGAAGCATAAAACATTTGCAGTATATCCATAGTATGAGGTAGGAATCACACATATAAGATCAATATCCACTATAATTACAACACTGTTTTGGAAATGTACTAAATGTGGTTGCAAAAAGAGAATCTATCGGTGTCCTAAATAAGTTAGAAGTATAACCAAAATAACTCACAAAATCGGTAAAAGAAGCAGACTGTGGTATTTATAACAAGGTAGTCAATATCTTTGACATATACAGGTAACTCTGAATCATAAGCCAATGGACAGTAAAAATAAATAAATAAAATATAAACCATGATATCTGATGCCTAAAAAATACATATAAATCTGCTGCAAACGAGCGATTATGGAATTAAAAAAAAAAAACTTGTGTAGTGTCCCAGCAAAGATATATCCAACAGTATAAAATTTCCCACATAAACAGTCCACGTCACTAGAAGTAAGCACAGAAAAAAATGCAATAAAACAAAGGCAGAAATTTGGTGAAAACTTAGAATCGTGAAAATTGTCCAACTCAGATATACCTTAGCGAGAAAAGTATGGCGTAAAAGAAACTCCCTATCATTGAAACAGAAGGGGGGAAAGTTTTGTAAAAAATAAAGGGGTAGAAATCTGGTAGAAGCAAAAAATGAAGCAACTATCCTCCATACAAAACTTTAAAAAAAAAAAAAAATCGTTCCTCAAAAAAGCAGAAAAAAATAATCTTGTATTAAAATTGACGTAAAAATCTGGTAAAAGCAAAATAAACTTAAACAAAAATATCCTCCCGTAGAATGCTTGTCGACAAAAAGAAAATCGTTCCACATGAAATAAAAAGTAGGAAAAAAAGTTTGTGAAAAAGTCGAGAGGTAGAAATCTGGTAGAGGGAAAAAACTGTGTAAAGTATCCTCCCGTAGAAAAACTGTTGACAAAAAAAAAAAAAAGAATCGTTCCTCATCGAAAAAAGAATGTAAAAATTAATCTTGTAATGAAAAAAGAGAGTTACAAAATTTGGTGAAAGTGTGCGATATCACAAGCGAGTCACTATCTTAATTGGCCTTGATACAGAGGGTGATAGAACCGCCCCCCTCTCCCCGGCCGATTGCGAAGGGTGGGGGAGAATGGCCATATCGAGGCTGGGCGGGGAGATAGTTATGGGAGGGGAAGGAGGTAAGTCTGGGAGGCTGGGAGGCACTGCTAAGAGGGAGCTGGGAGAATAGGGTGGGAGACTGGGAAAGGGAGGGAGATGGGATTGGGAGAGGTAGGAGATAATGATGTGGGACTGGGAGGTGGATGATTAGGGTGGGAGACTGGGAGAGGGAGGGAGATAGTAAGGGTAGAGGTAGGAGATAACGCTGTGAGACTGGGAGACTGGTAAGGGGACCTGGGAGATATTTGTGGGTGACTGGGAGACACTAATGACAGGCTGGGAGAAAATGCTAGGAGATAGTTATGGAAGACAGGGAGATATTTGTAGAAGACTGAGAAATACTGATAGGAGACTTAAAACTGATGGTTGGAGACGGAAAGATCGTGCTGGATGGCTGGGAGACAGTAATGGGAGGCTAGAAGATACTGGTGGGAGACAGATATCGCCAGGAGACTAGGAGATGTTGCTGGGAGACCGAAGTATACTGTTAGGAGACTGGGTTACTCTTGAGAGATTGAGAGATACTACGAGGACACTGTGAGAAACTGGGAGACACCGCTGGGAAACTGAAATATAATGCTGGGAGACTGAGAGATAATGCTGGGAGATGGGGATACTTCTAGGAGACTGGGAGATAAGCATGAGAGACTGAGAGATATTGCTAGGAGAATGAGGGATACTGATAGGAGATACATTATATTCTAAGAGACTGAGAAACCACTGGGAGACTGAGAGATACTGTAAGGAGGCAGATAGATATTGCTGAGAGACTGATAGACATTGCTAGGTGATCGATAGACACTGCTAGGAGGCCGATAGACACTGCTAGGAGACCGATAAACACACCTACGGGAGAGAGAAATACCTAGAAAATATAAGAAAAACGAAGAAGCTGGGTGATGCTAGGTAGGCTAAGAGGGACTGTGGACGAGAGGGAGGAGGGAGGAGTGAGAGTGTGTGGCATGATCAAGAAAGTAAGATTAAGCAGAGAAGAGAGCATCTGAGAAAAAAATAAAGCTTAAAAGAAACTAAAAATCCTACAGAATACAAGGAACGTTGAGAAAAGTGAAAATGAACGTGACCAGTAGCAGAATGGAAGGAAAGGAAGGTGAAAGGACAATGAAAGTACTAGCATGTGGTTTAAAGGGGGAATAAGACGTTACGAATGAAGACAAAATGAAAAATAATAAAGAGAATAAAGTGTACATGACATACTGGAGAAGCTGAGTAATAGAGGAAGGTGAAAGTAAAGTATAAGAAAAGTCAGAGTATATGGGTGAAATGTGGGTAAGAAATTGCTTGGAATGTTTATTAATCTGCGCGTGAGGAAATAATAGTGACATATACACGACATCTCAAAGGAAGTGAAAAACTAGGAAAGGTACAGGGACAAGGAAGGTTACAATATCTGAAAAAAAGATAACAAGGTGTCCAGAATACTTGAAAATAGAGAAAAAAAAAAAAAGTGGTGTAAAGGTGACATGTTAAAAAAGACAAAAGAAAAGTTCCTAGTAAGATATGGACAAGAATGGTCACTTTATATAGGAAAGAGAGAGAGAGAGAGAAAAAAAAAGATATTCACCGCTAGAGAGGCTGGAGAATCAGAGAATATTTGCGGAAAGTGAACGCAACGATGGGAAAGGTGAGAGGGCAGGACAGGGATGTGTAATGGTGGGTGGGAAGGGTGGGAGGGTATGGTAAGGGAGTGTAATGGTGGGTGGGAAGGGGTGAGAGGGTAGGGCAAGGGAGTTTAATGGTACGTGGGAAGGGATGGGAGGCAGGGCAGGGGAGTGTAATTACGGGTGGGAAAGGGTGGGAGGGTAGGGCAGGGGAGTGTAATGGAGGGTGGGAAAGGAGTGGGAGAATCCTGCAGTGTCCAAAGCCTCAAATCTCATGAATGGTGGTCTGAGCCGCGAACCGGTAATTGGCGGTCGTCCCCCTGAATTGTCATATTACCCTGATAGTTAGACGTGGGGCATGAGTGTAACTGCTCGTATTCCTAACACCTTTTCCTAAGCGATTTACTTTGCTTATTACACCTTGCCGTCCTAGTCCGTGGCGCTTAAATCCTTCTATTATCATCATACTGTGCATAAAAAACATATAAAACGATATTACCCAGCAGTATCCAGAAATAAACCAGTAAGGAAGAGGTGTTAGGGAGTCACCGTAATCAACTAGACTACGGACGCAGGTCTTACACTACCCACTCCCTCTCTAAACTCCAAAGACGCCATGAACTGTGTAAAGAATGATGACTCTAAAAACTCTATATTAAGTCAAAGCTGGAGTCACCCACAGGCGAGTCAGTGGCCTTTCTCGCCTTAAGTGTGTCTGAGTAACCTGCCTCAAATCCCAATGTTCGTGATGGGGCAATAAAGGATAAAGAGATAGAAATAAAGGATAAAGCGATAGAAATAGAGCTACACATTGGCCCCTCTGATTGCCTCGGTTATCAAACTTAATTGGTGTTTAACAGTTTTAATGGATAGTGATAAAACAAAAGTGATCAACTCGAAATCGACAGGCCTTAAACTGGAATTTATTTTTCTTATACTCCAGAACCTCCTCCCCCCCCCAAAAAAAAAAAGATGATTACTTAAAATTTATAAGTCGTTGATGATCGGATGTCATGTCTGTTGTGATGTCAGTTCAGATTATTAAAAACGTCACTTCAGGCTAATGAACTGTCCGTTTGGGGTACAATAATAATGCAAGTACCAGGATTATTAGTGCAGAGGATTCTCTCTC
The DNA here is from genome assembly GCF_032717465.1 of Coenobita brevimanus. Classification (NCBI taxonomy): domain Eukaryota; kingdom Metazoa; phylum Arthropoda; class Malacostraca; order Decapoda; family Coenobitidae; genus Coenobita; species Coenobita brevimanus. Next base: position 7,520,822 of record NC_137018.1, on the reverse strand, counting down.
TCTCTCTCTCTCTCTCTCTCTCTCTCTCTCTCTCTCTCTCTCTCTCTCTCTCTCTCTCTCAAACACAAGACTACAGACGCACCGCATAATGTATAAAAATATAAACCTGGTGTACTTCATTTAAACAAAAAAAATCACTCTTTCCTCACTATATTGGGACACTCGGTAAAACTCCACGGGGCCATTTGAGCGGCTCTGATCGCTCAAATGGCAGCAGCGATACATGTTAAAGTGTGAGATATCTAGCAGTAAGAGGCTTAAAATATATGACAAGTATTCCCTGCAATACTGTGAACGCGCAAGGGAACTGAAACTGACATTACCACTTGACTGTTTTCATTTGAGTGAGGTCCAAAAGGTCATAAGACTAATGGAATTTGTTCGTGACAATAAATGACTCGAGAGCTTGAATAGTTGCTGTCATAATCCTCTCACTAGTACTTCGTTGCATAAGTGATGACAGGTTTGTTGGTACAGGAATTATTGTACCCTTGGCAAAAATGATTCCGTGTAAACAGTTCCTGGATCTGAACAAGTGAGGGAAATTAGATGTACTAAGACAATTCAAAAATACCTTCTCTTTTAAGCACACCTTTTGGAGGAAAGGGGAAGAAGAAATACAAAAAAAAAATCGAACAAAGGTTTACGTGACGAATTTCCTAACTCTGGCGCTCCCCCCCCCCTCCAACCCCATTAACAGTAGTGAAACATTATATTGCTCTAGGCTTTCAGTCAGGAGCCAAATTTGCGATTTTCTAATTTTATTTTTCTATTTAATTTTCTTGGGGAAGTTCGACATAGCCTTCATGAATCTTCCATTACATGTGATCTTCCCGGAGCTGAATAAAATTATATGGAGTTATGAAGATTAAAAAAAAAAAATTATATGGAGTTTGAAGAGTGAGGGAAAAAAATATATGGAATTATGAAGAATGACAAGAAATAAATATAGTTTGAAGAATGAAAAAAATAATATAAATATAGTTTGAAGAATGAGAAAAAAAAATGTGGAGTTATGAAAAAAAACGAAAAACGAAAAGTCACCGAACTGAAAGAGTTGAATATTTGCCTTCCCTCTGACCCGACTTTAACCCATTGAAATTGCGGACGATTCTTTTTTTTTAGTTTATTCTTGCTGCCTCCACAGAGTTTGGTGGAAGATATTGAGGACCCTTAATTAATGTGCCCGTATCCCTAATTATCCCACCACAGACATCTCTTCCCGATTCGTACTTATACAACATGAGGAAAGGTTAATTCTGTCAACACTTTCCCCTCGAGTAAAAGATTTGGTTTCATTACGTTTGTCTCGGTGCTTCAGGTAGATCCACGCCCCGGAACAAAATAATTCCCTTTATCGTTTCCACTGCTAAATACAGAGCGTTGGGTTAGCCTCCATCCTACAGGCTTTGTGTGAGGATCGTTGGGTTTGTGAAGTTGAGTCCGGAATTTCAATGGCTTAAATTATGAGTCAATGGATGTGTGTGACCTATTTTTGTACTGGCCACTCCTTACTATTTTTTTTTTTTCCCACCATCCTCTAGCTATTTTGGGAAAATTCGTTTTTAGTCTTCTAACTTCACCTCTTGCGTTTTTTTCCTTTAACAATATTATATTTAGATATCCCCCTGATCAACCTCTCAGTCTCCATTCACTCCATACGGACAAACTACTGTACCACCACCACCACCACAGTCATCATCATCATCAGTTTACTTCCCACTGCAAAATAAGGGTATCTCCTTGTTCTTTTACTCTCGGCTATTGAATTTTACCGTGGCCATCCCAGCCCAGCGTTTTCACTGATATCATTCCTTCACCTGGTTATAAGTTCGTCTCTTCCAAGTTCATCTCCAGAGTGCCAGTTTAATTACTACTTTTTTTGATTTACTCTAGAACTGAATTGTGCATGTTCAGATTTCCTTTCCTTTTTTCCAATACTTCTGTGCTGAATAAATCATGTAGTGACCGACTAAACTAGTAAAGTTTTCTCACTTCTAAAGAGTGTGTGTGTGTGTGTGTGTGTGTGTGTGTGTGTGTGTGTGTGTGTGTGTGTGTGTGTGTGTGTGTGTGTGTGTGTGTGTGTGTGTGAAGTAAGGAAACCAGAAGAGTGTAACTATAATTTAAAGTTCGTCTATGAGGGAATATGTCAACATCACTTTCCTCCCCTCTCGTGAATACCTCCCTTCTTCCCTCCCTCCCTTGCTCCCTCCCCATCGTGAATACCCCCTCCTCCCTCCTCCCACCATCCCCCTGCATTTCTAAGCCTCAGCAGGTCTGACGAGGGAATTAGCCTGAGCAACACACCACCATTAATCTCCCTCCTTTTTCCATCTCCCTGGCGAGTCTCTTTCCGGGGAGACTGATAGAGCCGTAATGAGCTCTGTCATGGAGTCGGCACGTCCCACATCCGATTTGGCATTAAGGACTTTTTTCTTTTTACCTTTTTTTTTTTCTTTAGTCCCATCAATGTAAGCTGATTTTCTATTTTATTTTTGCCATCTCCTGACGATTGTGTTCAGCTTGAAGGGTGTTTTTTTGGACCTGCGTAATTAGCCCTTTCTTAAGGATGCCAATTCCAGTGCTAATCAGCAGTGTTGATGAAGGACTGAAAGTAAGAGGGAAATTTTACATCAGAAATACAGAAATGGGTGAGAGTGTGTTACTGGACGATTATTTTGTAACCTACGATATGTGGGCGGCTGTAAGCAGAAAGTTCAGAGAAGCAGTGAGCATGGAAATAAAGAGAGAGAGAGAGAGAGAGAGAGAGAGATTTTAGCAGTACGAGTTGAAAAGTATTTCAATTGTACCCATTTATTTTTGTAAACATATTTAGGTATCTCACTCAGGTTAACACTAACTTGTTCAGCTGAAGTAAATCCATGTTGTCAAAATGGTAGGGAAATATATTAACTCTATTTCACCTGTTGATTTAGCTCAGCGTCCAGATTACCCAGTACTCAGTGAATATAAAAATCATATCAGGTTCGCTGTAATAGACTATGTTTCCACCGTATCTTTCCCGACATAAACTCCCGGAACGCAAGCTCTCCAATATCTTTATAATTTACTGCTGCAGTATCAGAGTGGTAACAAAATATAATCACAGTATTGTTGGCCAAGTTAAAGGCGATACTGTGATGGTAGGTCGACGGGGGAACAATATATTTAGAGTTTCACACAGCCCAGGTTAATGATAAGTAACTGAGACGTGGGTTATTTAATTTTATGGTATGGCTTAATACTTAGGTGGTTGAAAATGATGATAGGTTGGAGGCACTGGTATCATTATCACATTCTTAGTTAGCCCAGCACACACACACACACACACACACACACACACACACACTCATTCTCTTGCTTGTTTACTGTTCTATCCACAGCCAAGAAATTTACCAAAATATCAGGTTTCTTTCCTCAATCAGGTTTTCTGCCAATATTTTGTTATCTTTTGGCTGCTTTCTGTTTCCTTGACTACCATCATCGCTACCCTATCCTCACTTCCCACTGTTATAAATAAGGTACAAAGGCTCTAGAAGCTGAAACATGAGAACTTACTTTTAAATTCGTGTTTTATTTTTTCTTTCACTTGCACTAGGCCATGTTAGGCATTGTACGTTTGATGTGACTGAATAATTGCAGCTAATTGACCTCTTAGTTCTAATATCGTTGAATCTTCCCTGCTCCATCCGTCAGTGTCGTCAATGTCAACTGTAAGCCTCGTCACTCTGTAGGAGGTATTATCGTACTTTGAGGAAGAGTACAAACACCTGTTGCGTGCCGGTTTACCTCTGATTTTACTTCTTTGCTATGTTCGTGTGTGTTATTCATGCAATCTATGTCGACATTAAATAATATGAGAAGCATAACAAAAGATGTTATATGGGTAGTTGAGAAAATAAACCTCTTAGGATGAGGTGTTAGGAAGCCTTCTTATTGGTTATCATTGTTAGTTAAAAAGCTGTGGCCCGATAGCGTCAGGATTTGAGACCTGGTGCGGGGAACTTGGACTTATCAACTCAGGTGTTCCTCCATAGTTCGTGGGTTGATACGTAAGATAAGTACCTGGGGTGACACCTGCGAGAGGCAATTGTGATGCCTTGGATGATTCAGTTTTCTTGTATCCCAGGACAGTGGGTGAATTGCTCGCCACAGGCTTAAAGGCCTAAGTTACAGAGATGAGCATCGCGACTAAGTTCTTCAAAGCGTCTGTCCCCAACTTTACCTTTTAGCTGGCAGCTGTATTTTCTGCATTTTATCTCTGGTACCGACGAGAGCTTTTTCTATCTTCGAGAAACCCGCAGTCAAAGGGATAATCTGGTCAACTCATTAGTATCAAAACTGTCTATAAGCCCGCCACTCCATCAGTCAATCCAGTCAGAGTCTAAGTCACCTCAATCCATCAGTCAGTCCAGTCAACTTCCACGTCACCCCAATCCATCAGTCAGTTCAGTCAAACCTGTGATCACTAATATTGCCTTATGTGTTGCTAGTGCCTCATCAGGTAATGGGAAAGGAGGGGACAACAGTGCTGGCTGAGTTGCTATTGTTACTCTCACTCCCATTAGTGTGTGAGGTTGGGCAAAGGGGAGGAGCATCCACGTAGTGTAAACAGCGATCAATAGTGAAATGTAAATGTGAAAATCAAGCGGTAAAAGTAGTTGAAATTTCGGTGCCTAATCGATCATGTTCGCAAAGAAATTTTAAAAGTCATACCAGCTTGTTAGTGCAGCCAAAGCTACTGTATGTCTATAAGCAATTTCTATCTCTCTATATATAGCCGTGTGAACTAACAAAATATTTATAGCCAGACACATCATAGCACAAACCACACTTCCACTAAAAAAGCAACAATAACAAACAGAAAAATTAAGCTATACCCACATAAACACCGCTTCAGTATGTGGGTGTAATTTTTCGTTTAGATAATACACGGTACTGCAAAATCAAGACGGTGATAATAAAGTATGGAGGGTATATACAGTATTGATGTTTTCTTATACTTATGTAGCTAGTGGAAAAATAAACTAAAGGCCAACACTATCAATGTTAACGCTCTCACGGTAGGGAAAACTCTAGTACTCTATTCCAGTTAACAATAGACGCATTTAGATGAGTTATACTCATGTTACTTTAAGTTGGCCTAAAATTGCAGTGCCTCCATCTTGAATCCTGAGTTGTACAAGAAATTAACACTAAAATATGATGCCAAGTACGAAGAAGTGCTATGGAAAAGACAGAGAGCAGTAGCATTATCTTTCACTACACCATATCTGCGTGATATAGGATACAAAACAAAGAAAATCTGGGCCAGGTTAGGGTAAGAAGAGTATAGGATGGAAACAAGAGATTGTTAATGACCAGAATTATTGCCAAGAATATAGAACTCGCTTTTTGTTTTGCTTTAAGATTTTCAGTATGTCTTCCCCTCGCAACACCGTCATTTGTTCTCCGTCCCCCGACACTTAATTCCCTCAGTCCCTTTTCTTTTCACACGGCCCAAGACTTTTTTTTCCTTTTTTTTTCTCTCTCTCTCTCCTGAGGCTGTACCATCATTTACTCCAAGACCGATAATTTGTTCTTTCCAAACCCGCCACTGCTTACTTCCAGAGCGGCGTCCCCCTTTTTCGCGAGAATTCATATATTTTTCAACATATTTTTCTTTGTTTGCTGTGTTCAGTGCTTACCCTTTTTGCGCAGACCAACTTTTTTTAATAGTTCTGGCTGCTGTATTTCTTTTTTTTCCTAACGTCTTTCTGGGGAATTCACGAAGCCTTTTTGATATCATTTTTCGTTGTTATTTGTCCATCTTGTTTGCCTTATTAAATGGAAAGTCTGCTTTTGTCTTCGTTGTCTCTGTGGCACAAGTTCACTAATCTTATATTTTTTTCTTCAACACATTTCTTGGCTTCAGTTGTACTACCTTGATTTACCGTGTTACATGACATGTAAATTTTTATGGTTTTACTGACAATAATATTACTTTCTCATTGTCTGGAACATCATAAATTGGGATATCTATCTTTCTAACTCTGTGTGTGTGTGTGTGTGTGTGTGTGTGTGTGTGTGTGTGTGTGTGTGTGTGTGTGTGTGTGTGTATTCAGCCAGAATAAAAAGGCACTCTGGTCAAACCATTTTGAAAATGTTCATAAACAAAATCGTGCCTGAAGACTGTTCGATAATAAATGTATGAACATACGTTAAGGTGACAGACTTCCACATGGCGAAGGTATACGTGATCATACAAGCAAATATTTACTCACAGTACGTCGTACAAGAAAATGGAATGAAGCAAGTGAAATTAGCAAACTATCACTCTGAATCTACAGCAAGAGATAATATTCCTTGGACTAAAGTTACTAAATATCGGTAGCACTGGGTACTATACATTTCCTCCGCTTTGACAAACGTGATTTAAACAAAGCAACGAAGAACGCCCTTTGCTTAAATCTATAAATAAAGAATTCCATTGAAAGCACACAGTCAACAGAGCATTTGAAAAGCCCGCATCCCCTCTCTGGATGTAAGAATATTTTATTTCTTTGTCAGTGTAGTGTTGTGCACCCATTTGCAATTCTTTCCCCTTGCAGTTCTTTCTCTTTGCTCATCCCTCTTCCCCTGTTTTCGTCGACTGTGCTATGTGTTTATCTTCTTGCGGCCCCACTTCCGCTTCTTTCTCCTGGCCCATAATTTTCTCTACATTTGTTTTCCTTTGTCATTTATTCTTCAGCCTTTGTACCTTGATATTACCACACCATCTTACTCCTTTCCCATACATTTTCTCTGTCATCATCAACATCACCATCATCATCATTATCCAGACCTGAAGTTTCTCCTTGTGCCTCCACGTCCTATTCATTTATTCATTTATTTTTGTAATTTCTTTCCGTTGTGTATATACTTTTTCTCAACTAAGTCAGATTTACCATTATTTTTCACCACGTCTTTCCTCATTCCACTAAACACTATGCATTTTTTGCGATGTCAATTTTATTAATGAATTTCCTCGTACACTCAGAATTTCACCAACTCGTTTTCACCACATTCGTTTTATTTACTATTGTCAAATGTGTTCTTTTTCGAAACCATTGTTCAGACCCTCCCACGTCTTCTTCCTCCTTTCACATCCCATCTCTCGATATTTTCCCTTCGTCTTCTAAATATTTTTGTCTTTTGCCCCTTTATTCAGTGCTTGTCAACCTATTAATTTTTCCTTTTTTTTTTTTTTGGTCAGCTTTACTATAATGTATACTGACAGCAAACAAAGAGGTTGTTTTTGTTCATGAATGTGACTGTGTTGCTTGACGCCGCATACAGTGAGGGAATGTTAATAAAATGTCACCAATTACCGTATTGCAGTTCAAAATCGGTAACCAATAATCCTCTCTGGACAAACCGCTCGTTAGTAAAACACACACACACACACACACACACACACACACACACACACACACACACACACACACACACAATCATTTGGACGGCTTGTGTAGTAAAGAGTTTGGATTCCCTCCCCATCAAAAAAAAAAAAAGTGCCATCCATAAACAATAACGCTAATCTTCTCTCCCTGGACCCCTTGACGATTCCTCCAAAATTGTCTTCCTCTGCTACGCCTCAACTCTCAAAAATTTTACCCTGGCATGATTTTTGGTGGAATTAACTTTGATCACATTAAGTTATTTTTCGTCAAGGCTTCTGGGAAAATGGGGTTTGGCTCTTTTTAATGGGCTAAACCGATTACATAAGTTTTAATACGTGCGGTTTTTTCCTCCCTTCGTGATAAAGTAGGTATAGGCCTGTACTCTCGTCGGTTTAAAAGGGCTCCCTAACACCTTTACCTATGCGATTTATTTTGCTTATTACACATCCCCGTCTGCTGCTGTGTTGCTTAATCGTTCTAATATCGCCATAGAGTGACATTAACCAGCGATATCCAAAAATAAAAATAAATCGCTCAGGAAGAGGTTTTAGGGAGTTCCATAACCGACAAGAATACGAGCCATAGTTTCGACAGTGTGGTAAGGACTGGCGTGAGGTGACTTGTTCTGCTTGACTTGACAGACCAAAGTGTACAGTGGTCATAAGGTCATATAGCATTTAATATTCATGTCAAGTCCAGGATTTTACAGTGATTTTGATTCATACTGTCGTCCATACAGATGTTCTCCCCTTGGGCCTAAGATTCGAATAAATGTGTGTGTGTGTGTGTGTGTGTGTGTGTGTGTGTGTGTGTGTGTGTGTGTGTGTGTGTGTGTGTAAACTGGGAGTGTGTCGTCCTGTCTCGGCTACCTCCCTTTCTTTGGGGGAAGCAGCCTAGGTATATTGATCGATAACCACTGGCCACACAAACATAGCCAGTCCACCTCTACGACCCTCACATGCGTCTTTCTCACAGTACAAATCTCCTCGCTTTTAAACACAGTATATTAAGACATCTCTGTAAGTCTTATACAGGCGTCTAAACCTTGGTTCTATATTTAAAATGAACGATAAACTTCAGTACCAAAATTTTGAACAGTATTAGTGTCATGAAAAGATGGTGAAGAGAAACGGAGATCAGAATTTGGAATATATTTTCATGGTACGAAGAAATTACGCGAAAAAAATATGATAATACCACATTCCTGAATATTAAAATTTTCATGGTATCACTGCAAGGATAATGAAGAAGAAGAGCGGCCAGAGGGATGAGGGAAACTTTTGTGGCAAGAGCAGGGAAGTTGGCGAGGAAGTTGGGATGGAGGAAGCGGGTGAAGTGGAGTCATTGGATGAGACAATGCTCCATAGGGCTTTCATGTAATTTCTCAAAAGTTGATGAGAGAGAGAGAGAGAGAGAGAGAGAGAGAGAGAGAGAGAGAGAGAGGGCTCTGAATACGCCAAGGATTTATCAGTGCTGAAAGAATATTCTTAATAATTTCAAGCTATTATTATTATTATTATTATTATTGATGCGGGGCATTTGTTTCATTTTTATTTTTGTCACAGATAAAATGCTGATTTTGGGAATTTATTAAGTTTAAACATTTCACCCCCTATCAACTACAAATTATTGACACCCAAGGAGACTAAAAAATCATCCTCATCTCATTTTTATTATTTTAACTTAATTAGCTTCATTTCTAGTACGCTAATTTTTGTCATTTTCATACATTAACAGTTCAGCCTCTACTTTGTATTTTCCATATTTAGCTCAGTTAGCCTTTGTATAGTAATTCTAATGTTGTCAAGAATACGTGTACTATGACAATAAAAGCTTAATGGGCTGTTTTATATAATTTTTTTTTTTAATTTTAGCTTGGGTATTGTAACTAGGAAAAGCAGCATTTTTTTTTTCTCTGATGCTCATGCACATTATTATAATCCCATGACGTCAAAATTCCTTAGAAAAGAAGACCAAAGCTGATCCGCTTTTCTTCGCTCAGACACAATCGACCGAGAGTGGAGAAAACGGACCTTGAAGTGACAGGCAAGGGTAAACTATTCCTTATATGGCCCCTTTGCATTTCCAAGAGGTTCATCTGCATGTCTGAGGCTGCCATTTGCACGTCCAAAACTTCCATCTGCATATCGATTAGAGTCGTCCACACCTTCAGAGGCTTTATTAACCACCAAAGGACGATGATCTTGTATTTTAGTCTTGCTCTCTCCAGTCAGGTGCAAGAGAGGGACGCCTTCATGGGGTGGCACCGACATGAGCTGGTGGGGGAGCTGCCAGGTTTTACGAATGTCCTCAGTCCCCTCCCTGTCCCCCCAGTCCATCATTTATGTAACAGGTCAACTCTGGAGCTGTCTCACTCTGTATTTCCTACATCCTATGATCTCCAGTCTTTCAAACGCAGTGTGTCCAGGCATCTCAAAATGAATGGGTCTTGAATTTGGCTCTCTTTTGTATTGTTTTTTTTTTTTTCCTTGGAAGGAATTGTTTTGCGGGCTCAGCGTTTGGTTCCTTCTTCCTCGCATTAAAAAAAAAAAAAAAAAAAAAAAAGGAAGGGCAGCTTTGGCGTGAAGTCTGCCTCAACCGGGTTCACATTCATATGAGCTTGGGGTTGGAATTACTACTACTACTACACTCCAGGCTATTTCATTCAGTGTAGGAGTACTATTTTGAAAAGGAGAGGTTAGATTTAACCTTCAACACTCTCTTCCCCACAAAAGGTCTTGCTTAAGGTAAATAAAATCATCTGGAGATGAAAAAAACAACAACAACAACAACCAGTAGAACACTTAATTTCAAGGGATTAATCACATAAGTGCCGTTACGTCCTTTTTTTCAGTAAAGGTCTTGGTACCTTCAGACAGATTTATTCAGCTTGAGTGACTTGTTCAACGGCAAAATTTGTTACTGCCATTTTTTTCCCCTAATCCCTTGCTGTAGTCGGTTTGTTTTTAATCAGACAGATATACAGTAGGCCACTCTCACAACTTCTGTACGATTTCGTGGTTGCATGAAATTTAATGGGCCTTGGTTTACGTGGAGAAATGAGTCTCCTTGGTTGCTAGTAATCTCTATCTACTACAACTAGCCATCAGCCGAGCTTAAAGAAAAAAAAGAAAGATAAGGATTCTCGTCATGACAGAACAATCTCGGTATAGCTGAGGTCTTCCTAAAAACTGAATTAGTGAATATGTGGACACACGAGACGGGAGGGTTTGGAAATAAAAGACTGACGAAAGCTATGAAGGAATTAGTGATATATGTACAGTAATTTACACAACATGGATTATATAACTCTTTGTAACCCGCACTGATGATATTTGCATCGTATTCACACAAGGGTTTCTGCACTTTTTGTAATTTTGTAGCGACGAAGTTATCTCTTATTCACAAGTATTATATGTTATTTACTTCATCGTTACGTCACTTAACTGGAGCTGAGAAGCTGGAAGACTTGGAAAACGGAGTAAATGGATGTATGGCTGCCTTAACAGAGCACTCTGCTATTTTTTATTTCACCTCTTCCGACAATTTGCTGCCCACGATAATAATTCCATCCTTCCCTCTTTACTAATGGGATTATCATAGTGTTTAACATGAACTACCTTAGAGTACATAGGAAGTACAGTTAACAGAAGGTCTGTTGGTTCATGATTAGGTTATCTGTTAGGAGAATAAATGCTAATACTACTAAGATCTAAACAACGTGCAAGAGAAAAGGAGAGAAAAGAGGAAGGCTCCCCCCACCCATCACACCATCCTGTAAACCCGGCAGGAAAAAGATAGAAAAAACTGCTTGTTAGATATGCTTTACGCATTAAAGAAATGAACCCACTAGGTCTGTGAGGTAAGACAAGTGCACCAAATGTCAAGATCTAAATGTTCAAGTTCTCTATTTAATCGTTACGTTATGCATCAGAGTATCATACAGAATGTTCATTAATAATCATTTTTAAATCTATGAGATACACCAAATTCCGGAAGGAATGGAGGTTTAAATGACAACGACCTCCACAACGACTCACTCAACAAGACCATAGCCATCAAACCGCGCCCAAAAACACCACTCATTTTGATGCTGATGACGCGAATCCACATGAAAGTTCGCGACAGGCTTCCCACACTCGCTGGCCGTGGAAAAGCAACAAATCAAAATGGGCAACAATTTCACATACCCTGATACTATACTACATTCTTTTTAACTTGGCCCAAATTTTCGTCCTTTTGCAGTCTTTTTTCCGTAGTTCAGTGGCGGAGTAAGACAAGGCTACGGCTCCTCTCCATAGCACTTCTTTGTGACTAGCACCGGATTCTAGTGTTATTCTATTGTTACAGCTCAGCATTTTAGATGGAGAGACGGCAATTTCAGACCAAGAGAAAGTGAACAGGATATCGTCTATCTCATGTGTTGATGAAGTTAAGTATTTTTCATTAATTCTGTCTTAGTTTATACTATTCTTACAATCTACACTTAATCCTACTGTACTTTTCACTCGATCTCAGATGCTCTTTGGAACACTTTAAACTTGGCCTGAATTTCTTTGCATGTCCTTGTACCTGAAGTAAATCAACCCACCTTTACCTCACATCTGCAGGTCAGCCTCTGGGATACATTCGCTATAGGCATAAAGTTCCAGTCTAGTAGGATAAAAATGCAATGTGTAAATGTTCACAATATTGGCTAATCCGACAATCCCCAGCCATAACAGTGACTCCATAACCAACACGACTCTGCATTTATTTTACGCATCAGATATCAAAATCGGGAACACAGCTAATATCAGACTGACCTGCCCACCTTAGTATGTCTTTTTATGCTCAATACTTTCAAGCATTTTTATTTTACCTTAGAGAAACCTTTTAAATTGGAGTGCATCAGTCACTTCACCTATAATTGGCTCTTAAATTCTTTATACTAGCTAACCTCACAAACTATTATTATCCTTTTTGCTTTGTAATTGGAGGACTTTGATAATTATGGCCTCTTCAGCACGAGAATATTTACTGAGTTGAATGAAAAAGTTTGAAGAGAGCTTGACTTAACTGCAAAAGATGTCATCGTACTGAGAGGGTTTGGGGCATGCAGAGAGAGAGAGAGAGAGAGACAGAGACAGAGACAGAGACAGAGACAGACAGAGAGAGACAGACAGACAGAGACAGAGAGAGAGAGAGACAGAGACAGAGACAGAGAGAGAGAGCTATGGATCTAAACTAGTCCTTTCCCTACCATCACCCGTCCCACCAACACTCCCTTTTCTTTTCCTTTATCTTTTTTTTTTTTTTTTTTTTTTTTTAGCCACCGATCATCTTTTTTCACTTCAACGACGCTCATATTGATCCCCTTCAGTGCCAAGCCATTCATCTTCAGGGCCTCGGGAAAGTTTGCTCGTTGGTCGATCTAGAAAAAAATGTTTGGTAAATGCTGATCCATTTGTTATTCTCATCTCCTCTTTTCTCACATCACGCTGAGTTACATAGTTATGCTTTATTTACGAGAGAGAGAGAGAGAGAGAGAGAGAGAGAATCGATACTATATCCTTCCCATCTTGTATTCTGTTCCTTTCGTCACTGACAGTGTGCTAAATGTATAACAGAAAATGTAAAGGAATCGGTCATTTGTCTTCCTGGAATCACACACACACACACACACACACACACACACACACACACACACACACACACACACACACACACACAGCTATAAACTCCAAGATTTTTCTGCTGCACTCTTAAGTAACAGGAAGATAAGGAAAGGGATGGAGGGGGATGAGAGAGAAGGTGTGAAATGTGAGGTGGTGAGAAGAGTGTTGTGGAAAAGAGATGGTAACTTAGAGAGGTGCAAAGGAAGAGAAGGGTTTATCAAGGGAAGTAGGAAAGATGTGCTGTGAGGTAACCAAGAGATGTGTAGAGGAAGAGAGTAGTCATTTAGAAAACTAGGAAAGATGAAAGCATGATACAAAAAGGGATGTGTATAGAGAGAGAAACCGGGCTATTCATGAAAGCAGTACAGAAGAAGAGGAAAGATGAAGACTTGAGGTAACAAAGAGAGGTGTAGATAGTGAAAAGGAGTTATTAAGGAAAGCAGGAAGGAAAAGAGGTGTAGGGAATGGGAAGAGGGGGGGAAACATGTATTAAAGGTGGACACTCAAGAGGTACTAGGATTGGTTTGGTTGGGATGTATAGGAAAAATTTGAGATGGTGAAGAGGTGTGGCGAATAACAAAGCAAAGTTTAAGAGGTGTGTCGGAAGAGGAAGAGGAAAGCAAGAAAAGTCAATAAGAAGAGGCAAGTAAGGTAGGTGTCCTGGAGAAGAAAGAGGAAAGCAGGAAAGATGAGAAAGTGTGGTAAATAAAAAAAGGTAAGACAGATGTATGACGGAGGAACAGAGGTAACAAGGAAACTTGAAGAGGTGTTAATAAAAAGAGTCAAGCTGGAGTGATGTTTAGAAAGGAAGGAGAGTGGAAACAAGAGAAGTTAGAGAGTTAAGACAGGAGGGAGAGAGGAAGGTAAAGAGTTTCAAGGATGTGGTGGGAGTAAATGCGAGAGATATAAGAGAGGAAAAGAAGGGTGGAATGGAAAGGAGAATCGCAATGATGTGGTTGGAGGAAATGAGGAAGATATAAGAGAGGAAAAGAGGAGTGGGGAGAAAAGGAGAGTTGAAAGGATGTGGTTGGAGGAAATGAGGAAGATATAAGAGAGGAAAAGAGATGTGGGGGGAAAAGGACAATTGAAAGGGTGTGATGGGAGGAAATGCGGAAGATATAAGAGAGGAAAAGAGGAGTGGGAGGAAAAGGAGAGTTGAAAGGGTGTGGTGGAAGGCAAGGAGGTAGGAAGGAACAGGAAAATATGGTAAAACAACCCAAAATCCTTCTCAGTGAGGGATCATCCAGGCTTGTGATAAGCACCAACAAGGCCTCCGTCACCCTCGGAAATTGCTTTGAAAACCCATTAAACTTGATGCGGGACCCTTCAGACTTTTCCCAACCCATCTGTAGTTAACATTTTTCATATTACACAGAATAACGCCTAAGGTATTGCTGATTTGGAATGATTAAACTATTGTCATCCATAATCTTCCTACAGGCAGTTAGTTAATTATACTGTCACTACAGAAAGCCTTGTCGCTTGTCCTCTTTCCATGATCCTGGATAATAAGACTCGTTAATCCGATGCCATGTACACTAATGACATTAACTCATAGTTTAATAAAGTCGTCATTGTTGGCTACAGCAGACTTACACGACTGAATTTTCAAAGTTTCAGGAGAAGGAAGCAGGAGAGGCAACATGACTTTTGATGCCCATCTTACATCATCTACTGGATCATAACTACGATAAGCTTTTCTCTAAATTTAATTCATTTGATATGTTAACTTCTTTTATCACTCATTTTTGTAACCTCATGGCAAATGTATTTAATTTATGGTTAATTTTAGAATACTCTATTAGCAGGTTGTCTGAACCTGAATATACTCACTTGAAAGCAGCAACAAAAATCTTGACAATACATCACCTTATTTAAAGCGTTGATTGAAGCTTCCAGCTGTAACTGAAATTCATCTCCACAGCCACTTCTGGAAACCACGAAATCCGAAAGTATCTGTGGAAAATACACTAAATTCTAATAAGCTGAAAATTTATCATAGTCTTAATTATCGAACAGAATCCACTTACTGTATTCACATTATAAAACATGAGACTAATATCCAACGTTGCCGCAATAATCACATGCTTTTAAGTACAGCCTTTTGTCACTCTCAACGACCAAGTTCCTCGTTCTTTCCTGTGCTTACTCGTACATCCAGCCGCCTTCTTTGTGATCCGATTCTCGTACGCAATATATCTAAACGTATGGCACAAAAAAACTCAGTACAGGAGACAGTAGGGGAAAAAATCTAGCCTGTTAGAGAATTTACTAGGTCTTGTAGCGCTTATGGTTCGCTGACTCCTTAGCGTACCAACTCGCGTGTGCTTCATATTTCAACTCGACGGGTCTAAAAATTGACATTGTAGGAAGATGGTACAAACCCTCATATATATTCTTAGAGTTAGTAGAGTGCCCTACGCTGTTTTTTTTGTTTTTTCCCTACCATGGCTAAAGCTCTATGGGCTTAATGCAGAAGACTATCACCTAAAAAGAAGTACCGTTGCCGAGGTTCGATAGAATTTGAACGGTGTTACTCTGGAACTTCGGGTATCTTTAGATGTGCTTTGCTGTGCCTCGTAATTTTTTGGTGTCTGGTAATGCTTTGATGTCTCTGGTAGTGATGTGTTGTGTCTGGTAGTGCTTTGTTGTGTCTGGCAGTGATGTGTTGTGTGTGGTAGTGCTATGTTTGTCTGGTAGTATTGTGTTGTGTCTAGTAGTGGTGTGTTGTGTCTGGTAGTGTTGTGTTGTGTCTGGTAGTGCGTTGTTTTGTCTGGTAGTGCTTTGATGTATCTTGAAGTGTTTTGGTGTGTCAATTATAGTAAATAATAAAGTTATAAAGCTATTCAAAATGGAATGCAAGTGAGATTAAGATTAAAAAGAAAATAAACTCGAGAAAGAGTTATAGAGTTAACAAGAGACATGCAAGTGAATTTTTAGTTGGCTGTAATGTTAAATTTTAAAATCTATATGGAACTAAATCCCGAAACATTCCTCTTGTTTTTTGTATTCTACACAAGTTGCTGCTACGAGAAAGTCCAGCCAGGCGGTATCATGGCGTGTGGTGCCCCTCCTGCGGTCAGAAATGAAAGACGTGTTGGAATGTGTTATTGAAAGTCCGCACAGGCAGCCCACCCAAGCATAAAGTACCCTGATGCTTACCTCCCTCACTTCTACTCAGATGTTTCAGCACGTTTATCATACATTTTATCTGATCGTACACTTTACCTTAGTTCTGGTACGAATAATGAGTAGTCTTCATCATCATCATCATCATCATGCTGTTTTTGCACCTTGATGATGAATGATGATGACAATGACAGTGACGGCGAGGCAAACAATTATCCAATACGCAAAATCACAATCATCACTGAGTGTCTGAGTATTAAGTGGGAGAGCAAGTAATAGTTTGGATAGGCGAGGAGTGAGCGAGACGGGCTGGGTAGGTAGAGGACGGAGAGGGACGAGTAGACCCTGTGAAGACGTGTGTTTTGAGGGGGGACGTTGGCGGTGGGCAGGAAAATTTGGTAGGAAAACTGAAGTAGGTCCATATCTTCTCTCCCATATTTCTTATTCTTCCTCTTCCTCTTCTTCTTCTTCTTTTTCTTTTTCTCTCTCTTCTTTTTCCTCTTCTTCTTCATCTTCTTCTTCTCCTTGTGGTTTTCAGGGACACAATCTCAGCCACATTACGGAACCGACGCAACATCAGTCTAGCTAAACAGTCTCATTCATTTTCCTTCCACCTCACATGTGCAAGAATTATCCGGTATCAAGAGACAGTCATTTACACACCTGGTCAGCACTGGAACTGTTTGCATCAGATGTCTTTCCCTCCAATTGTTTACATGTGATGTGTCCGGGGATCTTAGAATTAATGGTTGTTATTTTGACATTATTTGCTCAACTTCTCTTGGTAGGGACATCCATCGTGGGCACTTAACCTTGGATGGAGGTGTTAGAGAGATAAGTCGAGATGGTATCATGGGTATTGGAGAAGGATGGAGACACTGCACTCAGTTAAGATGGCCATTATAGTTTGGATGATACTGACGTGGAGAAAGCATAAATCAAAATTTTCTCCAGAGTAGTAGTTGTAGAAGAAGAACAAGAACAAAAACAAGAACAAGAACAAGAGAAAGGAGAAGAAAAGAAGAGGACAAGGAGAAGAGGAAGAACCAAAGAAAAAGAAAAAGAAGAAAAAAGTGAAAGAAGAAAAGAAGAAAATAGAAGAAGAAGAAGAAGAAGGAGGAGGAGGAGGAGGAGGAGGAGGAGGACAACAACAACAACAATGTGACTGGCGGCTCAAGTGAAAATCCCAGTTCGATGGCGAAATCCTGGTGTTTGACAGAGTATCGGTGGATGATGGAGTGACTGGTGGAGGAGTGGCGGCAGCAGTGACCGATGACACTATGACCGATGACCGTACGACTGATGACCGTAGGATCGATGACCGTGATATACCGCGCTCTTGGGTCGTGGCGGACGGACACCACTGAGACGATTTCAAAGCCCTTAACCCCTTCTGTCCGATAACGTAACTTTCTTCATCCATGCCATCCCTAGGTATTCAAAACATGAGAGGATTTTCTAGACTGAGGGATTAGATATAGCATTTATGTCTATTATTCTTGCTAGAATCGTAGTATTCTAAAAAGGAGAGGATTTTTAGATAGATGTTAAAGATAGCTCTCATGTTTCTTCCTCATGTGCTGTTTCTCTCGAGTTGTGCCACTTAATAACTGCTTTTAATGACTGCGTATTCCTTTGTGAGATGTAGACCAGTTACGTAGTTGCTTCATCCCATTTCCGACCAGACTGTGTAGACTGTGTAGACGGGAAGACACCCTTTCCCAAAGTTAATCCAAGGTGGGAGTGACAAAAATGGCTCCAGATTCTACTCTCACCACTTTTATAATAATTCCCACACAACAATGATTCGTCTGGCAATCTTCAAAATTTTAGACTGAACAAATATACAATTCTGAGAGTGTTGCGATTCTTGGTGCTGGGGAAAAATAGTCATTTCTTATTTACTCCCCTTTTTTTTTTTCTTAATTTTTTCGTACTGGTAATCCTCTAAGTCTTCAAAAGGTGTTCACTGCCCAAACATACTATTATCGGTGGTTTGAGTCTTCTGCCATTTTCGAATCGTGTGTATTCAGGAAGTATATATATATTGGTTAATAAAAAAAAAAATTAGTCTGGAAAAGGTGAAAGTACAACAAAAATATCACCCCAAAACACTCTCACACTGCTATGAATCTTCCCGCTTTCTCCAGAACGCGCGAGGGCAAAAAAAAAAAAAAAAAGGAATTATGTTATTGCCGACTTCGTTTCCTGCTGTCCAGAGATGAGTAATGGCGCGGGGGACAATGGCTGGAGCGTGGCAGTTTATACAGAGTGGGCTGAAGAGAGCTGGTGCTGGTGAAACAGAATAGACTAGCCAAAGAAGGACAGTGTTTAGGGATCTCTTTTTTATGGCAACTTTTCCTGGCAACTTTCCCCGGCAACTTTTCCTGGCAACTACTCCATGGCAACTTTTCCGGCAACTTTCCCTGGCAACTTTTCCCGGCAATTTTTCGTGGCAACTTTTCCTGGGAACTTTTCCTGGCAACTTTCTTGGCAACTTTTCCTAGCAACTTTTTTCCCAGCAGCTTTTCCTGGCAAATTTTCCCTGGCAACTTTCCTGGCATCTTTCCTGGCAACTTTTCCCTGACAACTCTATTCTGGTGAAAATCATTTGGCATAAAGAAGGTGCCACACAGCCTTTGCAGTCTCAGTCAC
The DNA here is from genome assembly GCF_032717465.1 of Coenobita brevimanus. Taxonomy (NCBI): domain Eukaryota; kingdom Metazoa; phylum Arthropoda; class Malacostraca; order Decapoda; family Coenobitidae; genus Coenobita; species Coenobita brevimanus. Next base: position 7,501,960 of record NC_137018.1, on the reverse strand, counting down.
CATGACAATCACCATTAACTCTCCAAATTTGCTGCCAAGATTGAGCTGTATGGGTAATGTATCCAGAAAGGCGCTGATTTGACACTGCCTTAAGGATCACGTATAAAAATATCGGAACAGGAATACTCTCATAATCATTTTCAACCTTCATCCTTTTATTAATTGCATAAATACTGATACGAAGGAAGTGGGTTGTATTCATCATCATCACCATCATCATGCAGACCTTCTTTTCCCAGCCTAGGGTGGAGTGAGGTAGGTTCAGAAACATGATTACACACCCACATCCACACACACACACACACACACACACACACACACACACACACACACACACACACACACACACACACACACACACACACACACACACACACACACACACACACACACACACACACACACACGCACACACATACACACAGAGATTACAAGAATAACCAGAGAAACAAGATGAACTAAGATTTGGTTTAGGTAATGGGCTGTATTGAGTTGACTGTCGTGGTCATGAAAGAGGAGGGCTGAATAAATGAGTAGGTAGAACTATAGACGGGCAATAGCTCAGTAAGAACAATGCGATAATCACAAGTAATCATATTCCTGGATAGCAAGGAGATGAACTGAGCTTTGAAGAAGTTGCTAGCAGTGAAATAAGACGGCTCAGTTAGCACCCAGCGAGGTATACTGACAATGCAGTTTTATTCGTAAAGACACGTGAGAGGTATACTGATAATGTAGTTTCATTCGTAAAAACAATTCAGTACAAAGAGACCATGAAATGAAGTATGCAAAATTCGTCTGGGAATTGACTGGAACAGGTGGTGGCGAAATAGGTTTGTTGCTGAAGTATATTGTGTTTTAATTCCCAAGATTAGTGCCTTGAACTAAGTAGAAGTATGAAAAATGTCGTATGTAACGGTTAATCATAAATTTGGGAAGCTGCAGAAAGGATATCAAGCGTTAATTTTCCTTCTCCAGTAAATAATATATGCACAAAATTAGATACCAATACTGAAATCAAGCAGAAGGCATGCAGAATGGCATATATCGGGATGATGCAATTTTAGTTATACTTAGGTAGAAAGCTCATGGACTCCAAGCACAATATTTTACTCAGATAAAATTCTGTAAACAAAAATCGCCAAACTGTTCTGAAACCCATCCTCCCTTGCTGGACGGTATCACGTTAGCCTTTAAGTTCTGCTGATACATATGAACCTTGATGGGGGAACAAAAGCAATAAATTATACGAAACATACGTAATACTGACTTCTCTCGCTGGGCAGAACAACTAAGAGCCGGGGCGGGGGTGTTGTGGACGGCAGCACCATTGGGTCCCCTACAACAACAGAGTCATCAAAATGTATGGCCTCTCGCCCCCCCCCCCTGTCTTTCATCCACCGGAAATGGTACCCATCCCGCATATACAAATGTGGTGAAGGACCCAGATTTCATTTCGATAAAAGGAACATTCTCTTGGAATTTGAACTACGCTGGCAAGGTCAATCTTCCTGAAAGGACCTCTTTCTTAGCTTTAGGGGCTGTCGAACGTTGTGGTCTTCCAAATGCGGCTTGTCTAATTTTTTTTAAAGCAAATTCTGACACTGACAGAGTTTTTCTAGGTCTTTGTTAGCCGTTTTGTTTATAATTTCTCACGAGGCAGAAACATAGTCGATAGGTAACTATGAATTAAGTTTAGGATTAGGTTTTTGGCACAAGACATTTGTTGTTAATTTAATGAAGAATCTGTTTTCGATAGGTAAGTGTTTTGTACATACACCAAACTGTAGTATGTCTTTTACTTCGACAGCAGACTACGTTACGACGGTTTACTGAAATAGAGTATGATTGATTTTTGTAAAAAGTAAAAATGAAACCATATACCGCCGTCAGCTCGAGTTTACTGGCAACGTTGACCCAACCTCGAGACGTTTTTTGCCCTCGGGGAATGTAGGAGGGGCAGAAGTTGTAAAAGACTAATAACTACACTGCGCACGTGACTGAATTTTCTGGGCATCTACGTTTTAGGAATCTCTTTTACCATAACAAAGCTGAGAACCGGTTAAGCACTTACATTTTTAAAAGCAGGTTGCTAATTCCGGACTACGCCTACCAGTATGCAAATTCAGGCCAGGTAAGCAACAAATCCCCCGAGCGCTTGTGGTATATTCCCCGTGAAAGCATTAAGCCTGGATTATGTTTGGAAATGAGGCTACTTTCGCATAATGAAATTTACCTGTGTTCCCGGTTCAGCGGTACTGGATTCTCGTCTTTAATCTTCTGCTTTACACCTTCTTTAGAGATATAATACGAGTGTTGTTGTTGTTGCTGGTGGTGGTGGTGGTGGTGGTAGTAGAGGTGGTGGTAATGGTGGTGGTTGTGGTGGTGGAGGTAAACGGTCTCTTGATGCATGTGCTCCAACAGAACTGAACCTCGACATGAAGATATTGCGTTCTTCATTCAATTGAGCGAATGACAGCCAATGTAAACTATGGTCGTTGTGTCTGGGGTCATAGATTTACATATGTACTGAATTATCGTCAGCAAGTCTTATATATCTTATTTTCACTGCTGCAGCTGTTATGTCTTTTGCAAATATACTGGCTCTAAATTATCCTTTCAGTGTTTAGGTTTCGTTAGTGCAAATGTCCAGGCAAACACTGTATCTTATTTTCACTGTTGCAGCTGTTATAACTCTCCCAAATAACCTTATTCTAATTTACCGCTAGAAATGGACACGTGCAACAATATTTGGCGAAGTGCAACTGCTACGTAGCCTTAGATATATCAGTCCGAACTGCCCCAGGTACAGTTATTAAGAATTTGTTAATGATCTTGAAGTTTACACCGTCATTCCTAGAGTCAGTGTCTTTACTAAGATATAAATTACTAAAACAGTGCTCTGCAATACGTGCCAATGAAGTAAACATATTCTAGTAAACAGGTCAATCTATCTATCTATTGTCAGACGCCTTAATCCCGTAAGAGGTGGCCACAAACAAATCGCCTCCATGTCGCCCTGTACCCCGCCATTTGATTGCCCTGCTCCCAGCTCACACCACCCTCTCATACCTCTCCACTCCATCCCTCCATTGCAGTATATTTCGTGTAAACATCACAGGGTAATATAAACATACACCAATACATCTCTTTCATAACTAAACAATTTAATGCTCCATCGCGAAACAAGGCTGGGTAATATAAATATACACCAATATTTCTCCCTAATAACTACCCAATTAAGTACTCCTTCCTGAACCCTACTGATCGCACACACACACAAAAAAAATAATTAAAACTGAATATTTTTGGATCATCTACAGGGCAGTAATAAAGTTCAAAATTCCATGCACTAACTAATCACAAAGCAGTAAAGGAAATTATCAACGAATTAAACTTGTAAGAAAAAAATTATTACATGAAGCGGCATCAAGTTGGCCGTCACATCCTAGAAATTACAGGGGAAGGAAGTGAGTTATAACCTAGAATTATATTATTAATCTCTTATTTAACATGAACTACATTACGAGGCGCGATGTTATAAGTATACCTTGGAGTGATAAATGTCCCAGAACGTATCGATAAGAAATTTTATGGATGGTGTGGTACAATTAATAGTTCCAGTTCAAATACAATGCCAGGCGTTAATGTCAGACCAGCAATATAAGAAGATGTAGTAGTGCAGCAAATATACACTGCATCAAGAAGGACTGGGCCGGAGAGGTCGATCATATGGCTTAATAATAATAATAATAATAATAATAATAATAATAATAATAATATATAATAATAATAATAATAATAATGATGATCATACTACTACTACTACTACTAGTAGTAGTAGTAACAATAACAATAATAACAACAACAATAAGAAGAAAAAAAAAGAAAAAGAAAAAGAAGAAGAAGAAGAGGAAGAAGGAGAAGTGGTAATAATAATAATGAGGATAATGATAATAATAATAATGATGATCATAATGATAATAATAATAATAATAATAATAATAATAATAATAATAATAATAATAATAATAATGACAACAATAATAACAGAGAAAACAACAACGAGGATCATTCAGAAAGTGCAACACCTGTGCCCATCAAATGACCTAAGAACCAAATGTCAGACTTTATTTTGTGATTTTAACCTTCAACGGATTACTCTCATAATCTAACTACTTCATTCTCACCTAACCCTTAACCCTTCCAACAAATCTGGTTCACATCAGATTTAAAAAAAAGTTAGGCCTGGCTTTATCTGGTGGCCTTAATGTTTGACCTTTTCCTGTGACCGTGCCCTTTGATTAATTGTCCTCAAAACCGAATCTCTTTATGCTTGTGTTACCCTGAACCATTCCATTAAGTTTAATCAGTATCAAATAAAAACTGATTAAAGTCTAAAAAATAATGTTTCTTGCGTCATATTCAACTCATCCACTAATTTTGATCCAGACACAGAGGTTGAACTTAGCCCTTGTTCTGTGATCTTGATTTTTGACTAATCTATCTCAAAACAAAATCTTCGCTGCTGCCTGACTCTTAATTCTTCTACTAAGTTTGGTTTAAATCACATCAGATCTGTAAGAGTTGACTTATCTGCAACTTTGGCCTTGAGTCAAATGTTACTGTTTTTAAAAGTGATTCTCTTTTTCTCCCTTACCTTTTCTTCAACCCTTCAGCAAAGTTTGGTTTAAATCTGATAAAAACCTAAGTTGATCATGTCCTGTGACCTTTACCTTTGACCAAGTATTCTAAAAAAAAATGTAGGTGCACTTCTTAGCTGACCCTCCACTCGTCCACCAAGTCTGGTTATAAAATCGGATCAGAATTCTTCCAGACATTTTGTTACACACACACACACACACACACATACACACACACACACACACACACACACACACACACACACACACACACAAACACACACACACACAAACACACACACACACATCAGTCCCATTCCCTTTCATTTACTCCTTACACAATGCACCGTCCTCGTAAAAATTTCTTCTGCGTCCCAATAATGGTTCCGAAAGTATTGTGGGGACAGTTTACGAGATGGTGGTAATTAGGGCCGTCTTCTGTGCCGATATTTCTCCACGGTAGTTCAAGTGCCGAAAGAAAAGTGAAGAATTGTATGTATATTGCTTGCTTATTGAGGATGTGACGAGCGGGGAGTGGATATATGGTTTGCAGTTTAGATTTTTCAGGTTTCTTTTCTTTGTGTGTGTTTGTGTGTGTGTGAGAGAGAGAGAGAGAGAGAGAGAGAAAGGTTAAAGTGTCAGTAGCTTCTAATGTTCTTTAATCCTAAATAAACAATTACCAGCGAATAATCTGAAGGAAAATTGCTAAAATCTGTTGAGTGTCCAGGCCGAGAAACTGGATGAAAATAAAGACTTTCACTGCAAGGATTTTTATTATTATTATTATTATTATTATTATTATTATTGTTGTTGTTGTTGTTGTTGTTGTTGTTGTTTTTATTTATTGATTTACTTAGATCATTGTAATTTAAATCACTGTAAAATTGCATTAACCTACGTGCATTGTTTCAACTGTCTACCGTCAGAACTTTTTATCTGGTATAGGCTTTTCGGAAAGGAAATAAGCACACAGACAAAAAGCCATCTATAGCTGCCTCGCACGCATCTCTCCTGTGCAGATTTTTCCTTGCTCATATGTTCATTTTTCATTCATTGCCAGACGCCATGTATCTCAAACGGGGTGGCCAAGGGCTTAGAGTTAATTGTTTTACAGGGAGGGGCACTAATCCTCCACCAACCCCACTTGACACGTAAAGTGGGTATCACACGGGGACCCGTGAACGTTTTGTGCAGCACAAAATGGACGTCCAAACTGAGCTTGGACGTCCATACCCTATCACACGGTGGACGTCGACGGCCACCTTCTTCTTTATCGAGTTCACCCCACGCGACTGGGAGGTCACTTCCAACTCCCTGACAGATGACGTGTTTATCAACAAGAACAATGGACGTGAACCTAGATTGTGACTTTTGCAATGGGTGCTGCAGTCCTAACCCTGCAGGAAGAGGAAGAAGTCTCTGCAAGAAGACAAAGGAGAGCGAGAAGCAGGGCACTGTGGATGAGAGAATGTCTTCCACGGAGAGAAGTAAGTAGCCAGTATAGAAATCTGCACAGTACTGCTTTCTTCCCGAGTATGCCTTTCCAATGAGCGCGGGCCTTTCTTGTAAACAATCAATCCACATTCCATCATTTTTACCACATTTTGGTATATATGAAAAGTTTGTGACAGAAATATTAAAACTACAAAGTTTACTGTTTTGAATTAATCATAATATAACATACCACCTCAACTGACTACAGGGTTCAAGATAGCAGACGACACACGCTACATGTAAACTCCATAGAGAAGAAGGAGACTACCAAGTCATGGATGTCCACGATCGCCATGGACGTCCATGAATGGCTCTGGCGGCCTTCCACCCGTGGACGTCCATGACCCTCCCGCGGGGGCAAATTTGGACGTCCACGGCCAGTTTGGACGTCCACGAGTCTCCCGTGTGATAGCCCCTTAAGGATGCCAACAGCATCTGGTGTTCCCAGGCGGTCACCCATCCAAGTACTAACCAGACCCAACGTTGCTTAACTTCGCTGATCGGACGGGAAGCGGTGTACTCAACGTGGTATGGCCGTTGCTCATATGTATTTCCTGATTATGGCGGCAAGAGTTAAAGATTCACCTATTTATTTACTTATTTATTTATTCTATTATTTACCTATCAATAAGATGGAAGAAAAATGCCAAAAAGCGGGAAGTATATGTGTGTTTTCTGATATTAATGCTTTACTGTAACTCACGGCCAATTACCTCTCGCCTAATAACTCGTAATCTTACAATAGTAAGTACGTGTACTGTAAAGAGGAATCCTTCTCCCTGAAAATAAATCAACAAAGGTATTGAATGAGGTTCATGATATGTGAGCAAGGATGGAGTTGGGATAAAGGAATGCACGTCTGAATATAAGTGGCTTGGAGAAATCCCTGAGAAGACGGGAAGTTCCATTGATGTGACTTATTTTTTCATCCATTCACCCATTTTTATTCTTTTTCCAGTCAGCTTATGAAACGGTTCTCGAACTTCGTAATAAATATTTTTGAAGTAGCTGACGATGCAAGCGCGTGAAATGTTCTGCAATATTTGAATTAATTATAGGTTCTTGCAACAGATAATGATACAATGGTGGGTGTAGGTGTGTGCTGAACTCAGAGAAGAGAGTCAAGCTTTTCAGTAAGTTTTTCAATATTTTACCGGAATTCCATGCATAGAGTTTCAGAAGTTATAATAAATATTTTTTTCACTGTATCTGTAGGCATAGAATGATGTTTGCGTGGGTGCAGGTGTGTGAGGGGGAACTCTGAAAATGAAAGGGAGGCTCGTCTCTAATTTTACCAAGGGCGTTACGGAATTCCATAAAATTTTTCACGAAACATTAACGTAGGATTCGTATATTACTACAGTTGTATTCTGCCTCTTGTTTTTATTTTATTTTTCTATTCCTAGGTTTATTGAATCATCTTGTTTCTCGAGATTTTCATAGTTATTCTTCCTGATTCATTCCGCTATAATTTTCCTCCATGATGCACAGGATTCATTTTTCTCCCCTCCTGTGTCAGAAAACTTCGCCTGGTGTGAGTCTCGTCGCCTCTTGCCAGCCGTCTGAGCTATGGTTTGTCGATCCCAGCCTGGCGTGCACTTAGTATCCCGCGCGATGGGGGCTGCTTTTCATCCTTTATGGCAAGCGCTATCGTATGACTGAAAGGAGGCGCGGAAATATTCAAGATGGAAAAGCGTAATCCTTCTCGTATTGTGTCAGGAGTGTGGAATGGGACAGGGTGAAGGGTAGAGGGTGGAGTGAGGTTGGGCTGTGTATGATGTGTAGAAGGGAGGTATAGGGATACTGGAATGGGGACGGTGTGAGATTGGGGTGTGTATGCTGTGTGTAGAGGGGAGATGTGGGGATGAATGGGGCTGAAGTTGGAATGGGGGCGGTGTGAGGTTGGGATGTGTATGGTGTGTGAGGAAGAGAGGTGTGGGAATGAGTGGGGCTGAAGCTGGAATGGGGGCAGTGTGTGGTTGGGAGGTGTAAGCTGTGTGTAGAAGGGAGGTGTGGCGTTGAGTGCTGTTAAGCTGGAGTGTGTGCCGAATCATTGACTGAAATGAAGGCTTACAATTAGGTCAGGATAAAGCTGAGGTGTTTGTGTATGCCAAGAGGGTGTGGGACGAGTGAGAATGTACCTGGTTTGTATACGTATGAGGGAGAACTGAGATGGATTGAAGGACTACAGCAGGAGTTGAGTATGCACTGATTAGCAAATACAGGAAAAGAGACCGGTCTGCAGAGAGTGTATGTGTATCTCCCCTGAAGATCTGAATACATGAGAACGCCTGCGATATCTCTTGTTTTCTTTTCCCTCGAGAGACCTTTGCGTCTGTTAATGTCTGCCTTCCTTTGCTCTCCTTTTTTAATTGATTTTGTTCAGCTTAGGAAAGATCTTCGAACTCGAGGAGTTAGATATAGTTTCTCCTTTTACAACAAGAGGAAGCTAAATAGATAACTTGGAGACATACATTAGAAAACGAGATAACTTGAAATATGCAAGAGAATTTCACAGGGGTTGCAGAAATGGCAGAGAGCAATTTGTTGGTCCCCGCCGGCAGCGCTGTGTGTGAAGGGCAGTATATCACCTCCCACTCCTTCCAATGCGGCTTTCATCCCCCTGCCGCGTAATGCCCACACCACACACGCCTGGAATTTGTCGCCTTCAATATACGCGGCCGATTTCACAGCCAGCTTACGCAGGGGAAGTGGTGGTCAGGTGACTGGAGAAGAAGTGGTCTGCTGTCTGAAAGAATTCGATGTCAGTTCCAGGTTGGAGCAGGGAGCAGTTTGATTTTTATTTTAAAATAACAGAACAGAGGAAGGAAAAACAAATGAATTAAAAAAAAATCATCCATACACCAGATTACTGGTGTCCTCTATTCATAAAACATCTGTAACAGTTAGACTTGAACAGCTGTAGGTTGAAGTTTGGAGGGAAACAACTCTGGGGAAGCGAGTTCCAAAGAGATGCAGTACGGGGAATGAAAGAATTCTGATAGGCAGAAGTTGTGCAATATGGCTGAGTGACATTCCAGTCGTGAGCGCTACCAGATGCCCGTGTAGCACGAGGGAAGGCGTGGAGAGGTGGCACCATAGACGCAACTTCGTCTGAGCTTTTGCCAAAAAATTATCTGTAAAATAATGCAAGGGAGGCAATGTTCCTTCTTACTTGTAGGGGAGGTAGTTTATTTGTAACGGCAGGGTTGTTAGTAATTCTAACAGCTTTGTTCTGAATTTTGTCTAGTTGTTTTGATGCAACCTCTCAACATCCATTCCACAAGGGTGAGCAATATTCAAGCTGAGAACGCACATGATTCCAATAAATTACAGCTAAATGCTCGTCAGTGAAGAAGTGAAATCCATTAAAAAAAATTACTAATGAACAAGAGACGTCATTCGGATTGTATTTTTCTTGTAATCCAAATATCTTATGTCTTTTGGTAAAACAAGTAAAATATTATAAGAACATCAACCTCCATGCTTTATAGCATTTGCGCATTAAGTAAATTAATGGACTGGGATATTTTTCCATGGTCCATAAAAATTTCATTTCGATTACTGTGAACAGTAATATGAAGACAAAAAATAGTCTAGTACACAATATACTACCGCATTATAAATGAGCAAACCGTGTGGCTATCACGCACAATGAAGGTTTTAAATTCTATGGAGATTTAAAGCCTGCTGAAAATCCTGATTCTTAAGCAAAATATATCGCGTTTGACCATAAAATTTCGTCAACAGTTTATAATGTGATATGAATTGAAATCTAGTCATGACTTGCGTTACGGTGGAAGAGTAATATAAAAAGCAAAGCCATCATTTTCCTCAGCATAACTAGGATCTAGTTAAATCTGCGAAACAGCGGCAAACCACCCATGTCAGTCTGAAACTAAACATTCTGCTCTTATCCTAACTCTTCCGTTTTTCACCTAACTCTTCACCTTTACATCTAACTGCACCATCACACATAACTCTTACCTTTTGAGGCTACACCCAGTTCGCATCTACTGCATGTAACTTTCCCCGGGTGAATAAACTGGCCCTATGCGTGCTAGAACAACATCTTAAGGTTCAGTGGTCACGTAAAAGGACTAATCTAGATAGGTTTCCAGCGTTTGATGATCGTAGTGAAAGAGTTAGTTGTTCCACTTATCTCTTAAGCCTCTCACCTCACTTTTATTATTTTCCCTTGACTATTAACAAGTTTATTTAATGCTTACCCCTGGTCATGATCCTGTCCTTGCCTGTAAACGCACTTATATACTTTTTATTGAAAATATAAAATGAGTCTAATTTCCGTAGCCAAATGCTAGGTGTCAAACGTGCCAAAGCATTCTTGATTAACCTTTTCATTGTCTGAATGCAGTATCTTTTTTTTTCTTTTTTTGCATAATAAACTAAACAAGGTCACTGCTGATATACTGAGAAAACCATGTCATTGCAAAGTTGAAGCATATACTGTACACTGAAGATTAATTATACCCTTTTATAAGTAGGGTCCAAGTCAGGCTGAAATTTTTGTCTCTTCTGAATATACAACTGCTCCATATGAGTATAATTCTTCATTTTAAAAAGCTGACGGCATTGTGAAATCAAGACACATACGGTACACATTTGAGTTATGCCTTACAGTACATAATTTTTCAGACAGGAGTTTTTTTTCCCTTGTTTTTTCTTCTCCCACATCTTTTCCATGTTCCTCCACTTTCCTGTGTAATGATGGAGGACGATGGATTGTTATGGATGAGAGCGAAGTCATCTCCTTTTGACTGATCGGCTCGGCGGAGAAAAAACCTGATCGCCTTATGGATTGGCTCATACTACCTCCAACCCACATTTTAAAATTTTCTGCCATTTAGGCCACAAGTAATTGCATTTCCTTATGGCTGTCCAGAGTTATATATATTGTTGTTGGATTTTTACAAGTTACCAGCTAGGATAGTAGTGTGTGATGTGGAGTAGATTGTCGTGGTGGAGTTAATTCTGTAACATCCTCTTCAGAACATCTATCAGGGTATGTTAATAGTTGAATATGTAACACTCCAATACGGTGGCAGACGAACAGAGACTTATGCGTTTAGATTTAGTAAAGTGGAGTGAATTACGTAGCTGAACTGATTGCTCTACTTTGGCGTTTACTGTCGCATAATTTTGGTAGTGTTGGCGCCCCGTCCAAGGGAACATGAATTTATGGTCGTTAGGTTATCTCATTTGGGATCGATGTAATATTTCTTGGTCAATTTTTCAGCGTCATTTCAGTCCTCCATCACTCACCTGTGTGTGCTCTACTTGATTAAAGGCGTCTAAAGGGTATACTGTACGCCATGACAAATTTATGATGCATATAGCGATTCTAGAAAGGCGATTGATGCGTTATTTGTTGTAGTTAGTTGCCCGAGATAGGAGAAGCAAATTAGGGTAGAAAATATAAATCCTGTACATTTTCAAGTATCCACATTGCAAGTGAAACAGTCCAGTGAGATAGATTCCTGATTTACACAATACGATACCACTGACCAAAGTTGTTCCATCTTCATTCTTTTGTATGGGTGTAAAATACTTCGTCTCCAATTAATAATTAAACATTACCTGGTTACACATGCTTCACTCTCACCCGCACTACAAGCAGGTGATGTAAATTGCTTCCCATCCACATCACAGTTATATAAAATTTGGATATAATACACTCTCACTGCTTTGGACTGATTTAAGTTACTTGATCTCAGGTTCACATGAATAATATGTGGATACCGATTGTAGACCCGTACTGATGGTGCGTAGATTGTATAAGGCACTGAGCACACTGGGCATAGCAGGTGTAGTGGAGGGGAGGGTGGTGCTGTGGGGATAGGGGGGTGTAAGGAGGGGGAGGATGGTGTCGTGAGGGGAGAGAGAGGGTGGTGTGAGGGTGGTGCAATGAGGAAGGGGATATGATGAGGGGCTGGTGGTGTAGTGAGAGAGGGTGGTGTAGTAACATGGAGGGTAATGTGGGAGGGTGGTGTGATGAGGGGGTGGTGTAGTGACGGTGGTGTAGCGAGGGGCGGTGGGGCTTACACTTACACAACCTGAGTCAACCATCATAACTTTTCCCACCCTGGCATCCCATAAACTGGCGTCACTAGAGGGGTGTGAGGGGAGCCGTGAGCTGGAAGGGGAGTAGGTGCCCGGTTCCTGCTACTAGTTAAGCTTGTATCATTTACCAAAGAGCTTATAAAACACAGCAGGGCATTAAACTGTACATAAATATCCGGAAAATGGAGTTGTTCAGGAATACATGTATAGGGTTCGTGCTCGTAGATCGGAAGGGATTAAAAAAAAATAGAAAAGAAATAAAGATAAGCGATAGATGTGTGGCAACGATATAAAATACTGAATGGGTATAGAGGTGTGTTCTGAGATGGAATGTGCACCTACAGACAATGAATGTAACTAAGGGTTTGTTATGGATATATTACAGTCACTTTGAATATAGGACGAGATAAAAGGTTGCATGAGGTGTTTGGTGTGTGTGTGTGTGTGTGTGTGTGTGTGTGTGTGTGTGTGTGTGTGCGTAATTCACCGGGTCGGTCAGGATCACTTGATGGTCGTGATCGTCAGCTTTTACCCTCCCGGAAGGGAGCTGAGAGCTCATATAGTCCGATCTAAGGGCAAGGCTGTGACCTTCACACACGCACACACCCGTCCCCTTGCTCAAGGGGGACAGTAACCACCCACATCGTCAGTGAAACTTTTCGCAACCTGAGCGAGGCTCGAACTCCCGTCCACCAGTTGGCAAGCGAGAACGTTACCACTGCGCCAGCGAGCGGTGTGTGTGTGTGTGTGTGTGTGTGTGTGTGTGTGTGTGTGTGTGTGTGTGTGTGTGTGTGTGTGTGTGTGTGTGTGTGTGTGTGTGTGTGTGTGTGTGTGTGTGTGTGTGTGTGTGTGTGTGTATTACTCTAAATAACAAACGAACGCAGCAGAAACACATAACATACAGTCAAAACAGGATAAAAATTAAGCAAAAAATAAAAAATAAATAAGGAACGAAATACCCCTTCTCGAGAATTATGCCAACACTAAGTCAGGCAAGAGATGAAGGTGGAGGACGTGGTGTTAATTGGGTGCCCGTGGGAGGAGGAGAAGAAGGAGGACGAGGAGAAGGTGACCGTCTTAGGAACAATTACAGAACTTAGCTCCTGAGAAAATAGAGGGATAACTATTGAGAAGCAGAGTCAGCGGTGAGGACGAGGGGATGCCTGGGTTGGGGTCACTGGGTTTGGGCGTGGTATTTGAAGAAGAATTTGAGGATTTCGAAACTCTTACTTCTTGCAGATTTATTCATTATATAACACCTCATTACCCTCTTCCCTGTTTTTAATGCAAGTACAAGATATAAGAAGGATATAAATATAATACCTGAGAGTTTTAAAGCTCATCAATTGCTACTCCACAACGCACGTACAATATTTCACCTTTGCTATTTATACAGGTGAAGCTTCAAGAACAGAGAGGTATGATGTTCCTGAATAATTTATGGCGGTACAGTATACACCTGGTGCTGGTAAGTATGTTTAATGTCGATCCTCTAAGAACTTAATGGGCCACTGTTTGTTCGGCTTGGCTTCAGGGCACACTATCATCGAAGCTGCCAAACCCCTGAAAGTAAAACAGTAATTTATATACCTTGTTTTCCTTATCTCCATTTGCATTAAGATTTCACTCCCAACCCTGAAATAATGTCGAGAGATAATGTTTGAATAATGGCGTGAAACTAGAACTCCTGAGGGTTATTTCTGGGACAGAGGAGGATGGCTTGAAGAGGGGTAACATTGATGTCTTACGGGGACGGGTGAGAGTGTTGGTGGTGCTCAGGTGGTTAGGGAAATGACACGGGACATCGACACTGGAATTTTAGCTGCCTTCATCATTCTGTAAAATGGATGCAACTTTATATCAGGCTTCCACTTTACAGCTACCTAATCCAGCGCACTTACTGTTACCCCCGCCATATTTAAGTGCTCAAATGATAAAGTATAGCGATATAACTAATGCCTAAGTATTTAACAGTGTCAGCACAACACAGTGTATAGCTTCATGGTCTTCACTTAAACTCCCCTCTCGACAATGGCTGTTTGTTTACTTATTCTTGCCAGCTCTAGGAGATTTTATTACTCTTGGGAAAGTGTACTCGTACCGATGAGGTAAATCAATGCTGTATCTAATCCCTCTATATCGAATCGTCTCTCGAATTAAATGGAAAATAAAGAAGACGAAAGAAAAGATCTTGAAACAGTACGAACAAAATGGGATACAGTAGCAACATTTGGGAGTAGAACAGATGATATTCACTAAAGTTTGCGTCTGTTATGGTATCCCCTTATAAGCTAGGGACGAATCCGTTTGCCCTCGCTCGAATCAAACTTTGCCTGTATTGTAACCACGTTCGAAGCCGAATAGAAACCGTGCGTTTAGGGGCATGGTAGTTTTTGTGCATGTTGGTTCACCCTGCTGGTTCCCCTTCCATCTTGCAGGTGGTTCCAATCACCCCTAATTATACACTTTATAGGCAGAACAACTTTCAGGCCAATCCTCCCTGAACTACAGTCGTAAGGGTGTGGCAACAAGTATTACTAAGGAGAGTGGGAACAAGTGAAAAAAAAGTACCCGTTTGGAAAATATAAAAATGCGTCAGCTTAATAAAGATAGTTAACTCATTTTAATAGTACTTCTGAACTTCTCGTAAACGTCTGTGTAGTTTAATAGATATATAAATTAATGTAAAAGCTGTCCTTAAGGGATTAGTGGAATTTGAAGTCTTTCAGTAGGAGCGGATTAGATGAATAAAATGGCCTGCCCTTAGGTAAAATAATATAAAAAGACAGGTTATACTGATACGGTTAGGAGTGTTATCAGTAAGCGCAGTTCTATGTAGGAATGGTACAGGAGTGTTATCAGTAAGCGCAGTTCTATGTAGGCATGGTATAGGAGTGTTATCAGTAAGCGCAGTTCTATGTAGGCATGGTATAGGAGTGTTATCAGTAAGCGCAGTTCTATGTAGGGATGGTATAGGAGTGTTATCAGTAAGCGCAGTTCTATGTAGGGATGGCCCAGATTCAAATGACTCCATGTTCATAAGGCAGAGAGACCCGCGCTCCAAAGGTCTTGAGAAACCCAGCTTTAAGCATACGGACTAAGGAAAAAAAATGTAAGTGCAAAGCTACTGGCAAAGCCATATTATCCTCTGTGGGAGTCGCGATCTCGGGGCACAAAAATATCGATTATGTTCTCTCTTCCTTTTTTTCCTATTTCTTTCTTCATGACTCCTAAACGGAAAGGCGCAGACGAGCGAATTACACACCAAGATTCCTGTGTATTTAAGGTAGCATTTTCCATCCCTACATCTTAGCTACTTTTTTTTTCTTTTGATAGTTTATACAAGGTGTTTGAAAACTCTTCCGACAAACTTTCATGGTATAATCAACAGGACTAGTGAAGCACAGAAGCCTGAATAGGAGGCGTCGTTAATCGATTTAATAAAGGAGTAAATGCATTTTTATTTGTGCAGCAACAGCAGGCTTGTATGTATAGCGCCACGATATAGGAAAATAATCTACCTTCTCCAGCAGTGATAATGCATCAATGTCTCCAGCACTGCCTCAGTAACACCCACATCATTTAAAAGCAAGAGAATGGAATAATGTTTAATCTTCATGTGTTTAACAATATCAAATTTCTACTTAAATGTAGCCATATCTTAGCGCTTACTATGTTCAGGATTGGCATCACTGATCGCAAGAGATGTCTAGGTGACGCAAGAAGCCAGAATCAGCACTCTCAGTCGGGGTATTTTTGACCCAGCCATGTTACTGATGCGGTGAGATACACACTTGACAATCGTATCGTTTGAGGCGGTCAGTTATTTTTACATTAATCTACATCATTAAAACTCATGTCATTCACACCAGTGTCAGTGCACCGCATCATCCACCAAACGGCTTCATAATTTACTGTTCGGCACAGATTCGTCAGCTGAGTCGAGTGAGGGAGGGAAGGGAGGGATGCCTTTAGAGCTATGAAGTCTATTCAGCCGAGAACAAGTCGTGAAAGAGGATGAAACACTCTTCGTTAGCCCTATAGTATAAAGGTTAGCTTTATATCATGTTATTGTAACTGGTAGACAATTGTTTTTAACTCAGAAGAAACTACAGCTTATACTGAGGGTCCAGACACAACCTCCATTACCCCGTTCATTATAGTGACAACTTACGACTGCTGTTTTTACTACAGTTATATGATGTTATTAAGCTTAAAATACGGCACACGAAGCCTGAAAATTGAAAACCATATCCACTGGCACATAGAAACTTAAGAATTCGGCCTTTTTGAACATACAGGCATGAATGTTTACTTAATGCATTGACATATATTTCCGCTTTATAACTGAGGGTGATAACTCTAGGCTTTCGTAGTCATCACTTCATTCATCCCATACACCGTCTGATGTGTCTTTGCAACATATAGCACGAGACACTGGTGCTTTCAAAGACACATCTCGCTAAGCACTCTGTAATTTCCCTTCCCGTGATGCTGATTTACCATTTTTTATCTTACCCACACCATAGAAAATAGACAATCAAGTGACTATGAAAGAGACGATGATGATGATGATGATGTATTGTAAGCACTTCCCTACTAAAGTAAAGGATGAGTGACGTCTGATGTCGATAATCAATTCTGCAAGCAATGAAGCAGGTAGGCTCAGAATACTCTTGTGGCGTCACTCCACGCAGACGATATAGTGGGAAAGTGTTCTGACTGGAATGAGAAGAGAAATATCTTGTGCATTCATGGTCTTCCTTCAAACATTATTGCCGCACTCAGTAACTGATGGATTTTGCGTACGTGGCAATGTCACTGGTGAGAGTGTGTGGGAGAGGCAGGTGGGTGTGCTGGGTGAGGTGGTGTCCGAACCGGCGAGAGGCAGGTCGCTGGTGCTGCACCTTGACCCCGACCTCCCACAAGATGTCCAACTCAAAATAATGGGTGTAAAGGAGGTGCGCCACACGCCACACCTCACTATGAGTCTGGGTGTGGAGCAGAGTTGGTGGCCGCCAGTCACCTCCTTGCTCCATATTGTGCTCTTCCTCACACACAAACCGGAGCTGCTGCAGTCACTGTGGCGTCACTGGAAGCCCACTAACCTGCTGCTGCTGAGCCTGGCGCCGGGCCATGACGCCTCCATCCTGAATGACGACGTATTCATCGGTGTGGAGAGGCTGGTGCTGATCACCGGAGAGGCGCAGGGGCTGCCCCGTGTCTATACTCTCCTGCCCTTCTCCTCACCCACGCCACGCCTCCTCGGCCACTGGCACACACACAACTTCACCCACTTCCACTCACTCCTCATAGACAGGTTCCCATCCTTTGATGGATACAACTTTCAGATGGCATCCAGGGCGACAACAGTACCCCTACTGTATCTGAGAAATGTCAATGACAAGACTCCTGTTGGTGTGGTACAGGAAATGCTCAAGACTTTGTCGTCAGCATTAGATTTCACTTACACTACATCTCTAGAATCTTCTGACCATAAGTGGGGAGCAATAGAGAATGGTTCCTGGGTTGGACTTTTAAAAATGATTCAATCAGGGGAGAAGAATATGTCGGCTAATTGTTTATTTCAGACTCTTGATCGGAACAGAGATTTCAGTTCCTCCAGCCAATGGTTGCCTGGTGGATACTCTGCTGCCCTCCGGGTGCCACATCCATTGCCGTCATGGATGAACATCTACAGACCCTTCAGTCCTGTGGTGTGGGGCAGTATCCTTGCCAGTCTCACGGCTGCTGTAATGTTATCATACACCCAGGTCAGTAATAGTTATTAGGAGCTGCCATATACAAAAAAGCGTCTGCCTATGATCTAGACACAGATTGAGATATAATCATCTTACAGGGTAGGGTGTGGCCGGACTGGGATGGCATCAGCTTGCTGAGTCTGCTGCAAGTCATGTTGAGTCAGAGTCTGCCCAGAGTGCCGTTGCGGATGAGGAACCGGCTCTTTATCGGCATGTGGTTTCTCTGCTGCCTTGTCTTCAGTGCCTCCTACACCTGTAACCTGGTTGGCATTCTTAAAAGCCCATCTTTTCCCCCCCTGATTCATACCTTGGAGCAGTTGGCTGACAGTGATTTCAGGTATGTGTCTGCACACTTCTTAAGTTATTGACCTCCCTCCCTTTTTTGTACGATTATCAGCCCTAGAAGCCTCCCCTAAACAAAGTAAATTCGTTTGGCAGAAGACAGAATGCCATAAAAAAAAGATTTCCATAAACTGACAGAGATAACAGTTGTTTTAAATCCCCATCTGCTTTTTTTGATGAAGAGTAGTTGGCACTTGGATATTTAAGCAATAGAAGAAACATACTTCTTTATAACATTATCTATCAAATGCTTCATATTTGGTCTTTACCTTCAAGGATAGCCAGTGTCAACGAAGGGAACTCACAAGACGAAACGATGAGAAAATCTGAGAGCCAGTTTGTTAAGAGACTGATTGAAAAGGAAGATCGTTTTAGTAGTATTGATGAAGCTGTTAGCGCAATGAAGAAAGGAACCCATGCCGTCATAGTGAATAAGATCATCTTTCACGTTAGCAGAAAGGTTAGTGACTGACAGTTGCACAAAAAACTGCGCATTTTCGAAGCAGTTACATTATTCTCTGCTTTCCTTTTTTTTTTTTTTTTTTTTTTAAATCATAGTAAACATATTTTGTAATCCGTCAACTTAGTCGTTAGAATGAATAAGGTGGCACCTCATAGGTACAGGACAAAACAGGTATGAAAGATAGACCTATCTGATACAGTCAGAGCACGTGGCACATTGAGAAGTGGTTATATTTCAGGGAATGACGGGACACATACCTGACTAGGCATTGGATTTGTACAACAGTGTGCATAGAAATGAGAGGAAATTTTGTGTTGTTTTTAGCTGAGGCGAGGAAGACTGGAAACGCACACTTTGGTGTATACAAATGTGTTGCAGCAGGTTCTGGACGAGAATTCAGCTCAGTGTTTTGTGTTTTCCTTGGAAACGCTGACCGCGCAGCTTATCGCTAGTTCCAGCTCCTGACGTTTCACCATTACAATCTTTTGAGGCAGAGCTCGCGGTCCGGTCAAAACTCTGATTGCCTAATTATATCACATAGTACTTGGTTTCCTATCATGTTCTTTAACTTTCTGAATGCATGCTCGTTAGAGCCATGCGTTCTTAAGAACCAACCCAGAGACATGAAATTTTGAAAATTAACATGTTTGAGAAAATGTGACATATTCAGTGACTGTAGAAGCCAGAGAACTGATCTGTATAGCATTCAGTGTTTTGCCGGACCCTCCCTAGAAAGGCTAGTGTCACTGAGCCACTTATAGACCAACTTTTACCTACGTTAGCCAGCTCAGCGCCCAGCAACACACGCGAGGTTATGCTATTTTACCACGTCGTTCCGTTAGACATATTTTGAAAATGTGAAAAATTGTTGCTGTACCTATGGAAATGTTTAAAGGAAGTTGAAATATGATGGGCTGGTTTTGGAAGACAGTAAGCACCCTTCGGTTTTGCTTTAGGACACATGGTTTTTAAGATACGTTTTTCTTAAATTTCACGGGACTTGACTCTCTCGAAGGCCTGGAATTTGCCACAGTTTACCAACTTGTGTGAGCTTATGGGTTGTCAAGCTTCACCTGATTTTTCATTCACATAGTTTTGTTTTATCTGATTGTCCGGCAGACACGGTCACCAAACTTGCTAGCTTATAGTTCTATTTCACAACTGGGTTAGGGGATACCAGGCCTGAGTCTCAGACATTGGAGTTCAGTGGATCTCTGTCGGGCCAGATCCCCACAGCATGGTTCTTATGTCATATGACTGATATCCTCTCTTAGTCGGGTGTCGTCATGAAACTGATATAGAGTGGAAAGCTGGTTTTTGGAGGAAAAAAGTATGCACTCTTACAGCAATGAATGGAGATACCCCAACATGGGCTATCCTCCCCAGAAATTATATACCCCTTCCTCATGTCACCCTGCACGACTCAAGCAAAGGCAAAAAAGACTTGTCATCATCATAAACCCCATTCCAAAGACTGACTCTCATACCCAGAGGCATGACTCTTCCAGCTCGCGTGTCTCCAGTATTGGAAACAATAGAGAATAAAGAGTTTCGGTGTATTTGATGTTGCTGTACTCGAGGTAAATATTTTTATTTTAGATTTACTATTCTAAGGCTAAATTCACATTTGATGCTGACCAAAATCAGCCTGATATGAAATTTCCATATATATATATATATATATATATGTCATAAAGACTTTGTAGTTAATTGTAGAGAAGTATATTTTAGACTTGTGGTCGAGCGGCTTTTATATCTTGTAGTAGTTTCCCCACCAGATGTCATGTAGTGACGGGAGAGGTAAAGAATAGTATGGGACTATTTTTATTTGTCTTGGAAATATTAAACAGGTATAATAGTATAAGTCCTGGGTAGCTACCTCCCTGTCTCGCTATCTCTCTCTCTCTCTCTGTTCTCAAGCTAATCTCCGTCTCGACCTCTCTCTAGGGTCGCTTGTCTCCTTCTACCCTCTCTTTTCTAATATCTCGTGTAGTAGGGTGTGTGTGTCACGTATCTTCCTCATGGTAACAGAACTTTCTCACGAGAGGACTGCTGACAGCTAACTGAATCATCTCCTTACTGGCCGCTGTCGTCAGCTTTCCCCCGTGTAAGCGTTTAGCGCTGCTCGCTTCTCGCAAACACAACACCTTCTCATCATTTGACTTCCTGCTTCTATCTGTCTCTCTATCTATCTATTTATCTATCTATCTATTATGTAGTCCTATATTTGCTCGGCCGCGCGAAAATGACGTACCATCGACATTTAATAGTTATAATATATTAATACATACTACATACACATTATAATGAACTTATAAGCTAATTAAGTGAAATACATAATATTGTAAAGTAACATAATTGTATGAATATTGTATACATATATTATGCATAGTAAATAGTGATTATTCAGTAATATTACATTTTAAATAAGTTGAATACATATTGGAATAAATGCATTAAAGTAAATTATTTAACTGTAATACAGTATGTACTTGGGTTATTATAGTGAAATGCATACATGCAAGAATAAAAATAGTTTAAAATTAAGATTATTGTAAGAGTTACTAATATTTCATTTAAAGATAATGGTACTGGTCTGCCATATATGGGTCATTCTTCTTTGTGTTATTATTATTATTATTATTATTATTATTTTTTTTTTTTTTTTTTTTATATATATAATTAATACTATATACAAAATATATACACTTCATTCAGGGTGGTTAACTGTGATGTTAACTCTCCCCCCACTAAACAATGACTCCAAATTAGCAATTCTTGCATGCATTCTGTGCATGGCCAACAGCAATACTGCAACCACAATGCAGATAATTATGAAGACAGAAGGTGCTTGGCTATACACATAATATGGGTTGAACATACTCAAACTCAAATCTTCCCAGGGCTTCATTGTTTCATTGATCAGCTGCATAGTTTCAAACTTAGGTGAAGTCAGCTTAATACTTGTGCTCATGTTTAAGTCCATATCAGGCAGTGGGTGGAAATGTTTGTGTGTATGGTTGAGAATGGCGTAGTGATTGATGGTGGAAAAAGTAGACATGGATGGTGTAAATACCGCACAGTAGTCTGGTGCTATGTATAATCCTGAGGCTGATGTATGAGATGGTGGTATATCTGGACAGACTATGTAAACTGATGTGTTATGAGGGAAATAAAAACTGCGAGTGTCCAATGCGTTGATGGTGTACAAGTTTATCTGGAGCAAAAGTGAAGTTGCAATGATGATGAATATTGTTATTGCTGATGATAGCCATTTCACAAGGGACCGTATCAGTAGGCTGAAACGTGAAAATGTACGCAGGACAAAGATGAACAGCATGTAAGGATGTGCGGCACTTTCGCTCAATCGTTGACTCACTTGCGAAAGTGACAGTGTCTCGTCTCTTGGAGACCATGATGAGTTCGGTGTCTGTGTTGATGTTGATGATGACTAAAGTGTTGTTGTTTCTATAGGGGAAGGGGTGTATTTGGTATACTGTGAACAGGTCTTCCGTGATGAATGGTACATGAACTATCACTGATGTTGGTGTTAGTGTTGCTTCCAAGTACGGGTAATATTGCATAAATTCCCTACTGCGGAACAATGGCTTCAATTTATGTTTATGTATGCCTTGACTAACTATCTGACGTAGCTCATGAACTGGGAGTAAGTCATTTGTGATCTTGCCATCACCAGCATTCGAAATTCCTTGCATAAGTGCCCTGAAATGATCTCTAGTGTTCTCTAATTGTAGTAGAATCGTGTCAATATGTTCTGTGATGATGGAGAAGTGCTGGAAAAGGGTAACGTTACCCTCCAAGTTATTTATTTTATCTATACTCTCGAGAGCTACGTTTTCTGCTTGTTTCAGATTTTTCACAATTGTTTTCATTGCTGAGTTCTGTCCTGTGATGAATTTATCTTGGTATGTTAGTACCTGAGCTATCTTATTAAATTTTTTGTTTATTTCTTTAAGGTCATCCTCTGTAGCCAATCCAAAGATGTTCCCAAGAATTGCGCCGCCCAGATCGAACAAACCGCGCTTTTGGCGAGTACGTGTGATGTTGTTCCTGTCGCTCAGCACCTCTGTTCCAGAAGATGGGAGATCTTGGATCATGACGAGCATAGTTGACTTCGCCTGTTCTAGTTTCCATTTCGCTAACTTCACCATTTCATCCACTTCCTTGGTGATATGTGATTGTGAAACATAATTCCCTATCTTGAAGTCCAGAGTTCGCATCGGCGTCGCAAGTCTTTCTATATAAGTAGGTAAGTCATACAAGTAATCTAGACTTATTTCAGTACTCATGACGTCCTTGACGATTGTAGTCGTGGCCGTTGGAGCTATGAGGCATCCTTGTCGTACTATATGCTTGGGGTCTAGGTGCGCATATACCCTTACTATGTATAGGAGAATCCATAGCATAAGTCCCTTCATCGTAACCTACCGAAAAAAAAAAAATCTATTAATTTCCTATAAAGCTGTGGTTGATGATAGTGATGATGTGCGTTACGGTTGGCTGTTATTTCAATTATAGAAGGAGTTTAAATCGATATTTAATTCCCGTAAATGATGTACTGTAGATTTCAGTGGAATAGTTGCACCTATGTTCGATTGTTTGGTATATGACCTTAATTTCTTTTTGTAATCATTGTTGTGTTCTTGCTTGGTGTCTTGAGGTACGTTCACCTGTTCGGTTGTATCCGAGGCTGAATAATTATGTGATAATTCCCTTGAAACTCGTTTTAAATGGTCAATATGAACTTGTTTTTCCTCGCCACTTGAAAGTGACTTAATTAAAACTTTGTTTGCCTTTATGTTAATTACTCTGTATGGGCCCTCAAATTTAGGGGATAATTTATTGTCTCTCGTATGAATGACTCCGTAAACAATGTCTCCTAAGCTGATAGGTGAATCTTTTGCCTTTTTGTTAAATGCCTCCGACATTTCTTCCTTGGACATCGTTAATTGTTTTTGCACTCTTTTGTGTATGTCCTGGAATTCACGTAAACGGAGTTTAGAGTAATCATCGTAATTGTATATAGGCATGCTGTCACCTTCTAGGAGCTCATATGGTAATTTTTTATCCGTGCCATATATAATGAAATGTGGTGTGTCACCAATGGATTTATTTATAGACCCATTAATGGAGGCCTCTACTCTGGGAATCCAATCATCCCAGCTTGCATAATTTTCACTGAGAATGTGTCGTAGCACATCTAATACCTTTTATTTTGTCTCTCTACCAACCCATTCGATGCTGGGTGATAGGCCAAAACGTTAACCTTTTTAATGTTGTATTGTTTACATATTTCTTGTAAGATCTCAGAATTAAATTCTCCTCCATTATCACTTATTAATACCTTTGGGGTAGTAAAGCGACATATTACATTATCTGTTATTGCCTTTGCTACTGTCTCTGCTGTCTTATCTTTAATTGGAGCTAAAATGACATAACGGGAAAAATGATCCGTTGCTACGAATAAGTATAGGTTATTATTGTATGATAATGGCATCTTGAGTAAATCAACAGCGACAACGTCCCATGGTTGATGTGGTACTGGGTAATTACCCATCGGTGCAGGTGTGATTGGGTATCCTTTGTGTTTCGCACATGATTCGCATCTGTCTATATGATTGTGTATATCTCTTCGTAATGAAGGCCAGTAATATAATAGCTGGGCTTGGTTGAATGTCTTATCCTTTCCAGGGTGTCCTGCATGTGGGCTGTCGTGTATCATTCGTAATACTTGGGGTATCATGTCATTAGGTACTACCAACTGGTTAGTATTTCTTTGGCGTTTTGGTTGTTTAGAGTTAATTTTGTATAATGTATTATTGACCATTGTGAATTGTTCAAGTGGGACATGCAGTTTGGGTAATTGTATGTCATCTCCACTTTCTAACTTGTATATTACTTTTGACCATACTGGGTCAAGTCTTTGTGCCTTTGCGATATCCTCGTGGTTTGGGATATTTCCTTTGAGATCTAACGCCGCGACTTGAATTGTGTTCGGGTTCCTAGATAATGCGTCAGCTACTATATTCATTTTACCTTGTATATAATGTATTTGTACATTGTAGTTTTCAACTGTACATTTCCATCTTGCTCTCCTCCCAGAAAGGAGTTTTCTTTAAACATACCCACCAGTGGTTTATGGTCGGTGAATAAGTGGATTTCGTAACCATATACCAAATCTCGAAACTTTTGTAATGCAAAAATCACTGCAAGTGCCTCTAAGTCTGTAGTGCTATAATTTTTCTCCGCACCTCTTGTTTGTCTGCTGGCAAATGCAATTGGTTGATTCTTTCCTCTTTTATCTTCCTGCATCAGTACAGCCCCTAATCCTTTAACTGATGCGTCTGTACAAATAAGAAATGATTTCGTGTAATCTGGATATGCTAAACAAGGTGCATTCGTTAGTTTAATTTTTAGATTGTTAAATGCCCTTTTTTGTTCTTCTTCCCATTGGAATACAGCATCTTTTTTGAGTAGTTGGAATAGAGGGAAGGCTATATGAGAGAACTGTGGTACGAAGGACCTATAGTACCCAGCCAGACCTAAAAATTGTCTAACTTCGTCAGTCGTAGTGGGTTCAGGAAAATCTCTCACTGCCTGTATTTTGTCATCAGTGGTGTGAATACCATCAGAGCTTAATTTGTGGCCTAAGAAATTTATTTCCTTAAAGCAAAATTTGCATTTAGAAAGTTTAATTTTTAATCCAGCATCACTAAGCTTTTCTAAGAGTAAGTATAATTTCCTGAGATGATCCTTAATATTCTTCGTTGCGATAATAATATCGTCAAGATAAACAAATATTCCTTGTCCTAAAATTCCGGACAATACGTAATTCATAAGACGCTGGAACGTACCAGGGGCTGTCCTCAGTCCCATTGGCATTCTTGTATATTGATAATGGCCTCTGTTTGTTGAAAAGGCAGTGTATTTACGTGACTCCTGAGATACCGGAATCTGATAGTATCCGTTTAGGAGATCGATGGTCGAGAATATATTATTCTCAGGACCAATATTCTGTAGAACATCACTTAGCAATGGCATGGGAAATCTGTCTGGGATGGTGTGATTATTTAGTTTACGGTAATCTACTACCGCACGCATTTCTCCATTTCTCTTGGGCACAAAGAAAAGGGGAGCGTTCCACGGAGAAACTGAAGGCTCAATAATTCCAAGCTTTAACATTTCATCGACATACTGATTTGCAAGTGTACGTTGGGAGTGTGGTATGCGATAAGCTGGTACGAAAATTGGTGGTGTTTCTGGGTGCACATTAATCATGTGATTAATCAAGTTAGTACACCTAATCGTTCTCCGGGCAAGGCTACGGTGTCCCTGTGTGTTTCCAGCAGGGTTAACAAATCATTTTCTTCGTCAAATTCACCTGAGTGAATTAAATTCTCTTTTATTCTTTCTCTATCCGTAGATTTTATCTCACTTGTTACTCCACCAATATTTATTTCCTTCACAGGGGCTAAACATTTTTCAATATTAACTATGCAAGTTCCCTTCTTCAACTGAACTTCCCCATTCATGTGATTAATAATGATTATCTGAGTTAGCCCTTCGTCGTTCGTATGACATAATGCGTTTTCTACTGACAATCCTTTTACTTTACATAATTCTTCTAAGACAAGAACAGTACTATTCCGTAATTTGCTCTTTATGGTAACCTTCATGTATGAATTAGGTGTTATAACCAAATCATTAGTGAGATGGGCTGGAAAAATTGATAAATCAGTACTGTTATCTGGGTCACTAATTCTGGAGGATGGGGTTGCTGGTGTAAGTGGATCTATACACTCATCTGTTTGTGTATGTTTGTTAAAGCCTTTAATATTACCAATTCTTTTTGGCTCTCTTCTACCAATCGGTGAGGGCTCTGAAAGTATTTCCTCTATAAATTCATTATCAAAGTCTATTCCATTCATTTGTGGGAGTATAGTTATGTTCTCAGTTCTCATGGATCTTAAGCCCAGTAACATATGAGCTTTAATTGCTAAGTTTTCAACGATATAGAACAATGCAGAGAATGGTCTTGTAGTTTCTGTGAAACTGAGATTTAATCTTATCATACCTTTTACTGTAATCTCTTGACCATCTACTGTGTTTAATTCTAAATCAGCTTCATCCAGAAAAGTTACTTTCTTTTTATTTTTAAGAATTCTATTTAGTTCTTCATGTGTTATTAAGTTCACTGGAGAGCCTGTATCTAAAAATAAGGAAACGTTTTGATCCTCACATACAGCTGGTATCAAAATACACTCATTTCCCAACATGCCTCCTATGTGAAGTTTAACCTTGTTCTTTTTTATGTTTGTTCGTTTTTTGTCATGACTTGGTCTTCCCCCGATTTGAACATAGACACAATTTTTTCTACTGTTTTGCAATCACTAGTCCAGTGCCCTTGGTATCTATGATGCCTACAGTAAGGACCAAACCCTTGTGTCTTTTGATTATCCTCTTTTGCCTTGATAAAGCATTCATACCTTGTGTGTCCTGGTTTTGCACAGTAATGACACAGAATGGACCTATCCCTTGACTGTGACCTACGAGGTGATTTCCCATAAAAAGTGTTGTTTATAGCGCGAGACCTACTCGGGCTGCGCGAAAACTTATGAAACTGCCTGTAGGAAGGCGTGTGGGAACGAGGTCTAGGCGTCTTTGTCTGTTTGGACTGCCTCATTTCAGGTCGCGATCGATTTTGTTCTCTGTTTGGGGTCGGTGTTGATGTTTTCACAGCTGATACTGTCTCAGGTACCCTGATTCTACCAGAATGTGCATGTGTGTCGACCACACCTGCTTTACTGCACTGCATCTCTACCTCGTTCATTAAGTCTAGTAAGCACATTCCAGGGATGTACGCGATTGTTTTGGCGATCTTAAGGGTTCTATCAGGTAATTTACACAAGGCAGCTACATAACCAATGATGTCCACGACGAGGTCTGGGGACATCTTTCCATCATCTGTTATCCACTTAGAATTCTCCAGAGTAGCTAACAGGGTTCTCTTGATTGTGGAGACATCAGCAGTTATTTCACTGAGCACATGGTTTGTAGTGTGCTCCCTTACAAGATCTACAATTTTATGTAATTCTGGAATTATACCTGGCAAGAAGTTCATACCTCCAGAAAATTTCTTCAGAAATTCAGTTTTAAATTCATCATATGTCCTAGCACGATGTAGCTTATCGGAGCGCAATAAATTGCTTGCTGGACATCTTTCCTGGCTTATGCAAGATGAAAAAATAGCAATTTTCTCTTGTTCATCTAGTATATGGCGCTTGATGAACATTTGTTCGCACTGACTGATTAATGAAATGACATCAATGCGATCCTTGTCTGTGCCAGAGAATTTTGGGGCAGTCTTATCCTCGTGATACACAAAAACGTGAGGTGTGGTTTTTAGATCAGCAGTATTTGTTTCTTGATTCATATTTAATGATTGCCCTGTTAATTCAACTTGTACGAGTTTATCGTTATGTGAGGGAATGGTAGAATATGTATGACCGGACCGGTGAACCCTGTTAAGTATATTGGCATACGTATTTAAGGCAGCTGCGAAGTCGATACTCTCAACATCTGAAGGGGTTTCCCACTCATCATCCGAAACTCCCGTATTTGTTTCCTTATCTATAACGTGTGGTGTGGGTTGTACAATGGGTGGGCTGTCTCTTAATTGTGAGTCTGATGTTGTGGCAATTTGTGTGTCATCTGGTATTAACGTGGGTGGTTGCGAAAATATTCCTGTCATTAAGATATGATGTTATGAAATACGCCTCTTGTTTATTTATGTCCTAGCAAACTAGATGATTAAATAAGTTGAATATAGCTAATTTTAGCACTGAGAAGAAATGAGCAAGTATAATTTTACCCACTTGATACAGATCGTAGAGGTGTGTCGATACAAAAGTCGATCTCGGAAGAAAATACAGGTTTGATTGAAGATCTCTTGATAATTCTAGTGGTGTGTTGATGGACGATATTACTCAGGAAACTCCATGGCCTGGTATTTGTAGTGGTTAACGGCTGTCCCAGGCAAACCTCAACATAGAACGTCGAATTTCCAACTTAACTGTGAAAATAAGTGAATATGAGTAGGAGCTATGTGAATAATGAGTAATGAGTAGTGGGTGAGAAGTGCCTGGTGTCCGTCACACGTTGCTTGGCATGGCAGACTCGCGTTGTGATGTCATCTCAGCACATGGTGACGTCGGCTTCCCACACTGGTAGCTGTGGTGAGTGAATGAGTAGCGATGAGTAACTTGAGTGAAGACGAGTGAGTAAGATGAGTTGTAAATCGTGTCTCACTCTTCGTTTGTTTGTTCCCTTTATTCTATGTGGAAGTTTTCTCTGTCCTTTTCTCTAGTGATTTATTCGTTGTGCGTGTAGTTGATTGTAGATGGCTGTAGTTGATTGTAGATGGCTGTAGACTTTGTAGAACTGAAGCTAACCTTGTAGTCTCGGTTGCTTTTGTAGAAATTTGCTTTTAATTCGGAGACGATGTCCGCAGATTTGCTGGTTTGTCGTTAAGCTACTTGCAAGGCGTCGAGTGATCTCTTGACCTCTGCATCAGCGTAATGATCTGGGAGACGGAGGGGGCAGGAGCTGATATTGTTGGTTGTTGTCAATCTTGATATTTTGTAGGATTTTAATGTTGATTCGTAGACGAGGTTCGTATACGTTCGCTGCTACCAAATGTCATAAAGACTTTGTAGTTAATTGTAGAGAAGTATATTTTAGACTTGTGGTCGAGCGGCTTTTATATCTTGTAGTAGTTTCCCCACCAGATGTCATGTAGTGACGGGAGAGGTAAAGAATAGTATGGGACTATTTTTATTTGTCTTGGAAATATTAAACAGGTATAATAGTATAAGTCCTGGGTAGCTACCTCCCTGTCTCGCTATCTCTCTCTCTCTCTCTGTTCTCAAGCTAATCTCCGTCTCGACCTCTCTCTAGGGTCGCTTGTCTCCTTCTACCCTCTCTTTTCTAATATCTCGTGTAGTAGGGTGTGTGTGTCACGTATCTTCCTCATGGTAACAGAACTTTCTCACGAGAGGACTGCTGACAGCTAACTGAATCATCTCCTTACTGGCCGCTGTCGTCAGCTTTCCCCCGTGTAAGCGTTTAGCGCTGCTCGCTTCTCGCAAACACAACACCTTCTCATCATTTGACTTCCTGCTTCTATCTGTCTCTCTATCTATCTATTTATCTATCTATCTATTATGTAGTCCTATATATATATATATATATATATATATATATATATATATATATATATATATATATTTACATGTTGTATATAAGTGTTGCATATATACCATACCATATAAATTTATTTCATTTCAGCTGATTTAGTTAGCTAGTGTCCAAACCACCGTTCTGGATTATTTTATTATAATTAACATAGTAAATGCCAAAACTAAACAAAAATATTGTCTGAATTCAGTGGACACTGCATAGCGAACAGATTTCAAGTGAAAGAAAAAAAATAGAGCACAGACCGCCAATGTTAACTGTATAATAAATAATGTTACCTGTTTAATGAATAACGTAGTCTTTGGTATTTCTAAGGAAGTTCCGAGTTACTGGGTGAAGGAGACTTTCGATACAGGTGGCTGTAGCTGGTTCTTCCCTAAACACACCCCATGGAAGGCCAAGTTCGACAAGGGAATCAATCAACTAGTCAGCGCCGGCCTTATCAATCACTGGTATCAGGTGAGTCCAGGTATCCCAGATTGGTATGAGGTGAGCTGGATATCGCTTGTTGTTATATGTTGAGTTCAAATATCACTCCCCGGTGTAAGGCTGGTTCGAATACTACTCGCTGATATAAGGTGAGTTCAAATACCATTCACTAGTATGAGGTGAGTTCAACAACACGGTACAGGAGCTCGCCTGAATGTATATATAACACACTGGTACAAGGCGAGTTCAAATTCCATTCACTGATGACAACAAAACGGCACTGAACCATGTCTGAATGCAGGGTATATAAGTTGTCTTGGCATCCGTGGAACACAAGCTTCATTGCCTTGTTAGACCTGGTATATTTTGGCTTGTCAGTTTGTAATAATGTTATTCGAAAAATGCTTGAATATTTGAGTGATGAATCGACGCAAAAAGAATTGCAGTTTCAAGAAAGTCATTAGCACAGAGAAGTTGCAATTTCTTCCGCTTAACCTAGACACTTGGTTACGCAACACTCCGAAAAATAATTGCACAGTTAATTGTTACTAATGGATATTCCCAGTGTGTTTAGCCACGTATTTAGGGGAAAACAATAAAACTCCAGTATGTAATAAAAAAACTATTATTGCACATTCAGTAATCTTAGGATAACATTAAATAAACTACGTGCGTGGTGTCAGTAATGGATAAATATTGATGTAGGTTATAGTCATTAGAATTTTGCAGATATTTTTTTTCTTTTGTTTTACACATGTTAAAAAGAAAAAGGTTAAGATATCAGGTACTGTACTCGTATATTTTTGTAACATACGATAAGTCACTACAGGGTCTATTGATGTGGTTACAGGTTTTCGCGGAAGAGACTGATGCTGGTGGTGGACATGAGAAGGAGCTCGAGAATTCTGTGGTTCCTCTTTGTCTGCTGCATCTGGAGGGAACCTTCTTCCTCCTGGGGCTTGGTTGGGTCACTGCTTCCCTCCTGCTTCTAACGGAGCTTCTGCAACACAAGGGTTTCTTCAGGATAATGTTAAACCAACAGTCTAGCTCTTCATTATCTGCTACAGCTTAAGTGTTGGGCACAATTTAACCATCCAAACATCGTTATGTTCCTCAACAAGCTTTACACACACACACACACACACACACACACACACACACACACACACACACACACACACACACCTAAGAGATATTCAGCTATAGCAGTTGCACAGTTTGACTTTCATATACAACCCTTTCTCTAACTCTGCATACAGATGTATTTAGGAAAAAACATGTTAACAGCTGGCACATTGTAGACTAAGGTAGTAATATACTGTATACACCCTTTGAGAGAGAGAGAGAGAGAGAGAGAGAGAGAGAGAGAGAGAGAGAGAGAGAGAGAGAGAGAGAGAGAGAGAGAGAGAGAGAGAGAGAGTGCATCATCATTACCATCATCTTCATCCTAATGTCTCTCTCTCTTTCTCTCTCTCTCCACCAAAGTTTGAGGTATGGTAGGATCCAGAGAGCACGTGAGTACCAGGTAGAGGAAGAACTCATCAGCAGCATGCCTAGGTACACTCACATTTACTCAATAGTCAACCACTGTAACTCGCATTCAAGCTTATACAGTAATTCGCATGTATATTGCAAATTTATCTTTTATTATATTTTTGTTTACTTCTCTTATGGAGAAAGCCGATATTGAAAATTATATGAAACATTCCGAATTAAATGACCAAAATTATTATCGGTGAACTTGTTTACCCTCTGATTGATGAGATGCAAAGAATTGTTTTAAAAAAAGGGACACGAAAAATAACGTAGTGAATATGCTTTGGATTCTAATCGTTTGAATATTAGAGAGAGTATTCTGCTTACATGTATAATTTCAATCTATCTACATCGTTATTGCCCCAGCAGTGAAGCAAAGAAGTGTACAGGGCTTGGCTACTGGGTGCAGACATTTTGGGAGTCACCAGCTGTTTTCTTCTACCTGGTATCATGGAGCAGTAAATCCCACCTACTCATTGGATGCAAACCCTTATGGGCGATATGCATTTGGAACATCATAACCCACTAAACTATTAAGTTAAAACATTCATTTGGTTTTATAATTAACATCCAACTTAGCAAATGTTTTGTGGGACTAAAAGAAACCACTGTATTATCACTTTGGATAAAAGCACCTGAAGGTAAAACACTTTTATAGTATAACAACGATAACACAAACAGCTGTAAGTCATCCGTGTAATGTGTCTCTTGTACTGCTTTCCATGCAATTTTCATTACTTAAACAGGACATGGCTCCATTTGTCAGTTGCCAAGTACAGATTAGAAATATACTGCATACTGCATTAGCTTCACTGTTAAGTTGTATTGTTTTTCGGATAATCAATAGACCCAGTAATGAATCACAGTTAAAGACCAGGTAATATCAGTCCCCTGACAAACACACGTATAGTAAAATATTCTTTATGTGTTTATTCATTAGCGCCAACGATACTGAGACTCTTTACATATAGTTGCTTTAGTGGCTATGACGGTGGTGAGTTGCATGAGAGGTTTGGCCTGTGGTGTGAGTGTGGGAGAGGCAGGTGGGTGTGCTGGGTGAGGTGGTGTCCGGGCCAGCGAGAGGCAGGTCGCTGGTGCTGCACCTTGACCCCGGCCTCCCACGAGATATCCAGCTCAAAATAATGGGTGTAAAGGAGGTGTGCCACACGCCACACCTCACTATGAGTCTGGGTGTGGAGCAGAGTTGGTGGCCGCCAGTCACCTCCTTGCTCCATATTGTGCTCTTCCTCACACACAAACCGGATCTGCTGCAGTCACTGTGGCGTCACTGGAAGCCCACTATCCTGCTGCTGCTAAGCCTGAGGCCGGGCCATAACGCCTCCATCCTGAGTGACGACGTATTCAGGGGTGTGGAGAGGCTGGTGCTCATCACCGGAGAGGCGCAGGGGTGGCCCCGTGTCTATACTCTCCTGCCCTTCTCATTCACATCACGCCTACTCTGCTACATCACCCACCTCTGTTCAGCCTTCAGAAACACGTTCTATTTCTTTCATTACTACTGTTTGTATCTAGAAACCAAGATTAGTATATTCAAAGACATTAAGGGAGAAGGCTCTCGTTAGTTTATTGCAGGAAACCATGTGGCCTCGATCAGCTTTAAACTCTACTTACACATTGACAGTCAAAGCATCCAACTCGTACCGCGACATTAAGTTTCTGCTCTTATTACATGAAAGTTTTCTTTTTCTTAATCTGAGAGTATATTCGGGGCATCATACTCTGTCAATGAACAATATCAGGCATGAGATAAAGGGACTGGGGTAAACCGTACGTCAGCAGGGCCTGCTTGAGTATATAACTATGACTTAGAACATTTTTGCTAAGACCTCATACGCGACAGCTGAGAAACTGAATGTGATTAAATGATGCTAATTTTTTTCCAGCTTCCCCACTGGAGAGGATGACAGCAGGGATTTATAAAAATGAGGAAATATTCTGTGTTTTACTGTCTGACACTGTAAAAGCAATAAAGAAAAACATTTAAATGTCAAAACTGTATTTATATGTTTGAAAGTTCCATGAAGAACAATGCAGTTCGCCTTTTTTGTAGGCATAAAACTAGTTTCATTCAGACTCTCGGTTTCATGTTAAAATAGCCCCACACAAAATGCCATTTTTTTTGTTTTCAGACTTGTATTGCGTGTTAAAGACAATGCGACGTGAGGAAAATTTGAGGTAATGATGAGGTAGGCATAATACTCGTATAAAGTTGTGTCAGTGTTCCTCTACAATACCGCACACACATACGACTCTTTCTAAGGCTTCAATACTTTTTTTTTTTTTTTTACATTAAACCAACAGTTCGTCTCATCTGTGTACATTTAGCTATTGCCAAAACTATTTACAGTTAAAAATTAAAATACGAATTGATGTAACATTTTCCGTGTTTAAGACTACTTATAGAACTTCCACATTCTTCAGACATCTACCGTGCCCTTTGAGTCTGGTGATATACATTTACTGGTTTATTCCTGCGATCCACAGACTTCATTCACCTTCGGAGAGCATCCGAATAGTGCTAATAGTGAGAGGATCAGTGAAGACTATATCCATCCCGGCCAGGCCCAAAAGCCTCTCGTATTTTAATGTACCTGAAATTAGCAAAAGAATAATGAAAAATATGTCATGGGACTGAAGGCTTTGATAGCGGTAGCCCACTAAAACACTGCAATTAAGCTTATACGAGTCATTGTTTTTAGGCTAATGGTAGTTTTTTATTCGTTTTTTTTTTTTTTTTCTAGCTGATGAAATAGCCACAGCAGCTTCACTTGCAGCGACTGACTTATAATTTTGTGTCATGACTATTTTGCAGCTTGTCATATATATTATCCTATAGTTCTCTAGTACTTTTCACGATAGACAGGATACCACTGATTTTTTACCTTCAGATCAACATAATCCACAGAATCAGCAGAAACAGGGCGCAGAGGGAAGTCAGAACAATGCAGTCACTGATGCCAAGCGTATTTACAAAGACACTAACTGGAATTATGACAAAACTGTGCTGCTTAACCTGCTGTTGCCTGGTGGTTCTGACGGTGTTGTGTGTGAGTGGTGTGTCCTGTTGTGAGAGTGTGTGGGAGAGGCAGGTGGGTGTGCTGGGTGAGGTGGTGTCCGGGCCGGCGAGAGGCAGGTCGCTGGTGCTGCACCTTGACCCCGGCCTCCCACAAGATGTCCAACTCAAAATAATGGGTGTAAAAGAAGTGCGCCTCACGCCACACCTCACTATGAGTCTGGGTGTGGAGCAGAGTTGGTGGCCGCCAGTCACCTCCTTGCTCCATATTGTGCTCTTCCTCACACACAAACCGGAGCTGCTGCAGTCACTGTGGCGTCACTGGAAGCCCACTAACCTGCTGCTGCTGAGCCTGGCGCCGGGCCATGACGCCTCCATCCTGAGTGACGACGTATTCAGCGGTGTGGAGAGGCTGGTGCTGATCAGCGGAGAGGCGCAGGGACGGCCCCGTGTCTATACTCTCCTGCCCTTCTCCTCACCCACGCCACGCCTCCTCGGCCACTGGCACACACACCACTTCACCCACTTCCACTCACTCTTCATAGACAGGTTCCCATCATATAATGGATACAAATTTCAACTGGCAACCTGGATGCGTCAACCAGTGTTTTTATTTCGAAGTGTCAGTGACAAGACTCCTGTTGGTGTGATACAGGAAATGGTGAAGGCTCTGTCAACTGCCTTAAATTTCACTTACACCATGACTGTTGAACCTCCTGATCTTAAGTGGGGATCACTGGAGAATGGTACGTGGATTGGACTATTAAGGATGATTCTGCTTGGAGAAAAGAATTTTACAGCACATTGTTTGTTTCATACTTATGATCGCCTTAATGCTTTCAGTCCTTCTCCCACGTGGTGGGAAGGTGGGTATGGTATTGCTATCCAAGTGCCACGTGAACTGCCCTCACTGATAAGCATGTATAAATCCTTCAGTCCTGCGGTGTGGGGTTTCATCGTGGCCAGTCTGACACTTGCAATGCTGCTAACATGGATCCAGGTCAGTAGTTGTTATATAAGCTTTTTGATAAACATGAAGCTTTTGAATTCTTGTGTATGATCCAGGCACAAAGTAATATGTGTAATCAACTTGCAGGGCAGCGTGTTGTCAGACAGGGATGCCATATGTTGGATTTGTCTGCTACAAGCCATGTTGAGTCAGAGTCTGCCCAGAGTGCCGATGAGGATGGGGAGCCGGATCTTTATCGGTGTGTGGTTTCTCTGCTGTCTTGTCATCAGTGCCTCCTACACGTGTAACCTGGTTGGTATCCTTACCAGTCCATCCTTCCCTCCGCGGATCGACACACTGCAACAGCTGGCTGACAGTGACCTTAGGTAACTCTGAAATAATTTAACATATTTTCCTTCCAATTGTGATAAAGTATTGTGTATTGAAAACGTGTACATACTTTAATTTTAAAACATAATTTCTTATAATAATGTGCATTTTCAAGACTGGCCACTGTGAATTACGGCGGTGCTTTGGAGGAGACACTCAGAAAATCGGTAAACCAAGTGATTCAGCGACTGGGAGAGAAACGAGATTTTTTCAGCTCTTACGACGAGACTGTTGTCGCTATGAAGCAAGGATCGCATGGTTACGTAAACTTTGATTCAGTTCTGAGGAGCACCATGAAGGTTAGTATAAAAAATATAGTCAGTCGAAATGCATACAAATGTGGTGATTTTTTTTTTTTTTTAGGCCAAGATTATGCACCTTTGCCTTTGATATAAAAGTTAAGTGTTTTTACTAATTCTCAACTGTTTATTTCACTTTAGAGGAATGAAAATAGATGCAACCGCTAAATACAGGAAAAGGTGTTGATGTTTCGTAGGAGTTAAGGCCATATAACTTAAACTTAACCTCGTCAGTCTGATGAGGTTTTTCTATTTCATTCTATTTTGACGATTTTATTCAGCTAACGAGAGGGATACAGTAGAGAACCGGAGAGGTTAGGTATAGTGATAATTAACCCGTCCATAAGGAGAGGTCTTTCCTGGCCTGAATAACATGTGGACGTGACAACCCTTTCCCCATAT
The DNA here is from genome assembly GCF_032717465.1 of Coenobita brevimanus. Lineage (NCBI taxonomy): Eukaryota > Metazoa > Arthropoda > Malacostraca > Decapoda > Coenobitidae > Coenobita > Coenobita brevimanus. The sequence goes on along the minus strand of NC_137018.1, from coordinate 7,464,859 downwards.
AAAGTCACAGATATACATTTCTAACAGACCTCATGCACTTATAATTCCATCTATGCAAATCCACACAACTCCTAGGACGTCTTTCACTTATTCCTTCCTCATGAAGGTTTTTTTTTTTCTCTCTCTCTCTCACGGTAATTTTTTTCTTTTACTTTTTCATTTTTATAATTATGTGTTCAGACAATATTTCGGGCATTCCTTAGGCCAACGAGACTTACATCGTGAAGGAGAGGGTCCAGCCTGGTCGTTGTTCTTGGCTGTACCCCAAGCACACCCCCTGGAAGAAGAAGCTCGATCAAGGAATGGGCTGGCTTGTAAATTCTGGGCTTATTACCTACTGGCATGAGGTAAGACGGCAAGAAACATCTGCACGCAATTCCATCCAAAGAAATTTCCTTCTAGTTAGTAATCACAAGAGAAGTATGTCCATTGCTTCAAATTACATTGTTGTTTAATTAGTACACTGTTAGCACATGAAGATGAAAAAATAGAAAATGAGCATTCTGTGTTTGATATTTTGTCCGTGAAGAAAGGGCAGAAGAAATGTATATACCTATTCGTACGTGTCATAAAAAGCCATTAGAATAGGCGTGAAACTGTAGCTGTAAACTCCTCTCTGTACTGCTGTAAAATAGCGACGTAGCAATCTTTGTAGGAATGGAAAGATGATACCAAAACAGTCTCTTATTTTCTAACTAATGTGTCCAGAAATTTCAGCTCAACTTAAAAGTGTAAAATTGAGTGTGCAGAATTTTTTTTTTCCCATTATTTGCCTGATATAATGACGTATGAACTATTTGCTTAGGCTTTCGTGAGTGAGGCTAATGGTGTTGATGGTGGGCGTGAGGCAGCGCAGGAGAGGGCTGTGGTTCCCCTCTCTCTGCTGCATATGGATGGAGCCTTCTTCCTCCTGGGTCTCGGCTGGGCCACTGCATGCCTCATACTACTACTGGAGCTTCTGCAACACAAGCGCTTCTTTTAGATAATGTGAAGCCTTATCGTACCTAACCATGAACTATACATCACATATCAGGCACGATACTCTTTTCACATTTGTTTTATCTTATTTTGGTTCGTGCAATTGTATCATTCACACACACACACACACACACACACACACACACACACACACACACACACACACACTCATTTTGAAAATCAGCAAATCAGTCTGAACAATTATAAAATTATTTCAGAGTCACCACCCTCAACATAATTCTGCAAATATATTATGGGTCATAAATGTCATCTTGTTTATTGCTATCTAACTCTGAATCATAAGAGAGAGAGAGAGAGAGAGAGAGAGAGAGAGAGAGAGAGAGAGAGAGTGGAGAAATTATGGCCAGTAAGGGTAAAAAATATATATATCAACAGTGCTTTATAGAGATGTATGCAGTGATTCCCTAGAGATACGTAAGATGTATAGAGGACTTAATTTAGGTTGCCCAAAATGAAGTAAAATATGATGGTGGTTTATAATGTTCTGTGTTTCGTCACCCTTTTGGTCTAGGTTAATTACACGGGACAGGTAAAAATCCAGTTGTTGATATATGACCAATGACTGGACTTTTAAATGAAATGTGTAATTGTGCATTGTTATTTCCTTGAACCAGTTTTTAATATGCTTTGTGTAAAATTCGTCTGACGTTATCCTGATTACAGTCTCTAAGCATGCAGTCAAAGCATTAGTCAAGTTGCATGTTATCACGCTGATGTAATGTTATGTTTTAATAATGTATCTTGGTAGGGTTTTCCTCGGCCAGATTAAAGTGTTCTGTATTTGAATGAGAAAAGATAGCTATTTGTTTTATTCTGCAAATATTCTGACACTCTAGGAAACAGAGCCTATTCTGAATAAATCTTCTGCCACCAACACGGTCCTTTAACTTACCGTTCTAAAAATAAATTACAAAAAAGTCTGGCTTAATAATAATCTTTGGTTTTTAAGATACAACTAAGGATCGAAACAATAAAAAACTAATAGTATATCAATAACTGCCGGCGGTGCATCGGTTAGTAAATCCAGCTTTAAGATGAGATGGGTTGATCACAGTACTGGGCCACCAGAGTCCCCATGTGGTTCAACAGAGCCGTATCCCCGATCACCAAGCATACTCCAGTGATCCAAGGAGTCGCACAACCACCGAGCCGCCCACTATGTGCCTGTGGCTTGTATGGTGTGCACACCCAGGTATGCGGAACACACGAAACCACAGAGTTGCCCCGGCCTCACCAAGTGCAATATGTTACTAATGATTCTGTCACCTGCCTGCTGGACTGGAATGCTGGTGCGCAGGTTGCTTGGCTGCCACCAGACCTCGCTAACGGCACTTAGACCTCGCTAACAGTACCTCAGGAAGGGTATAAATCAAACTCCTCCAGGCATTCAGAGTAGAATCGACACAACTACGATAACAGAAGGGTGTCTCTCCACTAGGTTCAGTTACCTGCCACCTTTAACCTCCTGGAGCTCATTCCCATCTTTTCTCTTATTCCCTTACCAATCAGTCCTTCTTGACTTGTGCACCGCAGTCCCCTTGGCGAAGCTTCCCTCTCTCCCCTACAGGAATCGACACAGATGAAGGTGTTAGGATGATAGCGCACAAAGACCACATCCCATGAACGATAGGTGCCACAAGAGCGGCGACCATAGGCATCGGCGGAGATATCGGGGTCATTGCGTCCCATGGAGAAGATCATTTCTCCCGTAAATAATCTTAAGACAGCAAGGACAGTGTACGGAGGTCGTGCTATCAGATATGACGGATGTCGCAGGAGTAGCGTTTATTAACAGAAGCGATGATAATGGTGCCAGAGGATACCGTGGAGGAGAACAAAGAACTACAGAAGGAAACAGAGGCAGCTCGCATTTCTGTATCCATCCATCAGACATTGAGCATTAAAAGAATGAGTCCTATTCAGGTCAGTATACTTTAGGTTTCAAAGACTTAGTATCACTGTTTTTGGTATTATTATTATTATTATTATTATTATTATTATTATTATTATTAAAGTACAGGAAGTTTCAGCCTAAACTTCCTAGGTGTCTATATGTTGCGTTACTAGTAAACAGAAAATATGGGCCTATGATAACTCTTATTCTTAAAAAAGATGAGCAGGAGTATCATGACTGCTATCAATTTTATCTCTTTATATATCTGTCTACCTCTGTCTCCGTCTATCTATCTGTCTATCTATTTATCGAGAGAGAGAGAGAGAGAGAGAGAGAGAGAAACCACAGTCTCTTGAGAGGGAGAAAGGTATGTATATGGGAGACAATAACCAATTATCTAAAACTTGAAGAATTAAAATATAAAATCATGTCCATTGTGGTTTAATAGAAGTATGAAGGGAATGAATGTGTATAAAGCAACTAGCCCGTTACTGAAGGCTAAAATTTTATAAAGACAGCACAGTTCTGCAAAATACAGTTGTGTTCCTTTAATATTTAGTGAAAGATGAATATTGAACGAACAGCAAACTGGCTTCGTCGACGAAAATTAGGCACAACGAGTTCCAGGAGAATATATCGCTCAAGTGTCAATATTACCTAATGAAAGGGAACGTGAGAAATATGCCAGACACACAAATAACCCGATATTATATAATATCCGTAATATAAATGCCATGTTTAGATTGGGTCTCAGGCAGAAAATATTAAGTCATTAGTAAAGTTATGCATGTAATGATTAAATATTCTATAAATATTGAGGGTGTTGGTGCTGTAATTGGCGAGGTAAAATGACCCCAGTCGATAGGTCTGCTTCCATTACCAAGTCGACTATGAGACAGCTGCACAAGGTCCTCTATATGCCAGCCCATTTGCACACCAGAACAAAAAGAGGGACCTGGATTGCAAAGTAGCTGGTTTGGTTTAATATTCTGACCGAACTGTTTGGGTGTTTTCCTTATTAATCGCTAAAAATACATAAAATTGTCTCAGTAATTCCCTTGCCTGATTTGTAACTTCCCCTCCTCTCTCTGCCAGGGATTTTTCTCGTTTGAGTGAACTAATCCTTTAATCCATTGTCTTGAAAAAAGAAATAAAGTGTTAACTCTGAATCTGAAATATTACTATGTACGTATTTTTATCTGAAGACATCACTTTTCATCATTTTCATTAGGAGCCGATACTTAAGAAACTAATCTATATCCATGACAGGGTAAGACTGAGATAAGAACTAACCAGAAAACCCAAATCTTTATGCAAGCGTCAATATTCATATGAAGGAAAATGCATAGTACATTGCAAAATAAACTGTGTTCTATAAGCAAGTATTTATATGAAAATGTATATGGTAAATCAGCTGGAAGTAGTCAATGTACTGTTGCCTGCAAAGATTCCGTTCCTCTACCTTCCCCTCAGTTGGTCATAACATTACGAGTTAACTGGTTTTGGTAGTTAAAAATAATAAAGGGTAAAATTAACTATCTAATTAACCAAGAAGGTTTTAGTGACTGCATGCAGCTTTGCTCAAACTAAAAATGATGTTATGGGTTACTTGAAGATCAGGAGGAGGAACAGAACTTTTGCAGGGGACTGTACAGCTGTAGCCCTTTTAACTTGACGTAGATTTTTGTCTATTTGCAGCTTAGTTCATGTAGATCAATGGCAAAATAAGACATTACAATGGCTCCACATCCTTTTTATAGCACTTTCTTGTGACTAACATTGTCAGGACTCTAAAATATCATAACACTACATAATAGCTAGTAACGTACATATGTAATCTATAGGTTAGGTGAAAGTCATGGCTAGGGCTAGAGGAAGTGATGTTCTCACATTGTCTCAGCAGGAATGCCACAGACAGTATAATGTGATCTCTGGTCGGAAAGTCCCCAGATTCGAGAAAGTTCCACTCAACCGTGCCTTACACGTGACACAGCCATTCATATACTGGACAGAAGGAGTTAGCAGGCAGAAGGATTTAGGAGAGAGAAGCGAGAAGGGGTTTTAGGAAAGCGAGAGTCACGGTGGGGAAAGGCAGGTGCGCGAGTTTAGCAAGCATAAACCGCTCTCACCTCAATATGCTGTGAGACTCACTCACTGTTACCCAGTATTACGCTTGAGATATTCCCTTTGAAGAAAATAAACTGCAATCAACCCCAGACTCAACTTTATCTTTCTCCTGTCATCGACGACAAGTACAACTACATTTTCTCTTTTCGTAAAAGCCCTATAAATCAACTCACTGTTACAATACCTCGCTGACGACTACGATATATCTACAATTACGATAGCATCATATCTTACAGTTACTCCACTGCTACAACTCAGCATTCAAGATAGAGAGATGGTAATTTTAGGCCAAGTTAAGGCAAAACGAATGTAGTCACCAGCCCTAAGAAAAATGTGTGGTGTCACGTACAGCACATGGCCCATCCTCAGGTGTAAAATGAGGTCAATATTCCTTGTACATTACCCCGAAACGGAGTTAAAATATAGTGAGATCATGGTAAATAAGCCAGTAATGTTTAGGCCAATTGGAAGGGTTGAAATTCCGCTTTATTATTTCGGATTAGAGATCGCAGTTGGATATGAACTTTACACTCATAGTATTTTTAGCATCCTACATTACATAATGTGGTATAATCCAGGCATCCTCCTCATTGTTCCATCAACATTAATACGATTCTTCTGTGTAGTATTGCCAACTCCAACCTGCTCCAGTTCTCTTGTAGTACACTGGTTGAAGTTGTGCAGGTAGGCAGCTTTACCGCCACGACGCAGGTACGCGGTTCACTAACTGGTTTTACTTTTATCATTGGCTGCTTATTTCTTCCACCGTAAGATATAATGGGATAAAAAGTAATCCACAATCATTTATCATATTAGCTCATAGATTATACAAAAAAATGAACAAATATATATATATATATATATATATATATATATATATATATATATATATATATATATATATATATATATATATAGACATTTTATTACACAAGAAGGAGGAAGAAAATGTTTACATTATTATTATTATTATTATTATTATTATCATATTTCTTTTGCTCGCAGAGGCCAAGAGGATAAGCTAGATTATAATGACAGCTTTTACAAGTCAATGGAGTTATCTTTTATGCATGACGGTATAATCATTTTAGGGTGTTCCTGAATGCAGCGCCGCCCATCTCATTCCGGCGTAGTCAGGTGAGCAAACAAGCCCGGGTATTTTCTTGTGCTGTGTTAAAAGCCATCGATCAGGTCAATTCCCCTTAACCTATTCTCTGCCAGGGGTTTTATACTTGGTTAAAAAAAAAAAAAAAAACACTGGAACCGAGAATAAGGGGAAAAAAAATGATAACCTGAATGGGTAATGGAAACAGTTTCTAGACCCTTCAGTGTTGGGGTGTCTTCTAACTATAATAATAATAATAATAATAATAATAATAATAATAGTAATAGAAATAATATATAATAATAATAATAATAATAATAATAATAATATAATGATGATGGTGATGATAATGATTAAAGTGTAATAATAATAATAATTAGGAGGAGGAGGAGGAGGTGGAGAAGGAGGATAACAGTAACAAAAACTATTACTTCTACCACTACTACTGCTACTACTACTACCACTACTACTACTACTGCTGCTAATAATAATAATAATGATAATAATAACAATAACAATAATGATAATAATAATAATAATAATAATAATAATAATAATAACAGACTTTTATTTTTGGCTGGTCAGACTTTGGAACGCATTTTATTGTTCCTTTGATAGCGTCCCTCCTGCATCACAAATTTAATAAGGACCTGGCTCTGAAGGAGCTATTTTGCAAGTAGCCAATATGCGGTTCAGGAACATTACCACCATAAACGCACAGTATGATACGTAACTCTAAGATAAGCATTCCGCTGCAGCTAGTTAGGTTAGGTTAGGTTAGGTTCGATTAGGTTAGGTTAGGTTAGATTAGGTTAGATTAGGTTAGGTTAGGTTAGGTTTTTTAAGTTAGGTTAGATTACGTTAGGTTAGGTTAGATTAGGTCCAGAAAAATATACTGCACAACCTGGGGGATGTATTGGCAACTTGTAAAAATTTCTCTCTAAAATCAACTGTTGCAAGCAGTTTTCTAGGGGACGTTTGGGACTAAGCAAAAACGGATCATCTGCCAAAGGAACTCTCGTTAAAGCCACTAAGTATGAATGTAAATCCTCTCCTTTTCACCTTCCACTTCTCTCTCTGTCTCGTCTTTCCTTTTGACTTGGTGGTGGAGCTCAATGCATACCAGTGTTTTCCTTGTCAGTCACTTTTCCGGTTACGTTTGGTTTGGAAATTTACGTCACAACTTTAGAAGATTCAGCCTTTTCTTTACGCAACATTTTTTTATTTTATTTAGTCCTCATGCATTACTAGATTTCCTATTTAGCATGGTAAGTGAAATGTGTTTTGCTGTATCTTGAAATATTTTAATGCTTTCATGACTGCTTACAGCTTTTATAATTTCAAAAGCTGGCTGTTTCGATAATACCTAGACTTGGTTCCACAGGAAGAGCAATACTTGGTTAATGAGAAATCAAAATTAAAGATTGAAAACTGAGATATTGGTACGGCTACTAAATTTTGCTTAGCGAATATGACAAAAATAACATTTCTCTCTCTCTCTCTCTCTCTCTCTCTCTCTCTCTCTCTCTCTCTCTCTCTCTCTCTCTCTCTCTCTCTCTCTCTCTCTCTCTCTCTCTCTCTCTCTCTCTCCCTCATCAGTTCTCGTGGAAGCTTACCCAATGATTTTTCTTCCAGATGTCATCATTTTTTTTCAACAACCTTTCTTCTGCGCCTCAACATGTATTTTCTAGACATAAGTGTATTGTCCCAGTCGATACAGATGAATGAATAAGAATAGTCAAAATGCTGGAAAAAGGTACAGAACCAAAAAAAAAATGTGATAGTTCAAAGATGTGCAATTTATCGACGTACTAAATAATCCTTAACAGCCATTTCCAGCCATAAACGCTAATGGTATGTTGTAAAGGTAAGATTGCTGCATTAGCCGTCACAATTTTCTGATGCAAATTTCAGATAATCAATAGAACTATCAGAGGTAACCTGCGGAGAAAATCTAGTCTGGAGGTATCGGTGGTCTAACACGCTTGTGCCTCACCCAGTGGAAATGTTTACTCTTAGATGGTTGAGGTGCTTTGCTTATCACGTAGCGGTGGGGAACGTGGTAGTGAATGGGTGTATCGTGACTGGTGTGTCCTGTGGTGAGAGTGTGTGGGAGAGGCAGGTGGGTGTGCTGGGTGAGGTGGTGTCCGGGCCGGCGAGAGGCAGGTCGCTGGTGCTGCACCTTGACCCCGGCCTCCCACAAGATGTCCAACTCAAAATAATGGGTATAAAGGAGGTGCGCCACACGCCACACCTCACTATGAGTCTGGGTGTGGAGCAGAGTTGGTGGCCGCCAGTCACCTCCTTGCTCCATATTGTGCTCTTCCTCACACACAAACCGGAGCTGCTGCAGTCACTGTGGCGTCACTGGAAGCCCACTAACCTGCTGCTGCTGAGCCTGGCGCCGGGCCATGACGCCTCCATCCTGATTGATGACGTATTCAGCGGTGTGGAGAGGCTGGTGCTGATCACCGGAGAGGCGCAGGGGCGGCCCCGTGTCTATACTTTCCTGCCCTTCTCCTCACCCACACCACGCCTTCTCGGCCACTGGCACACACACCACTTCACCCACTTCCACTCACTTTTCATAGACAGGTTCCCATCCTTTGATGGATACAACTTTCAACTAGCAGCCTGGACGTCAGGGACACTGTATTTGTACAAGAGAAAATCAACTGACAAGTATCTTACTGGTGTGGCACAGATGATGCTTATGACTCTGTCATCAACACTGAACTTCACTTATACCATGACGGATGAGCCTCGTGATTCGAAATGGGGAGCAATAGAGAATGGATCCTGGGTCGGACTTTTAGGGATGGTTCATTCTAATGAAAATAATTTCACGGTTAATTGCCTGTTTCAGACTTTTGATCGGATGACATATTTTGATGTTTCACCAATGTGGTGGGAAGATGGCTACAGTATTGCCCTCTCAGTGCCACAACAATTGCCAGAATGGATGAACGTCCACCGACCCTTTACACTTGGTGTGTGGGGGTCAGTCATCTTCTCTTTCACAGCAGTATCTATTTTCATATCACTTCGGGTAAGCAATAACCTTGTAAACTGATTTTATAGTTAGCGGGTAGAATGAAAATTAATGTCCGAACCGTCATAAGCTGAAACAGTACAATATTCTGAGGTAAATGAAACATAGCTTAGCTTAAAATTTGTCTTACTGTTCTTTTCTTTTCCTTTACCTTATAATCGATAAGGAGCGTCACACTTCTGCCAAAGACAAATAGGTCTGGAGAATACGATTAAGTTACGCTGTTTGTTTCTGCAGTCCTGCCTGGACTTGACAGCTATAGTGATGTCCAAGAGAGATCCTCCTTAAATTCCGGAAAAGTGTGGAAGTAACAGTCCTAAACCCGAACTGTACGGTGGATATAGAATACAGTGACAGGATGGTGATATCAAGCCTCATCACTCCTTTCGCTATTGGTTGTGAGGTGTGAGACTGTTATCGTGCAGTACCAAAACATTGGTTTGTGCCTGATTACCGTGCTAATCGTGTTTTCAGTCATGTTTCCCATTCAGAAGTTGAAATGGCTGTCAGTACCTGGGTCTGGATTTACCAAACTTTTGTTCCTAAAATACGGACATAATTCTTCCATATCTCACTGTGATACAGAAGTTTCCATTACAGTGGGATTTACTAACCGCTCGCCAGCCACTTTCGGCGAACATAGCTCAGGGAGGGTCGGAGGCCTTCCTTAGTTCACTGGTAACTAAATAGAGCAATATTTTGTAGTACCTATTAAAACTTTGTGTTATAAATAATGCACAGTATTTCCACATAATTTGGTTATAGAAAAACAGGTACACTATGTTAGTTTTTTTTTTTTTTTTTATGCAGATATTCTGAAGTCCACATACTAGTCCCCTTTAAGATCGATCTTTGTTCTGAATGCTTGTTTTAAGATTCTCTAGATCCATTTGAAACCTATGATAAACACCTGAGATTTTTATTTTTTTCAGTAAAAATAGCTGAGGGATTGCCATCCATTTTATGAGTAAAACTAACAAATGCATACAGAAAATTAAAAGCTTGTTTGAAAAACTTGCACATTGTGTATAGGCACAAATTCCCTGCATAAATGTATTGGTGTACATGCCAGTGTTATATAGTTTTCTGAGACAGCAAATACTTGTTCTCTGCGACTAAGACTGATAAAAGTGAGGACAGGTGAAGAGCAGTGCACATTTGCTGTAGGCCAGTGACACGTAGACAGAGCGATTAGTGCACCAGTCACAGCTTCCCCCACCAAGCCATTCTTTGATTTATTAATTTTGTATGCACAGTTTAGGTACCCTTTTTGGAAACAGTTAAACTTCGATGAATCAGACGAGAATTAATGCAGATGTCACTTTCATCTAGTTAACAGAGAGCCGTTCACTGTTAATCTAAACAATCCACAACCCAGTTTGGTAGTGATCGCTTCCATTCAACTAGGACTACAGCAAAAGAGTGATTGGCTATGTAGGTGAGCAACATGGGTCTCGATCGCTTACGCACACTCAGAAAATTGCACTGTAGAGCGTGTCCATAACAGTTCATAACTTTAGCTATTAAAGTGTCCAAAAGTAGGGAGGTTTTGTAAATCCTGGGCCTGGACGCGAAAGTGATGTGAGGGGTATGCCAGTGACGGGTTCATTAAACCTTTTATCGCTGGGAGAAATGTGCCTCGTTGCTGGTCGAGTATGTAAAACAATAGAATAAAAGAGCACATCACAGGGAAACATACACGTTTTGTTACCTCAGTATATATACGAAAAATCAGCTTAAAATAGAATCCTTGTCTTTCATTCGGCCCTAACCATACAACTATTTTTAACAACCCTCTTATAGGATTCAACAGTACGAAAAAGAGTTTGCTATCGAACAGAGGAGGGTGTGGCCTGGAAGGATGACCCCTACACCCCTGGATCTGCTGCAAATCATCCTAGGACAGAGTCTGCCGAGATTATCCACATTTCCGGGACACAGGCTCTTCCTTGGCGTGTGGATCCTTTGCTGCCTCGTCTTCAGCATCTGCTACACCTCCAACCTGATTGTAATCCTCACGGGCCCCTCCTACCCTCCACGTCTGTACACCCTTCAACAGTTGGCTGACAGTCATTACAGGTAATAGTTTTTATTATTCTAACCGCATAGCTTACTATCTTCCACATATTTGTTTGGGAAATCAGCCATAATGTTACATAATGCATGTTTTTTCCTCTTGCTTTTTAAGACTGGCTATACTCTCTCATGGTGGCGCTTTAGAAGAGTCCATCAGAGAAGGAAGCTCACTGATGAAAAAACTGAGGGAAAAACGTGATTCACTCAGCGAAGAGAAATCCATGCTAGCCATGAAGAAGGGCTCTCACGCCATCGTAGACATCCAATCCACTCTCATACCCAGTGCAAAGGTTAGTATTAATGTGTTCTGTATCATTCAAAACTTTTCTTCAACATTCTTCAACGTCTGATAATCATTAAAATATTCCTACAGGTCCTATCAACTAACTATGTGAAAGCTATTGGTAAGGAGAGGCTATTTACGACTGATTTCATTCAGTATTAAATAATTTCTTCAAGTTAGATGGTATAATGTTATCGAGCCAACAATGTCTTTCATATGGCAGTAAGAACTCATTGAAACTGCTAAAACAAGACAAAATTAATTACTCATTTGGTTCTAGATATTTATTTTCGTTGTCACAAGCCACCTAGACCAGAAATCACCAAAGAACTCTGTCAGAAAAGAATGTAAAGAGGAACACCCTGGATACTTTTTGTAAATTTGCTTGAATGTAGTTTGACAAATTTTAGTTTTAGATTTGGATAGGCTGTGCGTACCGGCAATTAAAAGTAAAAAGGATTAAGGATTATGTATTTTTAATCGGGTTTGTAGCTGGAAAACTTTAAATGATAATGAATCTAATCAAATGGCGACACTCTGCCAGATCAGCGACGTATAAATCTCTTAGGAGGGAAAAGTGACCCTCTTAAAAAGGTTTCCATTCTTCACAGGCAGGTGAAGTTTATCTCTTGAGGGAAAAGCTATACCCTGGTCGTTGCTCCTGGTACTTCCACAAGGACACCCCGTGGAAGGGCAAGTTTGACCAAGCCATCAGCCGTTTACTGAGTGCCGGGCTTATCGAACACTGGTACTGGGTAAGGACACAGCTGTATTCGGTATGTATTTACCTGAAGGAATTAGCTCACTCACACAACTTGATAAATGAGTTGTCGTTGTTTGAAATTCGACAGGCCTCTGCTCTGAGGCATGAGTGAGTCTCCTTGGCTACTCACCAAATCGACCTTCCATTCTGACCAACCTTGGCCATCAACTGAGCTGATAGGGAGGGGGTCTTCGTCAGCATAATAATAATAACATGATGGGCTCGACGGAGTTCAAAGCAGTTGTTTATTGCAGGTGTTGTAGTTTATCCAGAGCAAAGGGATTCGCCATTCTCATAAAGATAATAACCTAGATATTTGGCATGACCTAGTAGTACAGGATTTTGAATGGCAGGGATCGATACAAGTTGGTTCTAAACAATCATTTTTATCGGAATACCTTTTATGATTACTGTTGTTTTAAACTGTTGACATGAAGATGAGAAAGAACAAAGTGAATGCTAAATACCAAAGTCAGACAAAGATAAAGAAACATCCAGAACCAAATGAAGTCTTTGCTCTTCAAGAGACTTTAGGGAATTATTATTCATGAGGAAAGACAAAAATTCGGTAATCATTAGTGCACAGAATACATTTAGTGGTCATGGATGTACAAGAAGTTACTGCAGAGGTAGTTACCTAGGAAAGGCGTTCAGCACTGTATGTGACAATGTACAGCAAATCAGTGACAGACTCTCCTAAATCTCTTCAGATTCAGAGACATCAGGGATGGAAGACAATTTCTTAATGATACATGTGTGGAGTGTACTTACTATTTGTTAATACACATGTGTAATCGTGTGTGTGTGTGTGTGTGTGTGTGTGTGTGTCCCACTGTATATACAGTGCGTTGATGTAACCATATCTATATCTATTTATCTATCTGTCCATCGTCTCTCTCTCTCTCTCTCTCTCTCTCTCTCTCTCTCTCTCTCTCTCTCTCTCTCTCTCTCTCTCTCTCTCTCTCTCTCTCTCTCTCTCTCTCTCTCTCTCTCTCTCTCTCTCTCTCTCTCTCTCTCTCTCTCTCTCTCTCTCTCTCCAATGTATATATATATATATATATATCCGACTCTGGGCATAGGCTTCACAGCCTCCTCTCAAGGCCCAGTACTCCTCCTACATACAATACACCTCTCTACATGTCACCACTTCGGCGCTAACACCCACCATCCATATTGAATACATGCTAGGGCTGTCTCATACAGAACTGGTGTATTGGTATTATACATATAAAATCTCCCATCTCCAGATTGCGGTGAGTGATACTTTGTGCGGAAAACGGAAGGCAGAGGAGGCGAACCTAATTTCGCTTTCTCTGCAGCATTTGCAGGGAGCCTTCTACCTCCTTGGTCTCGGCTGGGCCACTGCTTTCCTCACACTTCTACTGGAGTTCCTTGTTAACTTCTTGAATGTTTAGAACTATCATATTACCAAGGATGTTTGCCGTGTATCTTTCCCTATGCACATTTATTTATTTATCTATGCATCCATCATCCAGTCCTACGTTGCCCCATGAGGAGCGTTGCAGCCCGGGGCTAGGAAAGCTGGTTCTGACATTTAAAATGAGAGTGATCATTTTTTTATACGTTTGTTAATACTGGATGCAGACACGTTTCAGATGATGTCAGGTTCTTTTGTAATGGAAAATATAAAAGCAACTTCACACACACACACACACACACACACACATTCCAGAATCATGTTTTATTTTTAATATATTGTACTCGTATACCTGGAGGCTCTAAACATGACGTCCACATGAAAGATCTAGTTCCAGCCTATTGCTGATTGGCACCCGGCTGGCTAGTGTGAAATAAAAAGGAACAAAGAAGAGCCTAAATGTCCCCAAAAGGACCCTAAATGAGGGAACCTTTGGGAATCATTTAGAGGAAGGACCTGCAACTGTTCTGGGAGACCCTAGTGGGATTGGAAAGGGTTGATTTCAAAATGGTGCCTCAGTAACCCAGTAACTTAACAAGTCAGCAAGTACCTTCAGACACTGACATACTTAGGTCTGCCCCTGGGATGGACAGGCAATAACACACCAAACTAAACCTATCCAGTTGGCATTTGCAGCTATATTGGATGGCAGAACCTTCCAGATGATCCTGAGGCACATGTTTACAGTCTTTAATCATTTATTTATATAAATATTCTGCGTATTTAGTTAAGTGTAGAAGCAGTAAGTCTTTTTCATGAGACTCAGGATACGGGTGTCTTCTGATTCTGGTTCTTGTACTGAGCTTTTCTTAGCTTACCAGTGGTGAACTTTGCAATGGTCATAACTTGTATGAGAAGAAATTATCTCACAGAGGAAATTATCTCGGATAGTTCCATTTAAGTGCATCAGTAGTAACAATAATCTTTTAGCAAATGAATACAGTATAGTCATAACCGATCCAATGGCCATCTAAGAGTGCGGAACCGGATAGGTGATCCTCACATAACAGCTACAAAATACTTTCTGCCGTGATGCCATAATGAATCACATTATACTTTAAATTACTAATCTTTCATGATATACTCTATCTGAAAGTGGCTAATTTGTCATGAAAACCTTCCAGCTATTAGTAATACCTGTCACCCCAAATTTATGGCTCCTTGGAAAATTGGATGAAAGTTACAGACCTATAAATCGACTCTCAGACGTAACTTGGCTTAGTGTTTCTAGGAAGAGCTAGATATGCAGGAAGTTTCTGCTGTTCCATTCCTTTCTCTTTCCAGCGAAAGCAAAAACAGCTATAACAATTTCCCTTTCGTAACAAAGATATCTTATTGCAGAAAAAAGAGACCTGCAAATAAAAATCTAAAGTATAACAAGGAATGGATCGTGTGTTTGCCTCATTCTCCTTGTCCCTTTGTCTTTCCTCCAAACCAAATCTTAAGTAATGACAAGGAATCGGTCGTAAATATGTTTGTGAATCCCAGTCCTGGCGTTTATTTGATCTCAGTGCAAGGTACCTACACGTTTGCTTATATATCAAGTTTTGAGAAGAAGGTGGAGTACATTACATGACAATTACTCAGCAGTGTTCTGGGTGTACATCCATTACTTAGCTGTGTTCTGGGTGTACATCCATTACTCAGCAGTGTTCTTAGTGTGCAGTACCTTTCTGGGTGTATAGTACTCTCTAAAGATGAAGTTACAAGGGAACAGTTTACCCTTCTAGCTTGAGGAGACTCTAATAACTTGGAGGAAACTGACTATTGTAAGCCAGAAATAAACAAAAATGCCTCCACGGGCTAAAGGGGCCAATGGAGCGTTTCTAAAATTAAAGTATTCATGTTTTTTCATCTCTTTTCTTTGATGTACATAACTACTCATGTTATCTGAAAGGAAATCATGAATGTGTATATTAGAAATTCACCTTAGCCAGTAGTCATGCATGCACTTTCTGTAGCTAACATATTTTACTTCAATGAACGATCGTGTCAAAAATGTTTAGAAGTTTTCACACCAAACATAATGAATGTAACTTTATGCTGATATACTGCAACAGTGTCATTATTTTGCCTCTATTTAAATGCATAAGAAGTGGTAGAGTTCATGAATAAATATGTGTTTCATTTCATACATTATTATTCTACCCAGTATATGGAATGTGTGAGAATGAATCAGTGAGTTAACAGCGCTTCAGTAAATCGAAAAACTTTGTATACATGAATTCAGAGGAGTGATGACTGAAGTGAATGTGCTAAATATCGGAGTGTTACAGTGAAGGTCGTCCAGCTGTGATTGAGCACTGTCTGGAGGTGCTAAATGACGAGTGTTTTGTGGTCGTGGATCCCAAGTTCAGTAGTTCAGTATCAGGAGCTTAGATAATGAACTGCTTACTTTATTTATTGTACTGCACACTTTATTTATTGCTCCCTATTACCATTACATCTGTTAATGATCGATTGGTTGATTCACTGGCCTTGGAAATAACTGAAGCTATTAACAGAATCCTTCTTGCGTGGTCAGTTCTGTTAACGTTATAAAAACAAGGGATACAAAGAACATGCCAATTTTGTAATGTTGCAGAAGACAGTTTATTGTTGTTATTTTTATCGAACATTTCCTGCAGTGTTGGTAGAAGGCATGCAATGTTTTTAAGCTGGAAAATCAACCTGTCGTTCCTCTCCATGCGGCTACCCAAAGTGGTAAATTTCAGGAAAATGAGAGAGTGACGAACAGAACTTTATGTTAGGCTGTTGATTTGTTTGCAAGTGCACATCAACCTCTTGCTTTAATAGTGAGAAAAGGCATTTTATTTCTTTATTTTTTTTATTTATTTATTTGTTTTTTTTTTTTTTGAAGACGTATATCAGGTGGTAATATTATAAGGTAAGCAACGTTGGGTCTGGTTAGTACTTGGATGGGTGACCGCCTGGGAACACCAGATGCTGTTGGCATCCCTACGTGTCAAGTGGGGTTGGTGGAGGATTAGTGCCCCTCCCTGTAAAACAATTAACTCTAAGCCATTGGCCACCCCGTCTGGGATACATGGCGTCTGGCAATGGATGGATGGATGGAAGTTCCTTTTGGCCTGCTGTAAAAATTATTGTACCAATATTTATTTTTTAATGATTGCTCAGGACTACACTGGGGAGAAGGCAGTGAGAGAAAAGATAGCCTACTTGCATGGTGGGCTGAATAGACTGATATTTTGCCTGGTCTATCTAATGGGACGCTGTCTATCTCAGTTCTCTGTAGCCCTGCACGTCTGTCTATCTGTTAACCTTGTAATCAGTCCATCCTCAAACGCCTAATTAACAGCTTCATACGTGGTGGCAAGGATAACTCTAAAAGCACCTGCCTTATCTTCCATCGTTAATGACAACCCAGTTCCTTGTGGCTTTCTTTCTCATTAGGTGTACCCTCATTTTCTGTACCCTGTTATGGACTTCCCAGGGACGTGTTCTGGTGGACTTAGGAGGCTCATTATCACCTCTGCCTCACCAGGTCATTTCTACATATTGCGCTGTAGTATCCCCATGTACGTTATCATCGCAAAGGTACATCGATACTGTAACAATGTAAGATGCAAGGAAATATCTAAGCGTATTTTAAGATGGAAAATAAAATGATAATTGTTTCAATCCGGTGACTTTTCTTTATTTTATTTTTAGATGCGGGAGCGTCTGTAGGAGCTGCCCTGTCCTTCTCTCTCACCAACGATTTCCTGTGGTGCATCACTTATGCAGAATTTAGCGATATTTGCCAAAGGCCCTGAAACTCCCTCATCTAGCACTTTTGCACTTGCTTAGTTTATTGTTGCTATATTTCTTTTAAGCTTGGGATAGCCTCCTCATAGCGAGCGGGTTAATGAAGACTGTATGTAACTCCTCCAGTTAGAAAAGACTCTCCTAAGCTGAATTAGATTGTGTAGCGATAGCAAGAACATAACAAAGATAACGTGGATCTAAGAGGCGAAGGACGAGGCGCTAGTGAGCCGTCTGTGTCAAGAGAAATACATGGCGCTCTACTCCTTCAGTGAGTTTTTTTTTTTCTTTGTTATTCGTACACATCCACCTAAACCAAAGAGGGAGGGTTAATTTATGCCTGTCGACTGCAAGAGAGTCATTAAGGCAGATGATCAGTTTTGCTAGGAGCCATTCTTCCCCCAGACTACGATATGCAACAGTCGATGTTATATCAAAGTCCCTATTTTACTGATGGGAAAGGGGAATGGGGAAACAAACTAAGCGAGTGAAATAACCTGACAGCAGTGAGATGAAGGGAGGATGAGGACTAGAGGAGGAGGAGGGGGGAGGGGAAGAAGAGGAGGAGGTGGTGGTGGAGGTGAAGGAGCGTAATGATTGTGGGTCGGAAGGAAGTGAGGGAGATGGGGAGGAAATTGGTGAAGGTGGGGTGAACATGGGCGAGAGGGCAACCAACAGTCTCACCGTGAGTTGAGATCAAGTTCTTCTAGTTCCACGCTGGATGTGATAACCAATACTCCAACGTATGACATAAAACATAGAAAAAGCGTTAGTTACATGGACTGCTTTTTTAAAATCCATTGTTGAAGCAGTATCCAGCGTCAAATAAATTGTTAAAGTTATTAAATATCACATCCCTACTAATCGCATAAAAATTTTTCGGTCGAACCTCCTCTCCACAATCAATTTATTAAGGAAAGAGAGAGACTTAGAAGAAACACTCAGATGACCCCGACAGAAAGATAATTCTTAAAATTAGCGCAATGATTAAAAAGGAAAGGAACCCGCAAATATGACACCTGAAATAATTTGTGGATACAGTATATCGCTTGGCAAACATCAGCAAACTTTGGAAGATGGTAATAGACATCCTGAAATCAAAATACTTTCCCCACCAGCTAATGAAACCTTACTGAACAATGATGGAACAACGATTACCAGCATGAAGGAATAGGCAGACAATGAAATAAAGTGCTGTGTATCAATGAACCACAATAAACTCCATAGCACACACACACACACACACACACACACACACACACTAGCAATCAAATATGCCAGGGCCATGAGAAGTAAATAATTCCTCGCTACAGTATAAGATCCATCTCACCCTTGTATCTTAATGTTTCATCACTCGACACCACTGAGAAGCCAAGAGCGAACAACCTCCAAACACGACACTGATTGACTCGATATCAACCCATCTACACCTAGCCGTACACTTCACAAACATGAACAAACACAAAGCTTCCACAACCATCCAAAACTTTCAATCAAGCAATGTACCCCAACTCTCTCTTGCTTTATTACCGACACAAAGTAGCACTCGCAAGCAGTCCACTGTGCCCTCATTATAATCTAACAACTCCCACCATAGCACACTTGGACCTATTCACCCCATGGACTTCACTCTCATTATCGACAGTCCTTCAGCATCATCTCTGTGAGCAACTGCCTTACATGCTTGGTTTCCTGAAATTAATTGGCGTATGTTCAGCCGAGACGTGGGCTGCAGCAACAACAACATCCGTATCTGACTGTGAGTTTGGATTCCAGAGAAACATAAAATTAATAACAAGTTTAGCAATCCTTTCCTCTAATATCTGCTGCTATAGTTTCCATGAGAGGCGAAAAGCTGGAAGTTTCTGTAATTTTAGTGTCCTCGCTTTTTTTTAATAATATCGTCTTTTTTATTTTTCGTAAACTAGTCTGTAGAATGTATGCTAATAATGGGTGGGGGGAATTGATATAATGTCTTTATTTTTTTTAACACGTGAAAAGAAACATTTATTTACAAATAATTCTATAATTAGTCAAGGTATCACGCCTGACGAATTGAATTTACGATTTTAATATAATCATTTGATATTAATAGAACCCTTTCGTAGTGTATACAGATAACATTAAAAGAAGCTTATATCTTACGAATAAGAAAAATAGACACTGCGAAAAATGTTCACAGTAGGCGTTTCACAGAATTACTAATTTTGCTAGTTTACCAGCAACATATTGAGAGAGAGAGAGAGAGAGAGAGAGAGAGAGAGAGAGATGGTGGGATATGAGTGAGTGTATGTGCAATCTGTTGGACGTTTTACTGTTCGAGCACAAGGAATGAGCTATGAGGTCTACTGTATAAGCACAGTTATAAACATTAATGAGACTGTAATCCAATGACTCAGTCTAGAATGAAGTCAAGCTTAAGGGAACAAAAATTCTCGATTGATTTGTAATTCCTATGACATATACTTTTCCTCATAATAGCTCTCTGAAATTCTTATGAACTACGAAATAAGTATAATGTTATTACTGAAATCAAATATTTACGAGTAGCTCATGTAACGAACACAACTATCCAACAACATGCAGAGAGAAAAGTTAGTTTGGAGCAGCGAGTGTTCCAGCACGCACGTACTGGCTCTCCACCAGGGACAATGGCAGACTGTTTTCATTGCTCCTTCTTTTGCCTGGTGTTTGTGACAGTGGTGAGATGTGCAGATGTTGACGGTAATAATATGAGTGGTTTGGCCTGTGGTGAGAGTGTGTGGGAGAGGCAGGTGGGTGTGTTGGGTGAGGTGGTGTCCGGGCCGGCGAGAGGCAGGTCGCTGGTGCTGCACCTTGACCAAGGCCTCCCACAATATGTCCAACTCAAAATAATGGGTGTAAAGGAGGTGCGCCACACGCCACACCTCATTATGAGTCTGGGTGTGGAGCAGAGTTGGTGGCCGCCAGTCACCTCCTTGCTCCATATTGTGCTCTTCCTCACACACAAACCGGAGCTGCTGCAGTCACTGTGGCGTCACTGGAAGCCCACTAACCTGCTGCTGCTGAGCCTGGCGCCGGGCCATGACGCCTCCATCCTGAGTGACGACGTATTCATCGGTGTGGAGAGGCTGGTGATGATCACCGGAGAGGCGCAGGGACGGCCCTGTGTCTATACTCTCCTGCCCTTCTCCTCACCCACGCCACGCCTTCTCGGCCACTGGCACACACACCACTTCACCCACTTCCACTCTTTCTTCATAGACAGGTTCCCATCCTTTGATGGATACAACATTCTTATAGCTTCCTGGATGAGGCAGGCATTATTCCTAAATGCAGGAACCTTTGCAGATGCGACTCCTGTTGGTGTGTCAGTGGAGATACTCAAAGCGCTGTCATCAGCATATAATTTTACGTACACTATGACATCCGAGCCTCCTGATCTTAAATGGGGTGCGTTAGAGAACGGATCATGGACAGGACTTTTGAGAATGATTGAACTGGGGAATCAGAATTTCATTGCCAATTGCTTATTCCAAACATCCTCTCGGATGACCTCTTTTGATATCGCGACATTATTTTGGGAGACCGGTTGGTCGGGTGCAATCAGAACACCTGGGCCGCTGCCAGCGTGGATAAACATCCACCGACCATTCCAGCTCCTGGTGTGGGGCTGCTTCTTGGGCTCCCTGGTGGTGGCATTAGTGTTTACAACCTCCCAGGTAAGCAGCATTATAACAATGTCTTATTCACATTAACAAGTAACCTATGTTGGTTGTGCATGTTTAGTAATAACTCTGCAACACAGGAATGGATGTGGCCCAAGGGAAATACCACCAACTGGCTGCGTCTGACGGCGGTCATATTTGGTCAGAGCCTGCCCAGACTACCAGGGGAAACGTGTCACAGGATCTTTTGGGGCGTGTGGTTCCTCTGCTGCCTGGTGGTCAGCGCCTCGTACACCTGTAACCTGGTGGCCATCCTCACTGGCCCGTCCTACCCTCAGCATCTGGAAACCCTGCAACAGCTGGTGGACAGTGACATCAGGTATTCTCTGCAACTAACCTCTGTTTCACACATCTTTGACCTTTTTAATAAGATGACGAGCATTTTTCATTTTTTTGCTGCCTCCAGACTGTTTTGTTCAGCCACTCGTACTAAAAGTGTAGAAAATAATTGCTAATGCTGGTGGCACTTTCACTACGATAGCGCCTTCTTGCAATTCGTTCATGCTGTCTCCATTTCTTACTACAAGGTTGAATATGTAACTGTAATTAGGGTGCTAAGGTCATGATGGAAAGGCCAAATGTCATCGAGTCATATGTTGTATCATGAAGAGGAACATGAAACATCTTTTCCTGTAAAGGCTGGCCACGGTGTCATACGGAGCTTCCGTTGATGAGGCTTTGAACGTCCCTGAGAGTCCACTGATGGAGAAGCTTCTGGCAAAGAGAGATAAGTTTATCAGTGAAGAGGACGCACTACTTGCCATGACCAAGGGCTCGCATGCTTTCATTGACTCTGAATCGTCTCTGCCAATAAAAGTATTTATTACAAAGCTTACACAATAGGTTAAGGGAAAATAGCCTGCACTCAGTTCTCTTTCTTTTTCTGTTTCATATGTCAGTTTCAAAAACAGAGTATCAGTACTCTAGTGCAGATAGTTTTCAAACGGGGCAAGTACTAAGTTTGGGAGAACAGGGTAGATGTTGAAATTATGAAAATGTAACATAACTTATGTGTTTATGAATTTAGAACAGGGCACGACCCGCGTTAGAGAAAAACAGAGAGGGTTAATATACCGATAAAATAAATGTAGTCATGGCAGGTTTTGAGGTAGGAAAGGAAAAGTGTTAGGGGGGAAAAGGTAACATGTTGGATCAAGATTTTGGGCGGGTGATAAGCTGAGGGAAATAGACAATAATTTTAAAGTAAAGCAAATGTTGGACCTCAGGTGTAAAGAAGATTAATAACTCTTAGACTAGTGTTGTACACACCTAGGTTCCAGATAAAGAGGCATTTCTATATCTAGACTTGCCATTAGTTATTCATTGAGCAAAACGTCCTATAAACATATTTATTTTTCACACACACACAAAAAAGACAATGGTGTGCCACAGTAACCAGCAGTAAACTGATATTTAATTGAAGCATAAACATTTATGGTTAGTAAAGACAGGGTGATGGTTAGGATGGTATTATTCCCGTTATATCTGTCTTCATTTCTTGTAAAGGCAAAAGGCGCTTACTTGCTGAAGGAGAGGTTCTACAGTGGTCGCTGTTCTTGGTATTTCCCCAAACATATTCCCTGGAAGAGCAGGATCGACCAAGGCATCACACGGCTGGTTGAAGCGGGTCTCGTCAAGCAGTGGTATCAGGTGAGGATTTAGCTGAGGGAAGGCTCTTGAAGTACTTAATATTTCCGTCACTGAATGAACACGCTATCTATTCATCTGTCGTCTATTTACGTGTAGCCAGACGCATTTTTATCCGAAGGGGGTTAGCCAAAAACAGCTTCCTTCCATGTCATCCTGTCTTCAGCCATTAAGCTGTCCTGCCTCCAACACGCATCAGTCTTATTCATATTCCTCTCCACTCCATCCCTCTACCCCAGCCATGGCCTCTCCCTCCCAGCTCCTTCTCCACCTTAGGTCAAATTACACTCCACGTCAATACCACAATTGTTTTACACGCCTGGATTACCAACCTGATGAAGCAATATACCCAATTCATCTAGTAATTGTTGAGTTATTTAGTGGTATCTCTTGACACTGACACGTAATCAAAAGTGTAAAAAAGAAATATTGACTGCATCAGTATAACAGTGTTCAGATTACCCTACTACAAGTATCAATTAATTATTCGAGGAAAACATTAACCAGTGTTGTCACTTGTAAATGAATTATTGATCTGAACTATACATATGCAGATAATGGAGAGGATGGCTGGAGCTGAGAGACAGAATAGGCCACGACGAGAGAGGTCCGCGGTGTCCCTATCTCTGCAGCATCTGGAGGGATCCTTCTACGTCCTCGGTCTCGGTTTGGCCACTGCCTTCCTCACACTCCTACTAGAGCTTCTCAACTGTGGGTTCCCTATCGTCAAAGCTAAACGTATTCTACTGTGCAGCCAGTGATCCTTTGTTATCACTTAGGGCTATATTAAATCAATAGTATTTGTTGTTGATGCTAGCCTCTTATCAGAACAGTCGCATGGGGTCAACCTGCAGCAGTTGTGTGTGCTTTCCCACCCTGTTAAGAAAATTACAGTAATGATAATAATGATGATATTAGGCATCAAAGAGAATACCACGTTCTCCCTCCCTCTCTCTCTCTCTCACACACACACACACACACACACACACACACACACACACACACACACACACACACACACACACACACAGACGCACACACCTTACCACTTTAGTATCTTTTCACTTTTTCAACCTCACTCACATCGCCGTAACGGGTAAAATTGTCTTTCAAGATACCCAGCTAACTTCCCACAACAGCACCTCGCTTTAACTTGACTGAAATATTTGTCCTTTTGCAGCTTACTTACCATAGTTTAGATGCAGAATAAAACTACGACCATACACCATTTCCCTAGCACTTCTTTGTGACTAGCATGATGTTCTAGTGCCTTGTCACAGCTCAGAATTCAAGAGCAAGGCAGTATTAGGCCAGATTTAAGTGAAAATAATATAGTCCCTTTGATATAGTAACTCTATGACACGCTCTAAAAGCTCTACCTGATTGAACTTTGATAACAACAACCATATTCTTAGATTAAACTTCGGGGAAAGAGTGGCCATTTCCTTCTATGAGTTTTAGCTAGTTTCTGATTCTACCTGGCTTAGCTATTTAGTTTTTATAGACTCTCTTTTAAGACGCTCTTCTCTTCTTTCGTGATACCTTTATTCGTTGTCTTCTGTATGCTTTTATCAGTTTGCTTCGTACATAATCAAACTTATACTACGTGCAACTTTACAGAGCACTGACTTTCCTTATCTGGTAAGCCTAATATTACAGTATCTAACAATAGCCATGATAGAATATATATCACAGTAAAGACCTACTTATAAAAGACTGTCATCCCCGTCTTTTATTTTCACTGCTTTTTCCTTTCTTACCTTTTTTTTTTCATCGCCTCTTTTTCCTTTTAGTTTCAGTGCTTCAGTCCTCTCTCTCTCTCTCTCTCTCTCTCTCTCTCTCTCTCTCTCTCTCTCTCTCTTTCCCGGACTGTATTTTCTCGTTTCGATGATCAAGCAGTTGCGATGTCATGGGATTTTGGTCACTCATTTTTGCGAGTCTTCTTGGTACCGGGATATATTCATTACTTCTCTCAGTCACCTCAGTGTCTGATGTTCCTCATGTAGCCTCCTCAGATCAGCCTAGGTCCTTAGCGTCCTTAAAGAAGAGATAATTACACCAGAGAAGTGAGTTTGATATTAGCTGAGACAGTAGGAGAGCTGAATGGGATGGTGCAGCGAAAAAATCGTTTGTCTGTGACTTGTGATTCTTTTATATTAGTGGTAATTATGATTTTTATGGAAAAGAAGGGATGTGATTTTTCAGCCTTTATCCATTTATGATAGTCTCATTTTAATCTCTGAAGTATGAGTCTTTATTGCAGGCGTGTAATTTGTTTATAAAGTAAATTGTCGTCATCACTATGTTTTCTTCTCCATTGATTGTTTTTCTGCTCTTGAATAAGCTGAAATAAATCGTCTGGAGAGAGCAAGAGTAAAAATAGGAAAACACGATACCAAATTGAAAGGAATAAGCTTCAATAAATCGTCTGGATCAAGAATAAGATGGAAAAATACGATATGAAATTGAAAGGAATAAGTTTAAATTAATCGTCTGGATCAAGAATAAGATGGAAAAATACGATATCAAATTGAAGGGAATAAGCTTAAATTAATCGTCTGGATCAAGAATAAAATGGGAAAATACGATATAAAATTGATCGAGTAAGCTGAATAAAATCGTCTGGATCAAGAATTAAATGGGGAAATACGATATAAAATTGAACGAGAAAGCTGAATAAAATCGTCTGGATCAAGAATTAAATGGGGAAATACAAGGTGCAACTGAAGGGGTTAATCATTTCTCGTCAGGCAGTGTATATCTCGCCAGGAGGAGACGAGGACAAACACCCCACCTCCTCCTCCTCACCTCCTTGACCTCGACGTTAAGACCTCCATAAATCCAGGTTTCAATCCGGTAAGCCTGGAGGGCATACAGAGATCCACCCGCCAGACATGTAATATTAAGTGTTATAGGAGTCCTCTTAACACTTCTTCTTTAGTGATTCTTTCTGCTCATTACACCTCATTACACCACAATAGCGTCTTGTCTAATACTGGTGCAAAGTAATGGCGATATAAGAACACAGGAGCACAGAGAGACTTTTTAGGTGCAATATGCAGAATAAATCGCTTACGAAAGGGCGTTACGAAGCCTCCTGTATGACTTAGGCTCGTTATCTAATCAGTTAAGTAAGCTCCCTAACACCTTCTACTTAGTGATTTACTTTTGGATAGGGCTGGTTAATATTCTTTTGTAGCTATTTCTGCAGAGTATGGCGGACTTTTTAGGTGCAATATGCAGAATAAATCGCTTACGAAAGGGCGTTACGAAGCCTCCTGTATGACTTAGGCTCGTTATCTAATCAGTTAAGTAAGCTCCCTAACACCTTCTACTTAGTGATTTACTTTTGGATAGGGCTGGTTAATATTTTTTGTAGCTATTTCTGCAGAGTATGGCGATATTGGAAGGACTTACGTAACACAGACGAGGGAAGTAAGGTGTAAAGAGCAAACTAAATCGCTTAGGAAAAGGTGCTGGGGAGCTTCCTTAACTGACGAGAATACGGACTTTACAATGCAATCTCCTGTGAGCAAGACGAACGCAATCCTCCATCACTCCCCGCCACCCCGCCGTACTCGCAACTCACCTGCAATTTTTACCCCTCGCCTTCGGGATTTGCAACATGGGTGTGAAAATCGCAACGTGTGCGTTATACAAGGTGAAACGTAGATAAATCTCCACTAGAAACGCGCCTGACAGTATTTTGTGTGTTGTGGGGACGGCTAAATCTGCTGGTGTGGGCGGGGGTGCCATAGAGTAAGTAGGAAGTGAATAAATGTCGCAGGATAGACACCGATACCGCTGACTGATTAGGAGAGGCACGGTGCTGAGACAGGGCAGGCACAGTGGCGAGGCAGGACAGACACAGTGGTGAGGCAGGACAGGTACAGTGGTGAGGCAGGGTAGGTACAGCAGTGAGGCAGGGTAGGTACAGCAGTGAGGCAGGACAGGCACGGTGGTGAGGCAGGGTAGGTACAGTGGTGAGGCAGGTTAGGTCCCACCACTGTCGCCACCCAGTAACTCCTCACAATCTCGCCACAAGATTGCCTATTCACCTCGTCATCTGGGGAACCTCGTTGTCTCCCAAATGTTGCGTGTTAATCTCGTTATTCTAGAGGGACTGTAGGTGAGGAGGAGGTGTAAACGGACAGTCCTTGCAGTGGAAAGAAAGAACGAAGCACCCAGGCCCTTGTGACTCGCTCTTAAATGAATAAAATCGTCTGGCATTAGCTGGAGGAAAATATTAGATCTCTCACACACACACACACACACACACACACACACACACACACACACACACACACACACACACACACACACACACACACACACACACACACACACACGCGCGCGCGCGCGCGCACACGGGAGGGAATATCTTGGAGTGTGCCCTTGTCTTCACGGCTGAGCGGGTCGAGTCAACAGCCATCAGTAACGGGATCCCTGCTTAATGGCTGCCTTGTATATCACTCCCGGGGCGTCCTCACTCACATCTCGACGGGGACTGTGGTAGAGGGTCAGGCTGAGGGTAGAGCAGAGGTAGAGTAAAGTAGGAAGAGTTTAGCCTGTGACCTTGCCTTACCATACCTCTCCCAACATAACCTAACCCAATCTAAGCTAACCTACCTACCCTACCCTACCCTACCCTACTCAACCTAAACTAATCTTGCATAATCCAGCCAAACCAGCCTAAAATAGCCTAATCTAACCTCATCTAGCCTACCCTAATCTAACTAGCGTAGTATATTCTAAGCAACAGGACTTGATCCGCGCTTAATGGCTCACTCACTTCTCACTGGAGGTCAGGTTTAGGAGGCAGGCAAAGGGATCTAACCTAACCTAACCAGTCCTCACCTGGCCAAATCGAACCTAGCCTTACCTAACTTAATCTCACCTGACCTAGCTTACTTGAACCTAACTTAATCTAAACTAATCTAGCTAAATCTAACACAACTGGATCTGTGCCTAATAACTGTGCTGTATACTACATCTTGGGCTCTTTCATTCAATACAAATCAGAACGGCGCTAGAGAGGCAGACTGGAAGAGGCGTTGAGCTGGAGATCTAACAAGCCCTAACCTAGCTAAATACGACCTAACCTAACCTAACCAAACTCATCCTAACCTAGTGTACCCTAGCCTACCCTGCCCTACCCAACCTTAATCAATCTAACATACACATTGCTTAATCCAGCCTAACCTACCCTGACCTAGCTAATTCGCGCTAATCTAAGCTAACCTAACTCTTCCTAGCCACACTGGATCCGCATATCGTGTGGTCAGCCTCACTTACGTCTCACAAGGGACAAAACTCAAGGGTCTTGTTGAAGGAGGAGGGAGAGGAGATCTAACTTAACGTAACTTAACCTAGGCAAATTAACCCCAGCCTAACCCAACCTGATCTATCGTACCCTACCATACAAATCCACCTGCTTACCTTCTCAACCCAGCATCAAAAGTAATATAATTGAAGGAAATCCAGAGGTCAAAGGTCACCCATGTAGTGACCTGGAAATTACAGTTGATACTACGATCTGCATAGTGTTAATTTAGAGCAAGTTTATTTAGAACAAGCCCTTCCTTTTAAGAGCATGTATATTGTTAACAAGAACATCATTTTCTTTTTTTGTAAGAGCAGTGTATTTGTAACAAGAACCTCATTTATTTGTCTAGAACAGGTGTTTTAACAAGAACTTCATTGTTTACAGCAGGTGTATTTATAACAAGAATCTCATTTACTTTTTTAGAACTGGTGTATTTATAGCAAGAACCTCATTTATTGGTTTAGAGCAGATGTATTTATAACAAGAACCTCATTTATTTGTCTAGAACAGGTGTATTAACAAGATCCTCATTTTTTTTAAACAGTCGTATTAATAGCAGGTACCTCTTTTTTTTTCTTTTTTTTTAACCAGGTATATTTATAACACGAACTTCATTTTCCTTTTGTTTAGAGCAGGTGTATTGGAAAGAACCTCATTTTTTAGGGAAGGAGTAACTATACCAAGAGCCTCATTTAACGGAGGGGAAAAGACGATGGTATGATGGTGATAATACTGATTTTATTCTTAGTAAAGACTATCTATCTATCTATATACCTAGGCTGCTTCCCCCAAGGAAAGGGAGGTAGCCGAGACAGGACGACACACTCCCCATTTACTCATCCATTCAAACACATTCATTCGCATCTTAGCCCCAAGGGGAGAACGGACAGATCCTCACCGCACCACACCGCACAAGGGTCAACTGCGCAATGCAATCAGTGACATCCGCAGCAGGGCCCGACAGCAGAGCTGGTTTACCCCTGCCACATCATAACAGACCCATCCCCTTACCCGCACCTGACCTGACTAGCAGGTCAGACCAAATGCGGGAGAATATCCCCTCAGGGCTGCGTCATCACTTATTCATTCACAATTTCTCTCCATTTATTTCTGTCACGCACAGCCACTCTTCCTTGCTCAACAGACATCCCTCTCGCATCCAGTGCTCTCTTCACACTGTCCATCCATCCTATTCGTGGTCTTCCTCTCAGCCTTACACCTCTCACATCAGATCTAGTTATCTTTTTCACCAATCGCTCATTATCCATTCTCTCCATATGCCCAAACCATCGCAACACCCTCTGCTCAACTCTACCAGCCATCTCCCGAACAACTCCAGTTCTCCTTCGCACTTCATCATTTCGCACTCGATCCATACGCGTCACTCCACACATACTCCTCAGACACCTCATCTCCATTACATTCAAACTTTTCCTCTCTGCTACATCCATATTATATGGGGCTGAAACATGGAATATGGGAGTAAAGACAAATGGGGAAAATCTCGTGGCATTTTGGTGGCTGGTTCGTCCATCATGCACCCGCCGGGAAAAACATCCATAAGTGCGTGGGCCAAAAATGACGAAGTGAACCATTATGAGAGAGAGAGAGAGAGAGCACCCACCTGTATCGTGCCATCCCAATCACTACCACACGCCTGAGACATAAATCCCTCCTCCATTAACCTCTCCAGCTCAAACACGTCATTGCTTAATTTAGTTTCTTTGATACCAAATGATTTTTTACAGGTCAGGTGAGCACTCGACTAGTAAAATGGTTAATGAAGGCTAATCTAACCCCTCCAGTATCAAAATTCTGTACTGCGGTATATAAAATCGTCAGGAGAAAGCAAGAATTCTTTTTAAAAAGCCGTCGTCATTGCTGACTCGATAAAGAACTGCCAACAGGAAACAATGGTTAATAATTCTGCTGTGTTTATTATCTTCAACCACAGTGTAATAAAAAGAAAACAAAAGTAGGGAGGGATCATCTTTTAATTGGTTTTCCTCTTTCTCTCTAGCATTTTTCATTACTGCAACGTCTTTTTACAATCTAGTTCTGCCAAATATTTTACTCCATTTAGAAAGTTGCCTTAGTAGTAGTATGAAATTTGGCGAGGCTTAGCTGTGAGGTAGGAATAAGTCTCCTTGGTTAGTAGTTAAGATTTCCCTTCAGTCTGACTACACTTGTCCACCAGTTGGGATGAAAGGAGTTGAAAGTGTTTGTCACATGAAAGTAAACGCGGTATACTGAAAACTCCAAAATATACAGAACTAAAGACAGAGACAGATGTTAGATTTCTTTGTAGAGAGAGATTCAAATGGCCAACAGTAAGAAAAAAAAATGTATGGCACAGCTGGGGTAGGTAAGATGGATGTGAAAATGAGCAAGTTTCATCGGACACACACATAGATCTATTAACCTAGTGCTATAAAATACACAGCACCCAGAATGTGAACTTTTTTTTTGCGATTCGAGTCTTAATAATTCTGTCTATATACCTAGGCTGCTTCCCCCCAAAAAAAAGGGAGGTAGCCGGAACAGGACGACACACTCCAAATTTACTCATCCAAACACACACATTTATTCGTATCTTAGCCCGAAGGACAATATTTACACTTATAATCGCAGGGTGTTTCAGAATGATAGTGTGGTAAGGTGTGCGATACTTTTCATTACGGTAATTATGTACTTCTTGTTGAATGTCATGTTTGGCAAGAAACAAAGTAATGCAAAAATAAAAATAATGTCACTCCATCTCATTACATTTTGTTTAGAACGATATAATAATTATAGTTACGCAATGTAAAATGATAAGGATTCAGTGTTATTGAATACGATAGTTTATCCTCCTTCGTTTTCTGTTTTCGTACCACGACCTGAGTTTCGAGTACTTAACAACAAGCGATACGAGGTTCAATGATTCGAATACCCGACACTAGGCAATCCAGTCCGTGCTTGACCGTAAACACAGCCTCTCCCTTTATGTCCTTCGTGGAGTCGATATTCTCTGATTCACGTGTTTGTGAAGTACTGAGGGATCTGTGAATTTTAGCTTTAAGAACTTAGATAATCGTCGAACAAAATACGTGTGTGAAGGAGTAGAAAGCGATGTTTATGGAGCCGGAGGAAAGGGGTGCATCTTGGTGACAGCAGCATCTCCAGAAGATTACTAACATGGTAAGTACTGACTGAACATACACATAAAAAATTTTGGTGAAAATCTAGGATGGCTCCCACGCTTAAAATTTATAGTATTATTATTTTCTCGGTAAAATATAACGTGTTTATCCTACTTATAAATGGTTTCTTACATACGTATATATGGAGTTATTAATTATACAACTTTAATAGTTCCATACGCAAACCGCAGCAGAATGAACACCACTTCCCATGTAAATAGGCATTACTCTATTGACCTCAGTGTCGTATTAGTTATTTCCGCTGAATTTGGGTGTGAAAAATAAAGGTATAATACTTTGCCCTTGTCAAAGTTTTATCAATGTGTGTTAATACCTCAGTGATGTATTATCTATTTCTGCAGAATTTGGGTGTGGAAAAAAAAAAAAAAAAAAGATAATGCTTCGTCCTTGTCAAAATGTTATCAATGTGTGTTAATACCTCAGTGTCGTATTACCTATTTCTGCAGAATCTGGGTGTGAAAAATAAATTAAAGATATAATACTTCGTCCTTGTCGAAATGTTGCCAATGTGTGTTCATGGGAGCTCGCCTAGATTCCGACCAGCGTTTTATTAAGGGATTTTATATATGCACTTTACAAAATGTTGTCTTGTAAATTCGTGCCTAATTGTTATTATCTTCATTAAATGTTCCTGTAAAATTTATAGGAAATTATTATGAATAGTGGTTACGATTCCAGAGTTATGCGTGCAGGTTTGTTAGGATATTGTAATAGTTCCACATGAAATAAAACACGGCGTTAGGAAAATAAAACACTGTGCATTAAAGGACACAAATAAATACACCTCGATATTTCACACTGCCTCATTTCTCACTGCCACACCTCATACTGCCACACCACACACTGCCACACCTCACACTGCCACATCTCACACAGCAGCATCTTATATACAGTTCATACTGCCACACATCACACTGGCACATCACTCTCCCATAGTTCTCATCCACCTCAAACTGTCACACTGCACACTGCCGTAGCTCACACTGCCACACCATATACTGCCACACTACACGCTGACACACCTCCCGTTTCCTGCATAGGGGCCGGTCCAGGATTAGTTGTGAATTATAAATGCAGACTGGCTTGGACACCCCTGTTCATTTTCATTCTGCTTTTAATAATGTGTGTAATTTTGGTTGTACTCTTTATCGACATTTACTGTGTGTTCTGGTAATCGTGTATTTTCTTTTTTTTTATGTACAGATCGTGAAGAAGTTTGTTCTACGATAATAATGAAAATGATATTATTTTTGCTCACCAACAATCTGCCCCATTGTTGAAAATCAGTAGGGTATCGATTTGTGTGTGTGTGTGTGTGTGTGTGTGTGTGTGTGTGTGTGTGTGTGTGTGTGGATAAGTGGAGAGATGGATGACAGACTTTTCATTTTTTCCCACTGACTTTTCCGATGATAGACACCCCTTCTGTTGTGTTTTTCGTTTTCTTTTATCCACAACTCGTCCACCCACTATGGAAGACGGGAAAATGGGGTTTATCGTCGACGTCGTGCATAACTCATCCCCGCTACATCCATTTTCATTAGGTGGGCACAGCGGCAGAGAATATTGTGTCCCAGAGAATGGTGGGATTTAGCTAGTGGTTACCTCCCATCATCCTCTGTAGCCAGCCTGTTTCTCCCCTTGTTCTCCTCCAAGCCTCTTTATCTCCTTCATAGCTCTCTCTCTCTCTCTCTCTCTCTCTCTCTCTCTCTCTCTCTCTCTCTCTCTCTCTCTCTCTCAGCACCTCACTTCCTCTTCACCTACGCTCAGTCGCTCGCTTTCTTTCTTTTTGTCCACCCAGTCTCTCTCATTTCCTCTCCACCTACAACCACTCTCTTCCACTCTCCTTCACCCAGCCTCTTTCTCTTCCTTTCAGGCTCCCAGTCTTTCACTCTCCTTCATCACCCATTACTCTCCACTTGCACCTATTCACTTCCTGTCTCCTTTTCCCAGCCTATCTCCGTCCCCTCCCAGTCTCTCCCATTCCTCTTCCTCCTCCTCCTTCTCTCCCTTCCCTCCATCCCTCTGCCTCTTCACCATTGTTCCCTCGCTTCACCGCCAATTAATCAACTCAGGTCGGAATGAAAGGAATCCAACACCGATGTGATTGCAATTTTACCCCTAAGAATTTCTCCAATTTCCCGAGCTTGTTGGAGAGAAGAGACATAAATATTAGAGTTTGTTCCACAGAGGCGAGCTATACCTTTTTCTTGGTCTTTTCAGCGCGGAGTATTAATTCAGTGAGCCTTACAGTTTCTCTGAGGTGTTATTAAGAGACTCATTATAACTCTGAGTAAAATATTCAGGTTAGTCCACGGCATCGCTAGTGTTAAATAAGTTAATTTTAAACCTATTATTACTGTGACTTAGGTCAATGAAACTTACCTTATTTGCTTACCTGGGTGGATTCTTACCGGCAGTGCACAGCTATAGGTTAATGAATTTATGATAATCACTTTGGTGTTGATGATGATAGCCTACAATATTAATTCCATACATCACGTCATCCAGAAGTGCATATGGAAAAGGCACCGGCATTACAACTTTACAAAAATTTCAGTAAGGAAAAACAGAAGTAACCAGTAATTAAAGCCTACATCTACCTTGCTCTTCCTCCTCTAGCCACACCTTTCTCTCATAATCTCCAGTCAGTAGCCATCTCACTTCCTCAGCAGCGTTAAGGCGTGTTTGGTTTGTAAGTCGATTGTATTCACTCCATTAAATCTTTATAGAACAGGACCCATGGCTGATTGTTTTTCTGTTCACTCCCAGGCGAGTAAAATCTTTTGAGGACGAATCTTGACCAACAAAAACTGGTATATTAATCTGAGGATGAATCTAACCCAACAAAAACGGATATATTAATCTGAGGACGACTATTGCTCAACAGGAGAGAGTACACAGTATTCATCTGACGACTCTTGTCCAACAAAAGCGAGTTTATCCATTCAGGACGACTCTTGCCCAGTAGAAGGTTATGCCCCTAGGTAATAGCACACATACAACCCAATCCCTCGCCCGTCTATCGCCAATACCCCACATTTTCCCCCCAGAGGAGCGCTTCGAGGCACCCCTTCCCCGCTCCCCTCTTCCCAAACTTGCGTCTGGGGGCCTGAGTTTACGTGGCAGGGAGAGCTCGTGAACTGTGGCATTTTACGCTGGCAAGGGAGACCGGGTTGTGTTTACGAGAGAGAGCATAACAAATTTGTGCCGCCGCCGTGAGGACCCGCTCAGGCCGTGGGGAATAGCTGTCTGGCGGGGCATTACATTCGCCGTAGTGGGGCCTTTGGGACGGGATTTACGTGCGGAGGTATCTAGGCTGATTTATGGAGCCTGCGTGGATTTACATGTGGACGTATCTAGGCTGATTTATGGAGCCTAAGTGGATTTATGTGTGGAGGTATCTGAGTTGATTTTATGAAGCCTAGGTGGATTTACGTGTGGAGGTACCTAGGCTGATTTATGAAACCTGGGTGGATTTGCGTGTGGAGGTATGTAGGTTGATTTATGGAGGCTGAGTGGATTTTGCCTTGATTTATGAACGGTTTGTCTAATTAACGGACGGGATTTTCTTACTTTCTAATGTAGATGCAGTTTTACGTGTTTTTGGGGGGGCGGGATTGACGTGTGGAAGTAAGGCCTGATTTATGGAGACTGGGTGGATTTTGTCTTGCTCTATGAAGGGGTTTGTCTGATTGATGGGAGGGATTTATGACTAACTTATTCTTGCTAGGGGAAGGATTTTGTCCAGTATAGAGCTAGTGGGATTACTAACTAATTTATGGAAGGGATTTTGTTTCACTGATGGGGATTTAGCCTCCTTAATATCTGAGGGATTTTTGACTGACGTATATTGGTGTTGAATGTGTGTCGGGCATCACATTACAATTTTCGATTATAGATTTTTTGGTCGGATATACAGATGTAGTTATTTTGATTTATTATTTAGTTGACCCTTGTGCGGTGTGGTGCGGTGAGGATCTGTCCGTTCTCCCCTTGGGGCTAAGATGCGAATGAATGTGTTTGAATGGATGAGTAAATGGTGAGTGTGTCGTCCTGTCTCGGCTATCTCCCTTTCCTTGGGGGAAGCAGCCTAGGTATATAGATAGATAGAGATTTAGGAAGAAAGTGTAATCTTGGCTGATTTTGAGAGGGTTGTATAATTAACGGTGGGATTTTTTCTATACTGATTTATTTGTAAAAGTATTGTCTCTTTTTTTTTTGGGGGGGGGGATTTTGTCTGATATATATTGAGGTGAGGGTACACGTAATTCTATTATCTTTTTCCGGTATATACAATTAATAGGGATTTTTATCTAAATGACGAGAGAGGGTTTGCCTGATAGACAGAAGGGGTGAAGTTAATATATAATTCTTGGAGGCCCTTATTTATTTATTTATTTATTTATATTTTTTATCTATCTATCTGTCTATCTATACCATCTATATATACACACACACACACACATATATATATATATATATATATATATATATATATATATAATCATCCATCCATCCATCATCTAATCCTACGTTACCCCATGAGGAGCGTAGGAGCCCGGGGCTAGGCAAGTTGGTCCTGGCATTTAAGATGAGTGAATATATATATATATATATATATATATATATATATATATATATATATATATATATGCAGTGAGAGAGAGAGAGAGAGAGAGAGAGAGAGAGAGGGAGGGAGGTAGTGTGGTGTTGTCCGATACAGGGTGGGTGTGGGGCATTAATTTATATTCTAAAAGAAGGTTGTTTGATACATGATGAGGAGGTGGTTCTGTGTAACTTGGGTTTGTCTCCCTTAGAGTTTGTCTCAACCCTTCAACACGATGATGACATGTGTTATTTTTGATAGGTTAAGACGATTTTATTCCACATACAAAGAACCTCAAGGGATGAAGGAGTTAGTAATGCTCTGTCTAACCCTTCTAGTTCCTTAGGTCACTCTCAGTCTTAACTTAGTCGTGTGGTTCTCGTGGTGAAGGGGCGGAAGTGGAAGGGTTGGGCTGGATTTTGGACTAGCTAAACCTTTTCAGACCGAGCACGTAATTTATGTTTTCCTTGTTTTTTCCATGCTTCTTTATTTTGTTTGAGATATTTTCCTTCAAAATGGAGGGCGATGACTACCAATAATTCCACTGATACGATTTTTTTTTTGTTTTTTATGAGGGAATTGTCTTGTGTATGATGTTCTGTGTTCAATTAGCTGAGGTATTTTGTTGAACTTATAGAGGTTATTTGGAAGGCTTAATTTCTGGGGTTTATTGTCTGATCAATCCCCTCATGGTCGGGACAATTCTCATGTACTCTACTATATTCCTACTGACGCCAAGAGATATTATTTATTTGAGAGATTAGACAATATTTTTAACCTTAATCTAAAAGTGGAATGCAAGCTCCTAATTAATAAGGTTATTTATGGATCTCCTGTGGTTATTACGTACTGTTAGCCTGCATCCCATAATACAGAATGCGGTCAGCAGCCATGCAGGAAGGCAAAATAGGTTCCATTATTGCCCAATTCTTCAAATATCATCGTTAAGAAACTGACGACTGCATCGCACTATACAATTTCATTTTAAGCAAACGACTCAGCTCAAAAAAATCTGGTTGTGTTAATGAGCCTCCTGTCGTCATTAACCTTCTCATGGCAGAGACAACTCTAGTATCCTATTCTAGGTAACGCCAAACGATTTTATTTCATTCAGGGGCATCGTTAACAGCGGCTGTGTCCTTCTGTCTGAATAACGAGGTGCTTGAGGACTTCAGCGACATTGGCGAACTAATATATTCAGATTTCTGTACACGATAATGACAGCAATGAATTTCCCTTTATATAGTACATTCCCAGTGCAGCTTCCCGTCGCCAGTCTTGTGGTAAATTGGTGAGCCTCAAAACTGCACCTCCTGCCAGGCGCACAAGGGAGATGGAGTCGAACTAAAAGTATTTTCACCAAAAGCACAGTTGGGTTAGAGTGGGATGCTATTCAGCAGGTCATAATGGAGAAATCTGAATTTCACACACTCACACACACAATATATATCTATATATATATATATATCTATATATATTTCTATATATATATATATATATATATATATATATATATATATATATATATATATATATATATATATATATGTATATATATATATATGTATATATGTATATATATATATATATATATATATATATATATATATATATATATATATATATATATATATATATATATATATAAAAGTGTTATAGATCGATATTTCTCAAGTGTCATTATAGTGCCAGTTGCCTCATTCAGTTCCTATGACACATCATATAAATGCGTACATTTCATGTTCCTCCGTATTTGATCCACCTTCCCACGAAAACCACCGCACCTGGCTGATATAATTTCACATATGTAGGTAATTTATGTTTATTATAAAGCATTCTCAATAACGCAGTTGAAAGATGTTGGTGAAATAAATGCCCATCTACGTAACCACGACTTTGAGGAATAAGACACATTACCACCCCTTCCCTCGCCCCAAAAGCCACAACACAGAAAAAGAAATCCGAGCGAAAGGCTGAGAAATATAGGGAGAGGAGCACGGCAGAATGCAAATTGGATCAATAAAGGCATTATGGAAAACCGCCTGGGAGTTCCGTATCGGGTGATGGACCTTGCCGATATACAGTAGCGACCCAGAGAGAAGAAAAGAGCAATCCGGCCACTTTTCTAACGGCGTAAAGGAATCCAATGCCATAAATTACCCGATACATATACACCGTGAAAAATTATTACCCTGAAGACTTGAGAATCGGAGTGCCATTACCCATTTTAACTTGATTCTCCTTGAAACTGAATCATATTATCTATCCTTTGTTGATTTTCCTTTAAACTGAATCATATTATGTATCCTTTGTTAATTCTCTTCGAAGCTGAATCATATCATCTATACTTTGTTGTTTCTCCTTTAACCCGAATCATATCATCTATACTCTCTTCATCTGAAGGGAGAAACCTGTAGGCTACTGTACACAGGAAAAATCATCTGGTAAATTACCAATATGCTGGGATTCGAACCAGGGACTCTCAGATGAGAGCCAGGCAGCATACCACTACACCACGACCAGGTAAAAGTTAACTCACGTTGTCACAATCTTGTAACCAACTCTCTTCATTTTAACTAGGCGTAAAATATAGCATCTATCCATCGGTTATGCTGAGC
Source organism: Coenobita brevimanus (assembly GCF_032717465.1). Taxonomy (NCBI): domain Eukaryota; kingdom Metazoa; phylum Arthropoda; class Malacostraca; order Decapoda; family Coenobitidae; genus Coenobita; species Coenobita brevimanus. Next base: position 7,426,250 of record NC_137018.1, on the reverse strand, counting down.
TGTAAGAAGAAATTAAAAGTGGAATATACTGCTACTCACGAAGAAGTGCTATGGAAAAGATGCAGACTTTTGCAATATTTTCATGCTGTTATTGAGCTACGGGGAATTGGCAATAAAAGAATGAATGTTTCCACCAATTTAGAGTGAATAAACTATAGTTTGGCTAGAATAACATACGATAGGACAATGTGGTACTGAAGAAATAAATGCCTACTGTTTCTCAAGTCTTTAGCATCAAATGTCCTTCCCTGAGCAAAATGAAATAATCAAATAGAAGGAAAAATAAGATACAAAGAAACATCATTGCTACAGGACGATCTAAACAAAAAATACGTTCACAGCCAAACTTTGTCGAGCTCTGGCTTGATCCCGCACCCCCCTCCTCTCCCTACTCCCTCAGCTCCCTCCACTGCACCCGTTCCCCAACTCCTCCCCTGTTACCCCCTCCCCTCAACCATTCCCCTCTTCCCTTTCCTCCCAGCCCTTCCAAACACAAACTGCGAGAGCCCATAGTAACTTCAGGAAAACCAGATCTATATATATTCTCACAATGAATGTTTTTTTTTTTTTTGCCCTTTCTTTCTATAGAGGCCTGATAGGTGAGGGAATGTGTGTGTGTGTGTGTGTGTGTGTGTGTGTGTGTGTGTGTGTTTCACTGGGTTTTCTGACCAGAGTTATCTCGTGCTTTGAGTTATCTGTTTTCTGTTTCCGGATCAAGCCCACCTGATTACAGAAGGAAAAGCAGAATAATCATCATCATCGTCATTGTCAAGTCGTTGTCGTCAGTAGTAGTAATAGCAGTAGTAGTAGTATTCCTCAAAGATTTTAAATATATATACGGATGAGTTTGTGAGGGAAAGCAAAAACTGAGGAGAGGTAAATGAAGAGGGTGATGAATGGTGGGAGGTGGAGTGTTAAAAAATATGATGTTTGGAGATGAAACTGTGCTGGTTGCATTATGGGTCTCTCTCTCTCTCTCTCTCTCTCTCTCTCTCTCTCTCTCTCTCTCCTTGTATATTTTTTATGTTCGTTATGCCGATGATGTGGTACCGAGACTTTAGAAAGCATGAATGGTGGGTGAATGAATGCGTGGCTCACATCACTGGATACTCGCGTCTGTGGTTTTCATTCCGTTTTTATTTTCCTGCTCCTCTGTTCCTTTTTCAAGACACCCCCACTTCATTTGGCAGCCGAAAATGTGATTATGATGATGACGGTGATAGTGATGGTGATGACAAAAAAAAAAAAAAAAAAAAACAATCGATTTTCATAAGCTGGGGGAGAGCCGAACAGGTAGAGGGGAAAAACAATGACCTGTTTCTCATCACTGTCATTAACACCACTGTAGAGATGTCTTCCTTAATAACATCATCTGCGGTAAAACGAACAGGTCAAGAGGGAGCTTAAAGAAATGTATCAGTGGAGGTTTCATATGGGTTACATTTTCCCGTATTCCTTTTCCGATGTTTACCACCCGTACTGAATGAAGCCTCACAGGGATTTGAATCGATACTCCCACAGCACAGGACATTCACCTATACAGGCACCTCAGTCCACTAGACCACAGGGCGTCCAGGCGAAAATTTAGCCCCCATAAATATCAGCAAAGGAGGAGGAGAAAGAGTACGTGAACCGACTGTCATGGCGCTCCAAATAAATATACAGTACACGTTTTCCGGGAATTCAAGCACTAATGGTTTGTAAACTCGACGCCACAGGGAAATATTACTTACCCCCTTCCCCCCACCCACTTTGCATCCCTGACTAATGGGACGCCGGTGCGGAAAGTTGGTACAAGAGTTCGATGAGAAAATGCCAGCTGAGAATAATGGGTTTCCTGCGGGTTAAATGGTGAGCAGTTTGACGGGAGGTGGGGGATAACAAGATTCCTTTTATTTTTTTATTTTTATTTTGGTGTGTAATTGGGTTCGTTACTTGGTTTGGTGATTGTCTTGGGATCATTTGTTTTTGGCGCATCACTTGTTTCCTGGTGAGGTGTTCATTCTGATGGGGAGAGAGAGAGAGAGAGAGAGAGAGAGAGAGATGATGATGATGATGATGACGAACAAATAATGAGAAACGGAATAAGGACAGTGATATGAGATAGCTAACACAAATGAGAGAAAGAAAGACTGATAACTAGTGGGAGAATGAGAGAGAAAACACGAATATAAAGTGACACCTGAGCCATACCTGACTCAGTCCCACCTTTTGCTGCAACACGTGTTAAACATCTCAGCCACACCCTAAACTGCCACGCCTCATTTTGCCACACCCGATACCTCCACACTCCACACTTACATCTTAACTGCAACACCTCACACTGCCACAGTCATACATCTCACACTGCCACATCTCGCACTGCCGCCTTCATACTCACATCTTACAGTGCCACATCTCACGCTCACGCCTCTCACTGCCACACCTCACGCTGCCACATTCATACATCTCTCACTGTCACACCTCACGCTGCCACATTCATACATCTCACACTGCCACACCTCACACTGTCACACCTCTCATTACCACATCTCATTCTCACACCTCACATTCACCCCTCACACTGCCTCACCTGCCATCTTCTGCTGCAATGGGAATATTCTGATGTCCGGTATTGGTCTGCATCTTAGGGATGTTTATCTCCGTTTTCTGTAATTATATCTACGTTTTCTCAAAAGGCCGGAGATAAGAAGAATCAGGATTTTCTGTCTTTGGAAAAAATTCTGAGTAGGAGTGCATGACGAGGTAGGTAGCGTTGAAGAATAAGTACATTTCTTTGTTAACTAAAATTTATTCAGTAATTTGGGTGCACTGCTTTACCTCAGAAACTTACCTGTACTCGTTTCATTACTGGCTGTGTGTAATCTCGCTCCCTATATCGCTACGTGTACTTTATATATGAAAGTAAAGAGAATCAGTGATAATGAGAAAATAACTATAAAATTACTATCCCTGAACTTAAACTGAATTTCTTGATACACGTTCACTTCTCTAGCTACTTAGTTTACCACTCTCAAGGATGGTATTATCGAAGGATTGAGTGATAGATGGAAGGATATATGGGCCATTTCACCAGTTCTCATACGATTCTGTTTTCCCGCTTTTTTTTTTTTATTCAGTTTTATTTCTTCTGGAGCCGCCCATTTGTAAGTGATAAATTCGATTATGATGATGATGACGACGATGATGATGTTTAATTCCAAAAATGTGCTGGATGAGACATTTTAAACAGTTTGGGAAGAGGTAGCAGATAATTTGATGCTAGAATGTTAACTTTTCGATCTGCAGCGTATGAATTAACAAACGCGTCTGTCGATCGCTTGACCTGCGTCGCCTTATAAAACCTTCAAAAGAGAGTAAAGAAATAAAGTCAGTGAGCACAGGAAGAGCTGGGTTGGAGCGGAACTTTGAGAGAGATGGGGAAGGAAAGCATATCCTGTGGAAAGAGGTATTCGAGAATTAGTATTTTGAGTGCAGTGAAGTTATTACTATTATTATTATTGTTGTTGTTGTTGTTGTTGTTGTTGTTGTTGTTGTTGTTGTTGTTGTTGTTGCTGCTGCTGCTGTTGTTATTGTTCATGTTAAAGAAAATTTTTAAGACGAGCTGAAACACCTTTTTCCGGAAGTGTGCTTCACGTTAAAGATTAGAACAAAAAAAATCAGGGTTCGAACTCAGAATTAAAATCTTCTGCTCCTTTTTTCGCCGCTAATAACCATCTCAGGTGCGTCACAACGATGACAAACGCTAATGAAACCTTATATTCACGAGGAGAGGCTGGCGTGATGGAAGGAACTGGAAGGATTTGTCATACGACGTAATATTCAAAGATTCCTCACACATTCTTGGCTCCATCTTACCATCACACAATACCCGCATCGATATTTTGTGTTTAGGGAAAGTTATTCGTTCCCAAAAGTTATTATGATCAGACAGAAAAAATGCAGATACTGAAGAAGAGAGAATAATGAATTAAAATTGTTGGTTAAGGAAGGTGAATGAGATAGAATAGTAATGGACAGACGTGGGAACAGATTACTAGGGAAAGATTCTGTTCCTCCTCCTCAGCCTATTAGATGTTTTTATACTTTTTCCTGCACCGAATTCATTAAGGGCAAAGTTAGATAAAGAAATTGCTACTCGTTTCTGTCCTACTCAGTAATGATATCCTCTTACAGTTTTCATCATTCATCCGTCGTGCACTCCTTTATTGACCGAACATGAGTGTAGGGGCCCGGGGCTAGGCTTTTTGTTTCAGGCACTTAAGTCGAGGGTGCATTTCTTACTGTATTTTTGATATATGACACCGTAGCATCGTCCACGGTTCACTATTGTATGGGACAGTTGGAACTATGCTCCTTTCACCTTAACTTGGCCCAAATTTCCGTCCTTTTGCAAATTATTTTACGTTGTTCGATGGCTGTACGTCCTTTTCATAGCTCTTCTTCGTTGCTAGGATCACATTCTAGTATTAATCTATTATTGTAAAGTAACAGTCAGGATGGAGGCATATCAACTTTAGGCCGGGTTAGGGAAAATAGAGTATAGTATTGTGTCGTGTATGTTTTTTTCTTTTTCTTTTTCTCTTTGCTTTCATCGATTACTTGTCAATGCTTTCAGTGTGTCTGTTCCATCTAACCCAGCAATCCTCCAGGCTTTTCTTCCCATTAACAGTTCTGCAGCATCATATACATTTGAAAGTAAAATTCACTCTGACGAAAAAAAAAGTACGTAAAAATCACTTAGCAAATTTTATCGCTTCAATCTAATGACTTCGTTCGTAGGCATTTTATTATTATTATTATTATTATTATTGTTATTATTATTATTATTATTTGCTTTTCGAACTGGAGGAGCTTGATATAGCCTTCATTAACATTTTTTTATATTCTAGATGCTCTACCCTAGTTATATAAAATCATTTGAAAACAGGAATAATGAAGAAATACGTCATGGGAGTGAAGACGTGAATAATCAACGCAAAAATAAAGCACAGAATATTTTACAAGTGTTGGTGTGCTGAGAGAATTTTTTGTCGCCTTTTCCTTCAGGCTGCAATGACGAGAGAATGGATCATGGAAATCGGATTGCGGTGATGAGATTGCCCTAAGGCGTGTGATTTTCATTTTTATATTTAACCCCCTATCTCGTATGAATATTATGGCGAGATTTCAATGCCAAACCCTCAGATGTTTAACATTCCTGAACCTTTTCCAAATTGGTCTCCGGAGAAAAGAAGAATTTGTTAAGGGTGCGGTATAGAATTCATAGGCATTTTTTCACGAACACATATCTTTTTCCTCGTAGATGGTTAGAGTTGCTTTACTTAAACCACTTTTGTACAGGAACGTTTGTATTGTCCTACTTTTTGGTATCGTCTGACGGTTATATTCAGCTCAGGAGAGACTTTTCGAGGCGATGAGTTAGATATATTCTCCATTAAGTTCTCTTACACAAGGAAGAATATATGTATCATTCTGTGTATTGCTAGGATACTGCACTTAAACAGAACCTGGCACTGAGGGGGCCTAGCACAGTGTTACTGAGCCCTGTTTTCTCACAAGGAAAGTACTCTCGAGTGTCCTCGGGTAGAGTAGACAATTACGGCGGGGCGAGGGAGACAAACGGGTCGTCAGGGTGAAGAGGCGCATTATTGATCTGGACGAGGGGGCGCCGCCCCTCAGCCAGATTAGCTCAGCTCGGCACCATTCTTCCCGCCCCTCTTGTCCCCCTCCCACCTCCACCCTCGCACCATCGACACACTGGCACACATACGAGGACCACCTGCACGGCTTGGCTGTGCCTGTCAGTGATGACCTGTGATACAGATAGTAACGGTATTCAACAAGAACCTTATGTATGTATGTATGTATGTACGAATATATATAGATAGATAGATAGATAGATAGATAGATATTTACATATATATATATATATATATATATTATACACCGATCCACTCACACACTATTAGGGCATGACACACTCCCATTCATCTCTGAATACTGTCATGAATTATCACTTCCAATTTCCCTGCCTTCCTAAAGCACCCTCCCCCCCCCACACACACACACACGCACACACACACGCACACGCACACACACACGCACACGCACACACACACACACACACACACACACACACACACACACACACACACACACACACACACACACACACACACACACACACCTCCCCCCATTGTGCCCCCACACAAACACCAAATGAGGGAGCAAGGGAAATCCATCATGAAACTATTAGCTGCTAGCCATTGCGTCATATATCAAATTTCATGGTAATATCAAACGCGTGCTTCGTCATCAATAACTGCTGCGAATCCTCCCGCACCCAGTGAACATTTATGAGCACCTTTATGGACGCGAGCACCATTATTTTTGTGCCTAACGACATGTCAATGTGGCACCGTAATTTATGGACCAAATTACCATATTTATCCAGAAAGTTGGCCTCAAGAGAGAGACGAGGCTCACTCCCTTTCACTTAAGGCTTTGTTCTGGAGACTCAAATTCTTCCCAGCCTATCTTACTTTTCGTTTTTTTTATTTTCATAGCTATAGACAAAGGCGCTATGATCTTGTAATTGTCTTAGATTTCGTTTCTGTGTTTCTTAGCCATCAGACAAAGGCCCTATGACCTGCTAATTTACCACCTGCCTGTTTGGGACTTCAATACAAGTAAGCTCAAAATATCGACATTATTAATATTCGTACTGTTAGCACAAATAACGTTTAAAACAGAAAAGCTGGGCGAAAAATTGCTGATTATTTTCTTAATTTATTGGTAAATCGAAACATCACACTGTTCAGTAAGTCTTTAATATAATTTCAAAGCTATTTTCTCACTATGCTTATCTATTTTAAACGTGATTACGCTGATACTCCGAAAATGATCATTGTCAATATTTTCAACTTCCATGTAACCAAAACTCGCAAAATTCAAGACCACCTGATACAAAGTTCAAGAGGCCTGCGTTGTCCTTGCACACCTGTCAATGGAGAGACTGAGCACTTTTTCAGTATCACTCACCATACTCACTCCACAGCTTGAGTAAGTCCGCAAGAAATGGATTGTGGTATATTAGTGAGTTTTAGAGAGAATGCTGAAGCTATGAGTACACTCTTTTCACGTTAACTTGCCCGGATTTTTGTCCTTTTTCAGATTATTTCACCTAGTTCAAAGGGAGGAAAAGACTATGATAAGGTTCTACAATATTTCTATAGCGCTTCTTCGTGACTAGCATCATATTTTAATGTTAATGTATTGTTACAACCCAGCCTCCCCTTCTCCCACTTCCTCAGTCTCCCTCGCGCTCTGTCTTTCCTATGTAATTAGCTCCTCCCCCCCCCACTCTCTCTCTCTCTCTCTCTCTCTCTCTCTCTCTCTCTCTCTCTCTCTCTCTCTCAACTTCTTTTCCCTCCTCACCTCTCCTCATCTCTAATCCATCCTCAGCCTCTTCTTTCCTCTCCCTCTTTTCCATCACTTTTTATTTGTTAGCTCTTTTCATCTCTTCCCTTTCCTATCTCAACCTCTCTCTCTCTCTCTCTCTCTCTCTCTCTCTCTCTCTCTCTCTCTCTCTCTCTCTCTCTCTCTCTCTCTCTCTCTCTCTCTCTCTCTCAACCTCTCCCTTTCTCTACCTGTCATCCAACACCCCTCTAATTGTTTTACCTGAGTTCCTTCACTTCCTCTTTTAATTTCAACCTTCTCCTCTCTCGACCTGTCGTTCCCTCGCCCTTTCCTGATTTTTTCTTTCTCTCGCTTTCATTGCCCTCCAATTGATCTGCCTTTTTTCTCCTCTTCCTATTCAATTCTCATCCTCTTCCTCTCTCTGACTATCCCTCCTCAACACCTGTCTTCTGGCTCTCCTATTTTGGCATCCCTTCTTCCTATCACCACACCTTTTGGTAGATTTTTCTTCCTTTCACTCTCCCTTTCACTGCTTTTCCTTCCCTATCACTACCTCCTCTTCCCTTCGTTGCTTCTATCCTTAACTTCTTATTGCTCCCCTTCTCTTTGCATCTTCTTCCCTTCCCTTTCCTCAACTTTCTCTTCCCTTAACTGCTCTTCTCTCTCCTTTTTCTACCTCTAATTCCTCTTGTCTCCCACTTGTGTAACCCCTCTTTCCCCTGATTCCCCCTACATTTTCCCTCCCCATACATTTATCCTTCCTTCCCTTAACCTTCCCTGCCCATAAAACTTTCATGCCTCTACCAAACCTTCTCTTAACCTCCCCTACGCTTAACCTCTCAATCCTTGCATCTTTCCTTCCTTGAACCTACCTTACTCTTTATCTTTCCTTCCCTGAATCTCCCCTGTTTATAACACTTCATTGCCTCTACCCAAACCTTCTCTTAACCTCCCCTACGTTTAACCTCTGAATCCTTGCATCTTTCCTTCCCTTAACCTACCTTACTCTTAACCTCCCCTACGCTGAACTTCTGAATCCTTGCATCTTTCCTTCCCTTAACCTACCTTACTCTTAACCTCTTCCTGCCCAAACCTCTCCCATTATCGCCCCTCTTCCTTTTACCTCTCCCACACGAGCTGATCAATACAGTCCATCGGTAGGGCTATCCTCCAACACCCAGAAAACGTAAACACGATCCCAGAAAAACGTCCCTTGTTTGCGCTGTGGAGAGGAGGGTGAGGGACGTGAGGTGGAGGAGGGGGGTAAATGTGGAGAGATAAGGAGAGGGGAGGGAAGAGGGGAGAGGAAAGAGGGGAGAATAAAACTGTATATCGAAGAGGAAAAATGTAGAAGAGGGATGGTGGAAAAAGTGGTTAGTTGAAGAAGGGGGGCGATTATATGTATGGAGGGTTAGGGAGAGAGGAGAGGGGGGAGGAAGGGAGAGGGGGAAGGATGAGCGTAGTAAACTGAGGAAAAAGAAAGAGTATGGGGGTAGGGGAAGGGGGTATAAGTGGCAGGTGGAAGAGTTGGGGGTTATATGTGGAGGATTTAGGAGAGAGAAGTGGATAGTAAAAAGCGGGCGGGGAGGATAAAAGTGTTAAACTGAGGCGAGAGAGAATAAAGGGGAAGGGTGAGGGGGAGAAGTGATAGTCTGAAGAGGGAGGAGGAGAGGCGGGTGCCTGACATTGGAAGGCACGTAGGGGAGAGGGGCTTGAAAGTGCTAAGTTAGGGGAAGAGGGGGAAAGGAAGAGGGGAGAGGGTGAAAGTTGTAAATTAAGGAGAAATAAAAGAGGAGAAAGGGGAGGGGAAAGGGGTAGAAGTGGTTGATTAAGGGGTAGAAGAATAGGTGTGGTAGACAATGGAGGGGGGGTGACCATCATGAACGTCAGAACAGAAGGATGTGGAAAGTGAGGGAGGTAGTGGTGGTGTGTGTGTGTGTGTGTGTGTGTGTGTGTGTGTGTGTGTGTGTAAGTACTCATGCCCCAACACCCACTCAACCGCAATTACAAACACTGCATACAAAGCTGTGAAAAATTCGACCAAATATCCCGAAATGGCGTGGGTAATTAAGGACGACTGTGGTGGAATGTTTCAGGCAGAGTTTTCCCGTCAGTTGTTGCTCTGTTGGCGGGCTCTACAGAAATTGCTTTTATGTTAAGCGTGTGTAATTAATCAGCTGAATACAGGTCTCATAGGTCTGCATGTGGCAAGAAAAATATGTATTGTGTGTTATGAATGAATGATACTGGCCTTGTTACTTGAAAATCCTGCAAGTGGTTTTCTGTATTAAATGAACTCTGTACCGCTAATGCAAGTGTGGGTGTAGAAATAAATTTATCAGGGTAATGCAGCTATAGTGTCATTTTAGTACTTCAACATTCGCTTATCATTTACATTATATTTTTCGTACATGAACAAGAAAAAGTTTAAATATCACTGTGTAAAACAAGATAAATGCAGAGGAAATATGAGTACATGACTGTGATTTATTTTTATTTTATTTTATTTTATTTTTTTTGTAGTGTGTCCTTTAAATTTCATAGAGGAATTGCAAATATTTTATGATACCTTTTTCTATGCTGTGCCGAAATTTCACGCCACTGGATGTAGCAGAAATTAATATATCATGGTAACTTGAATAGAGGATTTAAATCAGCTTTTTGATAAGGGGTAATTTTTTTATGCAATAGTTGTAATTCATTTTGAGTTAGTCTTTTGTAATGATCTCCAAAGCCTCTTCAATATGGTGGGTTTTTTCATGACTTCTTGTTGCCGCCAGACGGTTTTGTTCAGATTAGGAGAGATTTTTTTTTAGGTTAGATGTGGACTTAATAAACGCCATCATAGTGAAAGATTTCCCTCGAGCTGAATAAAATAGTCATCTGGTTGCATGATGACGATGGTAACATGCACCATTAGACATAGATCTTTTTATGGAAACCGTTTACACATTGTCCTTATCAGATGAGTACAGTTTTCCTACCACTGGATTAAAAAGAAAGAAGGAAGGAAGGAAAAACGGAAGAAGAAACAGTTGAAAAAAAAGGAATGTGGGGTGAAAATATGAATAACGTTACTCGACTTTTTTTTTCTATACATAGTGTGATTGTCATTTGCAAGTTATTTATTTATTTATTTTTTTGCAAGTTAAGCAGCTGGTCACAAAATTCCACTCTACCGGCTCTGGCAGGATTAAATATTACAAAGATATGATAGACGGAGGAATGGATATGTACAGTTTTTTTAATGTTAATTTGATTTATATGTTTTAGATATAACCAGTAAACACCAAGAGCCGTATTTCTTGTGGGCTTCAAACAATTTTTACGATAATTCAGTGTCCATGTCAGTGAGATATCATGAGATAGATAGGTGTTGATAGACAAATATATTGATATAGATATTGATACAATTACATAAAGAGAGACAGAGAAAGGGGGAAAGGACAAGAACAGTCAGATATCATACTTGCTGTAACAATAAAGTTTGGAAGCATTTTTGTCACCATCACTGTGAATGATCACCGAGGACAAAGATGCAACTATTGACAGATTAAAAGAAACGGTGATATTTACAGAGACAGGCAGCACTCTAAGTGTGATTTTGAGGGGCTACGTAGCTGTATAAGGAAAGACATGCAGTAAATATAAACAAGAAGTCATATACAGACTTCCATATCAAGAATTTGTATGAATATGACTGCTGAACGTGTTTTACATTCACTGGGAATAATATGAAAAATATGTAAATGTAGGTGTGTCACTTTCCTTATTATGTATTAGTTTCAAACATTTATTTTTTATTGTTGCACCCTAACCACCGGATGAAGTCTTCGTTGTATGAGATTTATTTTACGCTCGTGACGGTTTTTGAGTTCTTTACTTGTTAATTCCAATTGATTATATTTACCTGAGTGCGAGTCATAGGTACAAGAAAAGGCTTAAGAGCAAATGGTGATAATGAGAGTACGAACATACAATTGCTTTTATACTTACCACGTAGAAAATAATAATATTGATACTATCCTCGATTAACAGGGTTTTAGATTCTTACATACAGTGGAAGACAAGATCATGGAACGCACACATAAACAGTGGCTTGTCCATGCATTACACTACACACACACACACACACACACACACACACACACACACACACAGATAGATAGGTGTTGATAGACAAATATATTGATATAGATATTGATACAATTACATAAAGAGAGACAGAGAAAGGGGGAAAGGACAAGAACAGTCAGATATCATACTAACTGTAACAATAAAGTTTGGAAGCATTTTTGTCACCATCACTGTGAATGATCACCGAGGACACAGATGCAACTATAGACAGATTAAAAGAAACGGTGATATTTACAGACAGGCAGCTTCGTGATTACTTAAAAACGGCCAGGCAAGTCCCAGAAATAGAGCACAGAGAGCGAGAGGTTCGAGGCAGGGGTTCAGTTGTGCTCTATCAGTCCAGGGCCTCCTGGGATCAGCGCTAAACCCCTGATCTCAGCCTCTTCCCTGGGTGGCCAACTCAGACGGGGGACAAAATGGGTGAGAGGGACCTCCTGGGTTTTCTGTTTTTCGAGACTGTTTTGTTTAATAATTCCACAGAAAATGTATATACGAAAATTAACTGTCTTGTTCTTTATAACAGCAACTACAAAGCTTATGTTTATTTCTTTATTGCTTACTGGATATTGGAAAGCTTCTTGTTAATAGGAAAATAAAGTTAACATAATGGAAGATATGGCTGAAGTGTTTGTGAGGTGCTGCACAATGTAGTTTTGGCTGTGTATAGAGTAACTGTGATCCGTGGCAGTATGAATTGTCAGAGCGTGAAGTGTGGCTGTGTGAGGTGTAACATCTGAGTGTCTTCTACTGTAGAGCGAATTTCAGAACGCCGTGTAGAACTTATAAATGTATAATATAACTAGACCTGTATCATATATAGACGTGTGTGTGTGTGTGTGTGTGTGTGTGTGTGTGTGTGTGTGTGTGTGTAAACGTCAATAGGCCCCTCCATCTCATCAATCGTGACTCCAAGCCACGCTGCATCTTGTACTGTACAGTCGGCATCAAAAGTCCTGCCTCCTGCCCTGCTTTTTTTTTTTTTCTTTTTCCTCATGAACTTCGGAAAACTGGCCTACTGAATCCACAGCAGATGAAACTGATGATAATGATCTGTGTCCAAAAAAAAATAATAATAAAAATAATCAGTGTCGTCTGCCTCTCATTACCCACATTTATTTTTGAGATCCATAGAGAGACAAGCTGGAGATGACGACAGGACTTTCAGTGTCTTCTCTCCCTTTGTAAATTTTTGTGCAGCTCTTCCTTTCAGTATATACTATGAATATTCGCATAATTCTCTCCCCGAGATAATGTAAACACTGCACTAATAATAAATCACTCGCTGCTCTATCATCCCTAATTTTTCCCTGCCGGAGTGCTTGAGTTAAGATTGGAGTGTGGTGAAGATTGATTCTGAAGAGGGTGAACCAACACCATCTTTAGTGGGCAGCATTCAGGAACTTGCGAGGATATTTGGTTAAGGTAATGAATTCGCGATCTAGTAAAAAAATTCTCCGCACTCTCAAAAGTCAGAAAAGCGGTTGGTCGACTGTTTATCTGTCTGTAAATGAAACTATATCCTTTTCATCTTCACCTGGTCCAGATTTTCGTTCTTTGGCAGCTGATTTCGTGCAGGTGGGCAACAGGAAACAGAATGGTGTAGCTCTACATTCTTTCCATAGCGTTTCTTCACGATGAGCATCGTATTTTTGTGTTAATCCATTGTTACAACTCATGCGTTCAAGATGGAGAGACGGTAATTGTAGGCCAAGTTAGCGTGGAAAGAGTATAGTCAGGCCTGTCCAGGATTAGCTACATCCCTTTAGGTTAACTTATACTCATTCATTCTTCAATTCATGCATTAGGGCGAACAAGTAACGTCATTTTATTATCATCTCCTTTTTATTTTGTTAGTGTTGTAAGGTTTTCGTGAACATGATTGCTTATTAGATTTCCTGTCAGCAACAACGTCAAAATGCTCTTCTTCTTTTTTTTTTCAAAACTTGTGCTGAGCTCGGGGAAATTTCATCGTCGTTCCCCCTTGATATATTGGAGTCCCAAACTGTTGACATAAACCCCTTCGATATAACGACGCCATTCTTGTGTTTTGCTTAGTTATTTTTACCACTGGACAACTGCCTTTAGCCTGAAAGAGTTGGAAACCATTTCTTTTAAGGCGACAAGTTAAGGAAGAAAATCCCCTTCCTTCACAGCTTCAATCCCTTTGTAAGTCTCCTGTTCTGAGTCGCAAGAAAATATATTGGCTGTTATTTAGAGAATACGAGTAAATAAAAAATAAATCACGACACTGGGTAGTAAGTGAGTTTGAAAAAGAGGTAGGGGGGGTAACATGGCAAGAAATATAAAGGGAAACTGTGTATGTTTACCTTTGAAAGTGCCCACTGAACTAATTCTTGTCAATAGTACCTAGTTTTTGATGGTGTAAGGTAATATTTCAAGATATCAAAATGTGTCTTTCAATTGCGCAATCAAAACTATTAGGTATTGGAAGTTACTGAGTTTCTACCGGTGGAATTTGCATTACATAAAAAGTTGTAGGGATGGTAGCCTACTTAGCGGATCTATTTACTACGAGGCATAACCATTGACCAGATTATGACGAATTTACGGTGGCAAGAAGAAGTGGAAAATTTTGTTTAAAAATGAGTCAAATTAAGCTGCAAGTAAGGCTGTGGCTCAGGTAATATCAGCTGGTATTAACACTATGGCTGAGGCAAGGCTGACTGGAATTAATTGTATGGCAGAGCAAAATTCGGCTGGTATTAACCCTATAGCTGTGGAAAAATTAGTTGGAATTAATACCACGACTGAACCAAACTAGGCTGGAATTAACACTATGGTTGAGGGAAATTCGGCTGGAATTTAAGCTTTGGCTGAGGGAAAATAGTCTGGAATTAACACTGTGGCTGAGGAAAAATAAGTCGGAATTGACACTACGATTGAGGAAAAATCATCTGGTATTAACACTACTGAGGCAAAATTGGAAGACCTTGACGCTATGACAGGAAAACTGATTTGATTTGCCGCTGTGGCTGTGTCAACATCTACTTCAACTGACACAATGCCTGACACAAAATCGGCTTGAACCTACTCTGTGGCTATTGTAATATCGGCTTATCTATGACGAAATCGGCCTGAACTGATGGTATGACTCGTAAAAATCGCAATGAATCTACCCTAAAGTTGTGGTAAAAATCGTCTAGAAGAAACTTAGTGGAATATACGAAGCATTCTACTGTATATCTTTTGAAGGACTCATATGACAGCGTGGAACAGAGACTATGGGGGTCAGAGGAGCATGTGATTTGCCCGCGACACACACACTGAGGCTTCGGGTGCAATATGAGCGAGTGTTATTTGGTGTGTGTGTGTGTGTGTGTGTGTGTGTGTGTGTGTGTGTGTGTGTGTGTGTGTGTGTGTGTGTGTGTGTGTGTGTGTGTGTGTGTGTGTGTGTGTGTGTGTGTGTGCAGAGGGCGAGCATGGTGTGTGAGAGGCCATTCTGTCTGAGCTCACTAATACCCTTCCGTGATGGCTGGTCGGATGCGAAGGGGAGAGGAATATTGTGCGTCTAGGGAGAAAGGAAGGGGTGAAGCGGTAGGAGGAAGTGACGGAGAGGGACGGCAGGTGGTTGAGAGATGATGGAGGAAGAAGAGGGGTGAAGGAGGGAGAATGGAGGTGATGGGGAGAGAGAAACTATGGTGGAGAGAAAGAAAAGGGGAGTGAGAGTAAAAATAGTGAGGTGATAGAGATACACATGAAATGGAGGAGAGTGAAGGGGTGTGACTAGGAGAAGGAAAGAGATGAGAGAGAGACAGACAGACAGACAGACAGACAGACAGACAGACAGACAGAAAGAGAGAGAGAGAGAGAGAGAGAGTGTCAGGGTGTTAAAATGAAGGAAAGAGTGAGAGGGAAAAAGAAGAATGTCGACTGCAGGAGGAGATGGTCTGTAAGATGACACCGTGAAGGACTGAAGAAGGGAAAGAGGTAATGGAGTAAGAGGGAGCAAGAGGGCGTTGTGACGAGAAAGAGGTATCATCAAAATTGTTTATTCTACCTTTGCTTCACGGAGATTTTTTTACCTTTTGTATCTTACTTTCTGTGGCGCCCTGGCGGAATATAACGGTACTACAGCTCTACTTCCTCTCCATGGCACTTCATCGTGATTAGCACCATCTTCCATTGTCAGATTCTTGTTGCAGCTCAGCATTCAAGATGGAGGGATGGCAATTGCAGGTCAAGTTACAGTGGACAGAGTATAGCATGCAGTAATGAGGGAGGTCATGGAGAATGAGGGGGATAGGGAAAGTCGAGTTTGAAGAAAAGTAGGGTGAGAAGGATGATGGGAGAGATGGAGTGTATAGGACTGAGGATGGAAAGGTGGTAAAGAGTGAGAGGGGAAGGGAAGGGGAGGTCGAGCGTTGGAGAAAGAGGGGAGTAAATGGAGAAGGGGTGTCAAATGTGAGGGAAGAAAGAGGATAAGTGGATGTTCCTGTTAGTGTTAGACCTGAGAGAGGAGAGACTGGATGAGAGGAGGAAGACATCAGGGTGTTTTTATGAAGAACTGACGGAAGGGATGGGTGTGAGGCAAAAGGGGGGATGGAGAGGGGGGGAGAAGTTGAGAATGAGTGAGTGAGGGGACTGAAAAGAGAAAGGGTGATTGAGTGTGAGGGGTAGAGGGGAATGGAGAGGGGAGAGGAGGTCGACAGTGAGAGAAAGAGAGGAATGAAAGAGGAGGAGGAGATCAAAGATTAGGGAAAGGAGAGGGGGTGAGAAAAAAGGGTACAAGTTATTAACATGAATGACTGAGGAAGTGAAAGAAGGAGCAGAAGATGAAGGGAGAGGGTAAGATGAGATGTGAAGGAAGCAACTAGGGAGGAAGGGAGAAGGCGTCGAGTACGAAGGAAAGAAAGCGACGGGGAAAGGGAGAGTGAGTGGGGGAGAAGGCTGGGAATGACTGGGAAGATGAGGACTGTGTGTGAGGTGGAAAAGGTAAGGCGAAAGGGAGCGAAGGGATAGGGCGGGAGACAGAGAGGAGGTATGGGGGAAGGGGACACTGGATATGATAACAGTAGTGTGTAAGTGTAGAGGACTGAAGAAGGGGTTGATGGAAGGGGAAGACTGAGAAAGAGATCAAAGGTGAAGGGACATGGGTTGTGAAAGACATGGGCTGTGAAAGAAATAACTTTAATGCAGTGGATATCAGCCTGAAAAGGGTTATATCATAGTTACATGGCTTAATGTAATGGTTGGGTAAGGTCTGAGAGGCTTAACTCTACGGTTAGAAGATCCACGAATTTAACATTACATCCACTAAAGTACGAAAGGGGATATTTCACCCAGCCTAAAAAACCTAACCTATATTTACCAACATGTCCCGTATTTCCTCATGGTCGTATTTCCTCGTGCTGTGGAAGGTCCGCGGAATTCGTTTTTCGTCTGCGGACAGGTGGAGGCGTTATGCTTCCACAAAGGACATCAAAGTTAGTGTAAAGGACTGAGAGAGTGGAGAAGGGGAAGTGGAGCGTGGGTAACATAAGCACAGTGGAGGATGGTGTTGGAGGTTTGAGGGAAAGGATATGAAAGGGTTGGGGAGGTGGATGGGGGGAAGGGTTGGATTATCGTAGGCTTAGAAGAGGATGTGTCACCTCTCCCTAAACAAATTTGCATATTACACCATCATTATCTATTGTATATTATAGGTATATAGATAGATAGGTGTGTGTGTGTGTGTGTGTGTGTGTGTGTGTGTGTGTGTGTGTGTGTGTGTGTGTGTGTGTGTGTGTGTGTGTGTGTGTGTGAAAATGACATGTAAGGAAAATGCTAGAATATAAAGTGCTAAACTCATAGGAAGGAAGCGGTAGGGGAGCCTCATAAGCCCACAAGAATATGACCCAGGGTGACGGAGGATGATGGGGTGAGAAAGGAAGGCATAATAATTCTTCAGATATAAGGGAAAAGCTATAGACATGCTGGATACGTGACAGTGTTGAAAAAATAACAACAGGCTCCTTTCATTAGTTTTCGGTCCCTGTCTCTAGATCATCGTCCTGTTTTTCACTATAATACATAAACATGAGTCAGTATTCTTGTCAGATAAGGAAGCTCCCTAACACCTATTCCTAAGCGATTGGTTTTGCATATTGCGCCTTACTGTCTTCTGCGTAAATCCTTGAGATATGTCCATACTCTGCATAAACAACGTACTAAAAGATACCAACCACTCATATCCAAAAATAAACCGCTAAGGAGGAGGTGCTAAGGGACCTCCTACGGACCATGAAAAAGAAAACCAGAAATGTAGGAAAAGGATCATCAGAGTAGCACACGAAGAAGATATTTTAGACATGCTCTGAAAAATACGTACAGAAAAAATTAATATGTATGTTTCCTTTCACTACCAGGGTAAGATGCGATTTTTAGACACTCGCATCATTCTCCCATTCATGTTCCTCTGCAATACATCACACCAGCCTCGCATTCCCTCTTTCATTTTGGGACCTTTTTGATCATGGAGTAGAAATATGATGATAATCCATGAGACGAGCGAACTCAGTGTGATTCTACTGCACAAGAGCCATAAAACACACACACACACACACACACACACACACACACACACACAAAGAATCCTCTCAGTATTAGGAGTCAGCACAGCAACATCTGCATTCATCCGATCTCACATATTCCACATCCTCACCATTCATCACTAGCTGTTCTCCTGCATTTCTTACATTTACGTCTTTCTCTGGAGGCATCACTCACCGTCCCTCTGATATTGAACCATTCACTCAAAATACCATTGATTCTTAATATCTGCCTCGCAAAAGTCATAGAGCTTTTTACATCAATCACCAATTTGCCTTTCATACCCTAATCCCTTCCTATTCACGTTGTCCTTCGTTTTCCTTTTTCCAGTTCCATAAGCACCATTAAATATTTAGACGATGGTGGTTTTACTGTATTCTTGCATTGCTCAGACGATAAATTAGCCGAGGATAGACGCTTTGTAGAGAAGGGGTTGAACTCCATTAAGGACGATTTAATTCATTAGTCGCAGTATTTATTTCTGATTTATGAATAAAATAAATACCTCCACGACAGCGATTCTTATTTTACTTTCTCTTCCTTCAGACGATTAGCTTAGTGGACACCATTCAAAAGCGGTCTCCATTAAACACGAGGGAGGAATGTACTGTTTACAGACTCCTTCCTTCATTTTTACCATTTTTCCAGCGTACCTTTGATCAGAATGCACGTTATTGCCCCTAAGGCGTGCAATTGCAAATAGGACAAATCAGCCGTTCGTTGGTATGCAGAGCGCCAGTCTCTTTGCGTTCAGACCAAATGACAGAGTTAATTAGAACGTTTACTCCGTCATCCATATCATTAGCCATGCCTGGGACAACAAGCACAGAGGTGATAATATTTTAGCCAGCCCTAGAAATAACTGATTACTTGATTGAAAAAACTTACCGTATAAAAAAATGAGGGAGACAAAAGAGTGCTGAGTTTATTTTGTGTGTGTGTGTGTGTGTGTGTGTGTGTGTGTGTGTGTGTGTGTGTGTGTTCTTTTTTTTAATAATCTTCACGTGTGTTTTTTTTTTTGTGTGTGTGTGCATTTAGTGCATCAGGCGGGTTGATATTTTTCCTATCCTTAGCAAACAAGTTACATATTTTAATAAGTTCCATAAAAAAAAAATATGAGTGCTGAGCGATTTTTTTTGCCTAATAATTATCAGGTGCTTGTTTTTAAGGTCCCATGCATAAGTAGGGTGATTTTTACATATTTGAAGAAGGAGGAGGAGGAGGAGGAGCAGGAGGAGGAGGAGTAGGAGGAGGAAGAGGAGCAGGCAAATGAGAAAAAAGAGGAGGAAAAGATGAAGAAGGAGGAACAGAGAGAAAAAAAAATGTGATCAAAATAAAGAAAGCCTATGGAAATTATGCAACAGGTCAACTCTGGAACTTTCTTCCCCTGTCTGTATTTCCTACTTCCTATGATCTCCAGTCTTTCAAACGCAGTGTGTCCAGGCATCTCGAAGTGAACGGATCTTGAATTTGGTTCTCTTTTACATTGTCTTTGTTTGTTTGTTTTTTCTTGGAAGGAACGGTTTGCGGGCTCATGGCCTTTGGTATCTTCTTCCTTGCATAAAAAAAAAAAATATATGGTTCTGCTGAACACTCTACTCACATAGGAATCGTTCAGTTCTACGTCTGTCACACACACACACACACACACACACACACACACACACACACACACACACACACACACACACACACACACACACACACACACAAAGCTACTACATCACTCCAACTGTCACATGCACTGCTTTCACTACAGACACTTTTCTAATTTTGTACATCGCCAGTACTGGGAAGGTCTCATTCTGGCTACCACTCTCCCTCCGAGGAAATGAGGCCCTGAACTGGACCTTATGTGGACTAATATAAATACAGACAATAATGAAATGTCAACTGGATTATACTACTGAATATTACACTTACTTTACACTCACTACGGTACACCACATCTCAGAAAACACACACGGTCTCTCTCTCTCTCTCTCTCTCTCTCTCTCTCTCTCTCTTTCTCAAAAATCAAGACGTAAAGGTAATACTAAGCTTACCTGCCCTAAAAATCACTAATTACATATAGGAAACGTGGCTCAAAATCCTGCTAGTCCACACCCACCCAACCCAGCCACCTAAAAATGAAGAGGATTTATGGCTCATCTAGGGCCAGGAAAAGTAAGGTTGGCTAATCTTGTTATGGAAAAACGAATAAAAAAGAATCACTTACTCTGGTGCAAAGAGAGAGAGAGGAAGAGAGAGAGAGAGAGAGAGAGAGGGGGGTGGGGGGAGTGGAATTTACAGTTATCGTTTTCAGCAGTGGGGTTTTCATCAGCTTACTCTCGCCACGACCCCAGGATTTTTTTTAACGTTTGGAAGTAATTTTTAGCATTGAAGTATTAAAAATCGTTCTGAAAGGGTTAACATGGCGACGAGAGGACCAAGACAACATTACGGATTGTCTTTAGGTAGCCACAGTTTTTTTTTTTTTTCTTTAAAGACGATTCCATGCAAGGCAGCGGAAAAGCAGACTTATGCCCCCGAAGCTGAGAAAGAGAGGAGAATTTAGAGGCAGAAATGGCTGTAAAAGGGTTTAGGTGAAGTGACCGTAAACTGCGTGTGTGTGTGTGTGTGTGTGTGTGTGTGTGTGTGTGTGTGTGTGTGTGTGTATGTGTGTGTGTGTGTTAGAGGACGGTCAGAGGACTATCAGAAACTCGATGTTAGGCCTAATTTGTGTGTGGCGGGAGAGGGTAGCTTACATACATACATACATACATACACTTACTCAAGGGAAAAATGATAAACTCTCTCTCTCTCTCTCTCTCTCTCTCTCTCTCTCTCTCTCTCTCTCTCTCTCTCTCTCATACATCACAAGTAAAGTGAATGTCAGTGAGATAATAACTTTTACACGAGGTCTAAGGGACTCGAGAGGCAGGTGTGTGTGTGTGTGTGTGTGTGTGTGTGTGTGTGTGTGTGTGTGTGTGTGTGTGTGTCGAGAGAGATATGTGGCTTCCATTTTCTTCTAAAATAAAATGACGTTTTCTCTTTTTATTTTTTTTATTTAAGTCGATATTATTTTATTTTTATTTTAGAGAGATTTTTAAAGTTTAGGCCTTCATAAGATCCTTCAGTATGATCACCTTTTTTTGCATTTTATTTTATTTTAATCAATATTTATTATTTATTTTCTTTTTTACTTATTTTTCTTTATTTTTGCTGTCTCCAGAACCATTATATTTATTTTTATAGAGACTTGGAATTACAGAAATTTAATATAGCCTTCATGAACCCTTTCCTACGAGCGGTTCCTTTTAAGGGAACAAAAAATCATCCGAAATTGGCTGAAAGAAAATCAAAATTCTATCATCCAAGTGAATATTTATGAGGCGCTGATTTTGGCGACCCCCTGTGACTTACTGTTTCATTCTGGCACACGTATCCAAAGAAAAATCGCTAAGGAAGAGGTGTTAGTGAGCTTCCTATTCCAGTGAGAATACTACTTTAAGCTCTGTGTGGAGGATTACCCATATACAGACCCCTGAAGCAAAGATGGAGAGTTTTTCATATCTTTGGTCTTTCTTTTTTACTTTTTTGACATTCACAGTACACAGGAAACACGTGGATCCATTCTCTTTACCCTGTCCCCATTATAAAGCTGAGTAAATCACAGTCATCTCTCAAATAATTTTAAAAATCTGTGTTCAAATACGAAAGAAAATTATGCATCATCAGCTAATGGTAAGAAAATTAAATGAAAACCATTAATATGCTGAAGGAGTTGATGGAACAGAGATCCATCAGAAATTCTACTAATTTTATAATACAAACTTAGTCTTATTTAAATGTCCAGTTTGAAAAAGATAAATAACGTCAAAGTAATATTCAGTGAGAAATATTAGTGGAGGAAGAGAAATATTTTTAAAGTGAGAGAGGGTGCTAAGACAGAAATGAGAGATTAACTTTTAAAATTGGGGGTGAGAATATTAGCTCCTGAGTCTCCATATAATTAAAAAGTTGGACGAGAGGCATGGGTTGGGTGGAGAGTCTGGGGTGGCGATGTAGGAGGCTGGGGAGTGGTGTACTGGTGGTGTGGAAGGCAGTGGTGTTGTGTGGGGGATCTGTGGTGTGGTGTGGCGGTGGTGTGAGGGGCTAGAATGTGGTGTGCTGGTGGTGTGGCAGGCTGGAGTGTGGTGTAGTGGTGGTGTGGGGGCTAAGGTGTGGTGTAGTGATGGTATGGGAGGTTGAGGTGTGGTGTAGTGATGGTGTGGGAGGCTGGGGTGTGGTGTGGGGGATTGGAGAGTGATGTAGTGGTGTTGTGGGGAGCTGGGAGAACCCTGGTGTATAGCGTTTCAGATTAAATTAATAACTCATTCTTAACCTTTGGGGTGGGGTGACAGGACAAGGAACCACCAACGGAATTAAAAGCGAACCCGAAGAGCATCACTTACTTTGCAAGCAGGTCAGACACACAGAACTGTTCAATGAGTATGTGTATGAGTTAACCAGGTGATTTCCACACATCCTTTAGACTTGTTTTTCATGCTAATTGTTGTTTGAAATATCCTGCGCAATACACAGGTAAAAGAAATAGCACATGATGTAGAATATAGATGGAAGAAATATAAATACATACCCGGTAGTAAAGGAAATGGAACTTTAGTCTTAAATTTATGGCTAATATACCTACACATATAATACATCAGTTACAGGGACGATTTTGCTCTGCTTGCGTGAGTTGGAATCCCCTTAGGTGACTGGAGGTTGTGGGATTAAGTAATGCTATCAGAGTCTAAGTCGGTCTCCCACACTAATTGGTTTTGGACTGGGGTAGATAGTCCTCGATCCCTTAATCCTCAACGAGATTAAGATTTTTCTGATGGTAACTTATTCCAAATCCTATGTAGCAGCTCACTTATTATTGAGTGACTGTGAATGACAACCCTCTTATTATAGTTGTTCAGCATTTTAGATGACTGTAACTTAATAGCTGAAGCTTGAGTGAATATTTTTAACTGTTATATCAGATGCAAATAATCAGACTCAGTGCAATTCATTACTAGGCTGCGTTCGAACATGCCTTTCATTTAAATATTTTCTGTGCATCTTTACTCAGGATCTGATAGCAAATGCGGCAGTCGATGATTATTACGTAAAATTATAATGGAATAATTATTTTCTTCCGTATATTGATGTCAGAGTTAGCAAAATATACTACTAATCAGCATATCTAGTAAATGGGAGAGGATGCAGGGCGTTAGATCAAAAGCCAGATATTTATGGGAGATTTTTCGTTATGCAGCCATCAGTAGAAGTCGTCGACACTTCTTTACCGGATGTGGCAGTGGAAGGTGCTATGTGAGCCATATTCGTGTGTTAGCCATATGAAACACACGCCAAAAGGGTACGAGAGGGAAGGTTACTCTCTTTCGTGGGGGAATGAAAGATGTGGAAGGCATGAGGCATACAACAAATGAGTATGAGGAGGAAGAATATTCTCTGTTGCTTATGGAGAAATGAGAAATATGGCAGACATGAAGCACACAGTAAAAGGGTATGAGACGGAAGGATACTCTCTGTCGCTTGGAGAGGAATGAAAAATATGGAAGGCAGGACAGTGCTGGCTGAGGATAGACTTTTGCTCCTTGCTGTACCATTGCATGCATGGAGGCTGTATTTTTCCTGGGCGAAATCCAGCTTGACTTACTGTAGCTCTATATTGCCAGAAAAATTGCAGACCTTCTCTTGTGGCAACGAATATTTTGGTGGAAATGGTGTATATAAGATTCCTCACATGTTACTGAGCTCACCACGCAGTAATGTTATCTTGTATTTGAATTTCAGTTGCCTTTATCGAGTATATGTTTATCTAACTGACGTAAACGCGACTCAGATATTTATAGTCATTCGTGACTTTATGTTTCACACTGCATTGTACTGTCACACGAGTAATATGCAGTGCTACAGTGCTTTTACCTTAACTTGGTCCAGATTTTTCTTCCCTTGTCAGCTTATTTCCCATAGCTCAGTAGCAAAGTAAGTCATTGTTCAAGTTCTATTTCCTATTTCATAGCACTTCTTCGTGACTAGCATCGTACTCTAACGCTACTCTTGTGAGAACTAGTAATTCAAGATGGAGAGATGGCAGTTTTAGACGAAGTTAACGTATATGAATGTTGTGGTGACTTTCATGGTTTTAGTCTCGGCCTGCTTACAAGCTCGGTCCGTCTTACAGTTTATTTTTTTATGTTTTTTGCAAACACGTTGATTTGGTTCATCCAGCGACCAGTCTACATTTATCCTGTCATAACCCGAATTCCAGTACTGGCCTGGGATGGGTAATTCCAGAATTAGATTCTTCGACTTCACTGGGGACACAGTTCAGGGGGAAATTGAAGCATCAGATAAATTCTCCCCCTTCTGTGCCATACGGGATACGAGACTTCGTACAGCACAGTGTTGCTATATATATTTTTTTTTCAATGCAGCGAGCTGGGGGAGGGGAAAGGGAGGGGTCTCTAGCTCCTAAATTCCTGCCGATTCAGTCACTTTTCATGACCATTGCTTGGATATGAAAGAAGCAAGCTTTAGCAGACATGTGAAGTGGGTTCAGGCAGCATGTCCTTTCAAATGCAGACATACAGACAATATCACTGACAAACATAGCCAGTACAACACTTTTTCATGTGCAGTGCTTTCAGTACTGACGTCCCATACTGTTTCCCACTTGGCCAGCATGAGAAAAGGTAAACTCTGGTTATCCCTCCCCGAGCAGAATGTCTGATCCTGCAGTAGAACTCATGTGGCTGGAGAAAAATACAAATTACAATATTACCCACAAGTACCACATAAACACTCTCGCAGATGACCACTAAACTCAGTAATATCAGCGAAGAAGACAGCCGTTCTTGCCAAATGCTCTCAAGTAACAAGCAAGTCTCCTCGGATTAATTAACAGGGCGAGAGAGAGGGAGCCATTTCAGGGAGAGACAAAGGGTGCGAGAGAGATAAAGCTGGTGGAATGCGCTGTGTTTAGAGGAGCATAGCAGAGACCGGCACCTCCTTGTACTCACGCCCTCGTCCCCGTCACCAGCAGGGAGTGTTGTTATTCGCACGGGCTGGTGGATATTGCAGACGAAATGAGTGACGTTAATTTTACACACACACACACACACACACACACACACACACACACACACACACACACACACACACACACACACACACACACACACACACACACACACTCAAGCATGCAAACATACTGTACATATATACATAAGCATTTCTCTCTCTCTCTCTCTCTCTCTCTCTCTCTCTCTCTCTCTCTCTCTCTCTCTCTCTCTCTCTCTCTCTCTCTCTCTCTCTCTCATAATTTTCTTACGTACAAAGACAGAACCAAAAAGTGAAACCCATGAAATTTTGTCTGTAAAAAATAACCAAACAAAAGAAAGCAAAAAATAAGATCAATTGCATTTGTGTGTGTGTGTGTGTGTGTGTGTGTGTGTGTGTGTGTGTGTGTGTGTGTGTGTGTGTGTGTGAGCTATGCCAGATAGGTATTTAAGAGTACATTGCTACAAAATAATAAGTAATTTACCAGAGAGAGAGAGAGAGAGAGAGAGAGAGAGAACACAAAAACACTGCAGTCGCAAGAAGTCACCCAGCCATCATCATCATCATCATCATCATCATCATCATCATCATCATTTTTATCTTAACCGTTTGATCACAGTTATTTACACCTTTAGTCCAGTGACATATCTTTATTAGTAGTAGTAGTAGTAGTAGTAGTAGCAGTAGTAGTAGTAGTAGTAGTAGTAGTAGTAGTATCATTATTATTATTATTTTATTATTATTGTTCTTATATTCTTCTCTTCAGGCTTTTTTATTCAGCTTAAGAGAGACTTTTTGATCTATATGGGTTTGATTCAGGTTTCATTAACCCCTTCACTACCTGGAATTTCTAAGTTAAGGAAAATTTGGAACCAGTAAACACACACACACACACACACACACACACACACACACACACACACACACACACACACACACACACACACACACACACACACACAAAGACGACACCTACTCCAAAGGGCTAATGGGGTGGATGGGGTCCCGAAAAAGGAAAAGGAAAAACAGTACTAAAACAGGACAGAGGAAAAACACAATCACAATGCAGGACAAAGAGGAAAAACACAGTACCAAAACAGGACGAAGGAAAAAACACAATATCAAAACAAAGGAAAAACAGCATAAAAACGGGACAATGGAAAAACACACCAAAACAAGAAGAAAAAAGCACAGTGTAGGAAAACCATCACCACATCCATTCATTCTGCCCAGTCAAGTCTTTGAAATTCTCGGTCACAGTGAAATACAGTGAGATACATCAGTGAAAATCTATCTGTCGCTGCTGAAAGACCCCCAAAGCCAGAGTTCATCCAATGTGGCCGAGATAAATGCGCATCTTAGGTCTCCCTCACCCCCTCGTAATTCATTCTCACTCCCTCCTGCCAGACCAAGGCGCAGAGTTCTCATTGGTAAAGCAAATTCCCTAACACCTTTTCCTGAGCGATTTATTTTGTTTACTGCACCTTACGGCTCTCTTCTGTCTTCTATAAAACCTTCCAAGCACCCTAACTCCTTTTCCTAAGCGCTTTATTTTGTTAAGTGCACCTTACTCTCCTCTTCTGTTCTATATAAAAGCTTTCCAAGCTTCGTAACACCTTTTCCTAAGAGATTTATTTTGCTTATTGCACTTGTCTTTCCTCCTCTTTGCAATATAAAACTTTTCAAGTTCCCTAACACCTTTTCCTGAGCGATTTATTTTGTTTATTGCGCCTTACTGTCTTCTTCTGTGCTATATAAAACCTTCAAACATTACCAGACTGCACGAACAACGTACAAAAGGATATGAACCAGCCATGTACAAGAAAAAATCGCTAAGGAAGAGATGTTAGGGAGCTTCCTTACCTGACGAGAATACCAACCCAAGCCGCCCTCCCACATGCACTTTTCCGTTTCACCGTTCCATCTTTTCCGTTTTTTTTTTTTTTCATTAACCCTTCACCATTCCTTTTTGCACCCTCCACATGCGATAAAAGTTAATCATATCATTATAGTCTGTTTGTCAGTGGAGTATTGTAACAATCAACACGAAGACAATCCTTTGATCTTAAGAAGCTTTGAAGATCAGTAAAATTGTCTTGAGTCAGCCAGATTGCAACAGGTGCGCCTTACCTTGAGATTGAGTTTGAGAAAATAGGTGGTTAAGAAATGGAAGTGATATTATTTTCTATTCTCTCTTGCTTGACCATTTTCCAAAGGGACGAAATTTAATGGGTTTCAGCTTCTGCTTCTGTCAGAGAGAGAGAGAGAGAGAGAGAGAGAGGGACATTGAAACAGACAGAGATAGAGACAGGGAGAGAGAGAGAGAGAGAGAGAGAGAGAGTTTATCTTTTTTTGCATGTGTGTGTGTGTGTGTGTGTGTGTGTGTGTGTGTGTGTCGTTTACGTACGGATATATGTGACTGTGTGCACTAGTTGTTTACCTGTGTCTGTGTGCGCACGTATGTGTCATTTACTCATAGATAAGTATGTGGCTCAGCGTGTGCTTCCTGTTTACCTGTGTGTATGTGCAGGTGTACTGGCATCCAACAATGACTGGCTAATCCCCTCTTATCCAGCTCCAGTCAGGGTCCTTCTCAACCCCCTAATCCGACCCAGAATTGCCCACCAAAATCCAGGTCATTTGTTATATCTCCAATCCCATCCTCACTCGTAATGGTCAGCAAAGCACGTCCAGCTACTGCCAGAGGGTTTTGTGCTTGTTGTGGTGGAGGTTGTGGTGGTGTGTGGTTGCTGTGGGTGTGGTGGTGAAGTGTGCTTGCTGGGGATGGGATGGTGATGTGTGGTTGTTGTGGTTGTGGTGGTGAAGTGTATTTGTTGTGGATGTGGTGGTGTGTGGTTGTTGTCATGTATTGTGATAGTTGTGGTGGGGTGTGATTGTTGTGGCAGAATTTATTTAGTTGTGGTGGAGTGTGGTGAATAGTGTTATGCCAGGGGAGTATGACTGCTGCGATTATTACTGTGAAATGTGATTATTCTGTGAACTGATCGACTGATATTGTTGTAGTGGAGCATGGTTATTTCTGTGGTTGTTATTTATGTTGCTGTGGTGGAGTGTGGTTGTGGTGATGGGCTGTGGCTCCTGTAACTACCTGTTTCGTGTACTGTAATCACCTTTTACTCTTGTCTTAAATCAGTCACTATTACTTCTTTGACGAAGCTGAATAATTCTACACGAAAGACCATTTTACGTTCTTATTTTTTTTATCATACTGTAGTCTGCTTTTTGTCAATTTCTCATTTGTGCGAGGTTGACAATAGTAAAAGTTTATCAGTGTTGGTTGTGTAAAGGAATAGAATCGATTATATTAAGATCAGTAGTGTAATTTAGAATAATATTATTTCGTTGACCTTATTATTCCATTCATCACATTATTCCACTGAGCATGTCATTCTGTTTATCATACTGTTCCTCTGATCATGTCATTTTGTTTATCATACTGTTCCACCGATCATAATTTTCTAGTGAATCTCTCTATCTTTCTATTGCCAGACGCCTTAATCCCGTCAGGGGTGGTCACAAACAAATTGCCTCCACGTTGTCCTGTCCTCCCCTGTTTCACCGCCCTGCTCCCAGCTCACACCCTCTTCTTTCATACACCTCTACACTCCATCCCTCCATCTCATCCTTGGCCTCCCGCTCCCTCTCCCCCCCTCCACCTCACTCACACACTCTCTTCGTCAGTCTCTCTCTCTGTCCATCCTCTCCACATGGCCAAACCACCCCAATGTGTTCCTCTTAACGCTTCCTATCACATCCACATCTAGTAAGTGTGTCATTAAAAATAATAATCATCCACATTTTCACATATAATCCCCATCGCTTTCAGTTCCTTATGGCTTCTCTGGGCCTTGATAAAAAATGACCTTATTATCCGGCAGCTTACACAGTGTCTCTTATCTTTACTCATTGGGTAATATAGCCTGTAAATGACCCCGTTTGTTGTACTGGATAAACACATCACTCTATACCGAGGCTCTTATCACGGGCTATCGGCACCTGATGCTCGATAAACGACTCTGCTCCTCCTGTGTGAGAGGCTCTTTATAAGCTGAGAGAAATCAACTGTTGGCTGTCAGAGTTACATGAAAAAGATGCAGTCAGTGGAAAAATAGGAGAGAGCTAATAATTCTACCTGAGAGAGGTCCGTGCTAGATGAAGATATTCGTTTGCAGGTAGACAGGGAAGAATAAGTAGTCATGATACTTAAGGGGGAGGCGAAGATGGACCCGTTGGTCTAAGATTAAACCTGAGGAGGGAGAAAAGGGGGAACCGAGAAACCAAGAAATCTCTTAGGTGTATCACTGTCTTGTACTGTTCTCACTACAGGTATCCCTTTCCGATTGTACTTCGCCAGCATTGGGAAAAGTTACTTCTGGCTGTCACTCTTCTTCTTGGGAAAAATTTTTGGTTCTGTAGTGGTCTATGCATATGAGCTCATACAGATGCAAAGATATAAAGTAACATAAAAACAGGATTTGGCTTTGTAGTGTGTGTGTGTGTGTGTGTGTGTGTGTGTGTGTGTGTGTGTGTGTGTGTGTGTGTGTGTGTGTGTTGATGCTAGTGTGTGCGTTGGCCATGTGTATGTGTGATGGTCTGGGTGGAAGTGTGTGTGAGTCGGTGATGGAGGTGTGGTAGTGTGTGGTGGTGGTGGTGATGGAGTTTGTGGTAGTGTGAGTTGGTGGTGGTGGTGGTGTGTGTCGTTGTGGTGGTGGTGTGACAGTGTAGTGATGGAGGTGACAGTGTGGTATTGTGGTGATGTGGTAGCTGCCTGGTGGTGCTGACTGCAGTATGGTTTGGTGGTAGTGTGGTTGATGGTAGTAGCGGATTGGTAATGTTAGAGTGGCAGTGTGAAGGGAATAGTATTCTGATGAAGGTGGAAGTGTGGTGGTGGTGATAGTGTGTTGGTGATTGTGTACTGAAGGTGGTGATAGTGTGGTGATGGGAGTGACTGGTGGTAGTGGTAGTTTAGCGTTGGAAATATTGTAGTGTTGGCGATAGTCTGGTGGTGATGGCAGTGTGGTAGTGGTGGTGGTGATGGCAGCGAAGTGGTGGTGGTGGCAGTGTAGTTGCAGCAGTTTAGCAGCGGTGGTGGCAGTGTGACAGTGGTGACAGGGTAGCAGTGTGGTGATGGTGTGGTGGTGGTGGTGGTGATAGTGTGGTGGAGGTGGTGGTAGTGTGGTGGAGGTGGTGGTAGTGTGGTGGTGGAGGGCTGACAGTGCGGGATGACCTTTATGACGGCGGCTGAGCCTCCCTGAGCCACCCATGATTGGCTCCGGGACTTGTGGCTCCATCATCTTAGTCTAATACACACACACACACACACACACACACACACACACACACACACACACACACACACACACACACACACACACACACACACACACACACACACACACACACACACACACACACACACACACACACACACACACACACACACACACACACACACACACACACACACACACAGCCATAACCCACATTTCCTGCCCTTACCATAACACTCTGCACTGCTGGTCTCGTCAAAATTTTTCTGTATTAGAGACTGGTAACCTAAAAATGGGCTCCCAAACAAATTTCATGCCTCCTATATTACACACCTCTCCCTTTACTGGATTCTCAGATTTCTTTGCCTCCAAATCACCCTCACAAAGTCTTTCCATCGTCTCCTTGGCCTCCCTTTTCTTCTCACCCTCTCTCTCTTTTTCGTGTCTACATCTTTAACAGTTGATTATTTCGTACTCTCTCCTTGTGGTCATGTTACTTTAATACTTGATTCTCCCTCCCTATTATATTCCTTTTGCTTCTAAAAGATCCTGAGACAAAAGTATCGAATTGAAACCCTTGAGGACTGAGTTTTTTAGTCATTAAAAACAACAAGGTTCCTTTTACCTCAGCCAGAATGAGTAATAAAACCTAAAGTCAGGTGTCCCACAGTCTGATCACGTGATTTTTACAGTGATTATTGTGATGGACGCTGTAATAGCAGTAGTAGTAGTAGTGGTGGTGGTGGCAGTAGTAGCAGTGATGGCGGTGGTACCAGCAGTAGTAGTAGTAGTAGTAGTAATAGTAGTAGTAATAGGTATACGTGTATCCCCATGTTCACCTAAATGCGAACCAAGCGCACTACAGGTTGTAGTTTCCCGTTCTTGCAGTCCACCATTCTCCTTTCTGAGGATAGGGAAGAAGGTAGGGGACGTTTGTATAACCGAGCAGCTCCAACATCCAGTTATATCACTGCCATCTCGCCAAGGCGTCTGTGTCCAGCGCCATTTATGAGAAGTTAGGACTAGATACACAGCTGAGGTCACAGAATTGGTGAAAAGATAGAACTCTGAGGAACACCACAATTGATATCCATAGTGTAGCAGGTTCTTAAGGCATAGCTTCGATAAACTCAGGGGATATCGAAAAGGGTTCTTGGGGCATCCAGAAGGGCAGCCTTGATAAATAAATCGTGTATGGTAAGCCATTCTCTGCTCTCTTTTTTGTAGGAAATTGAAAGTGAGAGGAGTAATAACATTAGAGAGAGGGTATCAGGTTTGACTGTAAGTTGAACATGGGGGTGTTTGG
This sequence comes from Coenobita brevimanus, assembly GCF_032717465.1. Taxonomy (NCBI): domain Eukaryota; kingdom Metazoa; phylum Arthropoda; class Malacostraca; order Decapoda; family Coenobitidae; genus Coenobita; species Coenobita brevimanus. Next base: position 7,394,447 of record NC_137018.1, on the reverse strand, counting down.
GCCGAAAGAGTTTTAGAACCACTGCCTTAGAGGACGAACACTGGCAAGTCCACAACAGCAGCTACAGAACGAGCAGAAAGGAAACCAAAGGTAAAGGCACAGAGAGCAGGACAGTAACCTTAAGAGAACAGTGTAGGAATTAGGGATTTGTTCCACACTTGGTAGAAGGCCTTTGAGGGGTCTAACACAATAGCAAAAGTTTCACCGAAGTCGCGAAATGGGAATGGCCGGAATTCTGAAAGTTATATAAGTAGAAGCGCCAATGGACCGAACCTAACAGAACCAGTGCCATAAGAGTCTGAGAAAGTATGAGATCTAAATTATGAGGAGCTGAAAATGATATTTGTTATACACTCATCTTTTATCATCATCATCGTCATCATCATATGCTAAATTTCCACTAATTTGATATGCACTGTACCGTATAAAGTGTCCAAATTCTGTTTCATTTTCTAAATTGGGGGAGGGGTAGCCTAATTTATACCTATAATTAGTAAAAATCACGAAAATAGAACGTATTCTGTAATCACTGAGGCTAGCAGGCCATGACAAAGAGCCTGCACGTGATGGCATTGTGTACCCTGGATGGAGCAAAATAACTGAGATGTCCACGCAGGAGCCAAACCTAAACCCCCGTTACCCAGTCAGTAACAGTCTCACCAAATTCTAAGGTCATAGTCTGCCCTGTTTCATAAACCAAGAGATCTCGTTCCACCACCAAAGTCGGTAATATTTATCATTTATTCCTGCATCGTAATCCATCTCAAAATCTGATCAATTCTTTCTTGACTCACTGCCCACGTATCTGCCATATGTCACTGAAATTTGATCACTTTTTGAGATCTCTAGCACACTATACAAAGAACAGATAAAGGAAATACATAACCTCGTCCAACTTCGTAATGGGAAGGGTTAGGACGACGATAATTCTAATGATAAATAACTTTCATATTCTTGTAAGGACTGGGCAATAAAAATCACACAAGATCCATTTAGGGCGGAACTACCCCTTTGTGCTCGGTTATGATCTACCTCGTGAACTACTACCTGGCGTTTCTCATCTTAACTGCCTCCTGACCACTTAATTAAACCTTTCACCGCTATGGCAGCAATTACCCATTTGATATATGTCAGCACCAGGCGATTTTATTCAACTGTGAGAAGAAACAGTGGCCAGAATACTGAATGTTGTTTCTGCCAGTCCTTTTGATATTATAGTTATTCGCAAGTGAATTATCCGGGTCCCAACCAGACGAATTTGCTTAGTTCATGGAATTCCTGGCAGTTAGAGGATTCAGTCTGGAACTCTCGCCCATTAATGTTACGTTGCCTTTAGATTTGTTAGAAAGTTAGTTGCACTCTAATATTCAGTGAGAAGTTGAATATCTGTGTAGAGTTAATCTGTTTCAAGATAAAAAATGTCCTGGTACTGGTAAAAAATTATTATTCATTTTGTAGCATGAACACTTAAGGGGAATTTGTACCTGAAGATCTAACAACGTTCCAACTCAGGTGACTATGTGCAAACTTGTCGAATACCATCAGCGGGCCTTCAGTAATTTGGTCCCCTCTCTCTCTCTCTCTCTCTCTCTCTCTCTCTCTCTCTCTCTCTCTCTCTCTCTCTCTCTCTCTCTCCTGCCCTGGTTTCAATTCATCCCAATGAAAACTTTCGCATCAATGGGCCTTCAGTAATCTTTTTTTTCCCTCCCTCTCTCTCTCTCTCTCTCTCTCTCTCTCTCTCTCTCTCTCTCTCTCTCTCTCTCTCTCTCTCTCTCAGACCCTTAATTTCTTCCACCCTGTCTCAGTTGAATATAATCACCTGACGTTACCCATTCAGATTTGTGAATAAAAACGAAGGAGCTGAAATGAGTTAAAATTTTACACATAGATATACCCTTACGTTCCTTTGAGACAGAACGTTTGGTTCGTGTATAGTAAGGCCTGTATACTCGTCGGTTGAGAAGCTTCCTAACACCTTTTCCTATGCGATTTGTTTTGTTCATTTCACCTAACTCTCCTCTTCTGTGTTACTTAAATCCTTCCACTATCGTCATACTCTGCATAAATAAAGTACAATATGATATTAGCCAGCCATATCCTTTTCTACGTTAATTATGCCGAGTATGATGATATTGACTTGTGTAACAGAGAAGCAGGCAGTTAGGTGTAACGGGCAAAATAAATCGCTTAGGAATAGGTGTTACGGAGCTTCTCAACCAAACGATCTGAGTCTGAGCGAAATTCAAAGGAACCAAAAGGGAAAATTCTGTTTCATTTCAGTGTCTTCATTTTTAATGATTCACTATGCAGCGCTCTCAGTCGATTCTCCTTTGGCCAGTACGTAGGTGTTTGTGAGGTAGACGGCTTGATAAATAGATAGATAGATAGATAGATAGATCTGTTAGATAGATGAATAAATACCGATAGATAGACAGACAGAATAATAGATAAATATTTAGACAGTAGTTAGACCGATAGATAGACAGACAGGCAGAGAGACGCGGATAGATAAACAGATAGATATAGTTATTGGCCTCAGCATACATTATATTAGGCATTACATAAAACACACCAAAATATATGAATACAAAATACTCATCATTGCAAATAGATAAAAGGTAATAGATACATACACCTAAAAGTAATCCTCATAATGAACAGAGAACAGAAGGCGTAGACTGAACAAAGAACATGTAGAACTGTGAAATGTAATGAGTAATACTGGATACATATTTCATACATATTACATAGAGTACATACATATTACTTATAGATTACATTGAGTACATACAGCATCAGTTGTGAACCTCGAAAACAGATCATGTAAGTGTGTGTGTGTGTGTGTGTGTGTGTGTGTGTGTGTGTGTGTGTGTGTGTGTGTGTGTAAAAAAAAAAAAGCAGACATTATGGCTTGTATTCTTTTCTGATGAGGAGGGTCCCTAACATCTTTTCCTTAGCAATTTATTTTAATTTTGATTAAACCAGCTGTGTGTGTGTGTGTGTGTGTGTGTGTGTGTGTGTGTGTGTGTGTGTGTGTGTGTGTGTGTGTGTGTGTGTGTGTGTGTGTGTGTGTGTGTGTACTGGGTGGCAGAGGGATATGAAGGATGAGGGGGATAGTGAGAAGGGAGCAGGAGGGGGAGGGGTGCGGGAGGGGGTCGGGAGCAGGGGAGGGAAGGAAAGTCAAAAGGAAAGAAAAACTGTTCTTGGCGGAGCTTTCGTGTCTCTTTGGGCGGTAATAATGAGGATTTAATGAACGAGCAGCCCTGCCTCGCCCCTCCACCTCACTCTGCCGCGGTTAGGAACGTGGCGCCCGATTCAGAGGCAGACCATAAATATCCCTCCCTTCCTGACTGCATCCCTCGCTTAGGAAGAGGAGGAGAAAAGGAGGACAAGAAAAGCAGAAGAAGAAGAGGAAGAAGAAGATGATGATGATGATGAGCAGGAGGAGTAGGAGGAGGAGGAGGAGGAGGAGGAGGAAGAAGAGAACGAAGGGTGGAAGGAAGGAAGGAAAACGAAGAACCATCCTGAAAACAAGAGTAACGTTATCCTACTGCCAGCCACTGTTCACAATGCACAGGATTTTCTTTTTAAGCTCTTAACAAAAGCACCAAGCACGTGTGTGTGTGTGTGTGTGTGTGTGTGTGTGTGTGTGTGTGTGTGTGTATGAGACAAGCTAACAGTTCTGTTGTTTCAGGGCTTGGTGAGAATTAGTGAGAGAGAGAGAGTATGCATACATACATACATATATATATATATATATATATATATATATATATATATATATATGAATGAGTAGACATAAATAATTATATAGATAGACAAACAGACAGACAGATAAATAGATAGATAGATAGATAGATATTAGGATAGAGACAGTTAGATCGATGATGGGTATAGACAAAGAGGCAGACAGATAAATAAAAGAACATAAATGAACAGATGAATGAACAAAATTATAAACAGAGTGCCACTAAAAGCATTAACTGAGAGATGGACAGACAGATAGACAGACAGGTAGGTGGGTAGGTATGTGGGTAGGTAGGTAGGTAGGTGAGTGGGTAGGTAGGTAGACAGATCGGCAAATAGATAGACAGATAGATGGATAATCCTGATAGAATCCCTCGGTAATACCCTTTTACATCGTACGGTCAGGGATTAGAGGGATTAATACGTTTCACGGTTGTACGCGAAGCAAAAATTAAATAAAATAAAAAATAAAAAAGTTACTGTTACTTGTTACTCACTGTGAGAGAGAGTAACGGTAACAGCCTGTCCTAAATTACCCCATTGAAGGCGTAGGGTCCCGTGGCTAGGCAAGCGTGGATCAGTATAAATATGGGTTGTTGACCAGCCCACTTGAAGAGAGAAAGAGAGAGAGAGAGAGAGAAAGAGAGGGAGAGAGAGAGAGAAAGAGAGAGAGAAAGAGAGAGAGAGAGAGAGAGAGAGAGAGAGAGAGAACGTGGTATTCTCTTTGAGGCCTAATAACATCATTATTATCATTAGTGCAATTATCTTAACAGGGTGGGAAAGCACACAGAACCGCTGGAGGCTAACCTCAAGGCACTATTCTGATCAAGAGGCTGAAATCGACAGCAAATACGTTACATTTATCGAAACACGATTTTAGAAAAGCCCTAAGTGATAACAAAGGATCACTGGCTGTACAGTGGAATACGTTTAGCTTTGACGATAGGGAACCCACAGTTGAGAAGCTCCAGTAGGAGTGTGAGGAAGGCAGTGGCCAAACCGAGACCGAGGACGTAGAAGGATCCCTCCAGATGCTGCAGAGAAAAGGACACCGCGGACCTCTCTCGTCGTGGCCTATTCTGTCTCCCAGCTCCGGCCTGCCTCTCCATTTCCTGCATATGTATAGTTCAGATCAATAATTCATTTACAAGTGATAACATTGGTTCAAGTCTTCCCTAATTCTTTAATGCATGTTGAAGGCCAATCGATACGCAATATACTGTTGTAGTCATTTTTTTTTCTTTTGCACTGTTTTGATACGGTGTCAGATCAACAGTTACTTGATGGGTTGGGTTTATAGCATCATCAGTTCATCAACCTTCCCATGTAAAACATTAACAGTATTGACGTGGACTCTAATTTTACCGATGAAAGTATTAATCGCGGTCACTGACCTAAGGCGGAAGGGGAGATGGATGTGGTGGAGGGATGAGGTGGTGAGGTATATGAATGAGAGTGAAGCGTGTTGGAGGCAGGACAGCTTGATGGCAGAAAACAGGATGACATGGAAGCGAGGTGTTCTTGGCTAACATCCTTCGGACAAAAATGCGTCTGGCTAAGCATATATAGACGACAGAAGAATAGATAGATTGTTCATTCAGTGGCGGAAATATTAAGTACTTGAAGCGCTTTCCCTCAGCTAAATCCTCACCTGATACCGCTGCTTGACGAGACCCGCTTCAACCAGCCGTGTGATGCCTTGGTCGAACTTGCTCTTCCAGGGAATATGTTTGGGGAAATACCAAGAACAGCGACCACTGTAGAACCTCTCCTTCAGCAAGTAAGCGTCTTTTACCTGTACAAAAAATGAAGGCAGATATGATGGGAATTTATCATCCTAACCATCACCCTGTCCTTATTATCCATTAATGTTTATGCTTCAGCTAAATATCAGTTTACTGCTGGTTACTGTGGCACACCATTGGTTTTTGTGCGAAAAATGAATATGTCTATATGACGTTTTGCTCCATGAATATCTAATGACAAGTCTAGATATTGATAAGACTCTTCATCTGGAACCTTGGTGTGTACAGCAGTAGTCTAAGAGTTATTAATCTTCTTTACACCGAAAGTCCAACATTTGCTTTGCTTTAAAATTACTGCCTACTTGCCTCAGCTTATCACCAGCCCAAAATCTTGATCCAACATGGCACCTCTTTCCCCCTAACAATTATCCTTTCCTACCTCAAAACCTGCCGTGGTTACACTTATTTTACCGGTATAGTAACTCTTTCTGTTTTTCTCTAACTCGGGTCTTGCCCTGATCAAAATTCAAGAACACGTAAAGTTATGATACATTTTCATTATTTCAGCATCAACCCTGTCCTCCCAAACTTAGTAATTGCCCCGTTTGAAAACAATCTACACTAGAGTACTCATACTCCATTTTTAAAACTAACAGTTGGAAAATATATGAAACGGGAAAAAGAAAGGGAACTGAGTGTAGGATAATCTCCATTAATTTAATGCCTGAGTTTTGTAATATTTACTCTTGTCTTCAGAGTCGATTCATTATCAACATAACAGTGTGAGCCCTTGGTCATGGCAAGTAGTGCGTCCTCTTCACGGATAAACTTATCTCTCTTTGCCAGAAGCTTCTTCATCAATGGACTCTTCGGATTCCTCAGTGTCTCGTCTATGGAACCTCCGTATGACACCGTGGCCAGTCTTTACAAGAAAAGTTGTTTCATGTTACTGTTAATGATACAGCATTTGACCCTTGATATTATTGAACCTTTCCATCAGGACCATAGTGCTTTGATTACAGTTACATATACACCCTTGTATTAAGAAAGGTAGTTTATAGGAATGAATGACAAGAAGGTGCTATCGCACTGAAAGGACTACCAGTATTAGCAATTAATTCCAACACATTCATTATTATGAGAGATTGAACAAATAGTCGGGAGGCAAGAAAAATAAGAAAAATGCCCGTCATCTTATTAGAAAGGTCAAAGATGTGTGAAACAGAGATTAGTTGCAGAGAATACCTGATGTCACTGTCCGCCAGCTGCTGCAGGGTTTCCAGATGCTGAGGGTAGGACGGGCCAGTGAGGATGGCCACCAGGTTACAGGTGTACGAGGCGCTGACCACCAGGCAGCAGAGGAACCACACGCCCCAAAAGATCCTGTGACGCGTTTCCCCTGGTAGTCTGGGCAAGCTCTGACCAAATATGACCGCCGTCAGACGCAGCCAGTTGGTGGTATTTCCCTTGGGCCACATCCATTCCTGTGTTGCAGAGTTATTACTAAACATGCACAACCAACATAGGTTACTAGTTAATGTGAATAAGACATTGTTATAATGCTGCTTACCTGGGAGGTTGTAAACACTAATGCCACCACCAGGGAGCCCAAGAAGCAGCCCCACACCAGGAGCTGGAATGGTCGGTGGATGTTCATCCACGCTGGCAGCGGCCCAGGTGTTCTGATTGCACCCGACCAACCGGTCTCCCAAAATAATATCGAAGCATCAAAATAGGTCATCCGAGAAGATGTTTGGAATAAGCAATTGGCAGTGAAATTCTGATTCCCCAGTTCAATCATTCTCAAAAGTCCTGTCCATGAGCCGTTCTCTAACGCACCCCATTTAAGATCAGGAGGCTCGGATGTCATAGTGTACGTAAAATTATATGCTGATGACAGCGCTTTGATCATCTCCACTGACACACCAACAGGAGTCTGATTTGCAAAAGTTCTTGGATTTATGAATAATGGCTGATTCATCCAGGAAGCTATATGAAAGTTGTATCCATTAAAGGTGGGGAACATGTCTATGAAGAGTGAGTGAAAGTGGGTGAAGTGGTGTGTGTGCCAGTGGCCGAGGAGGCGTGGCGTGGGTGAGGAGAAGGGCTGGAGAGTATAGACACGGGGCCGCCCCTGCGCCTCTCCGGTGATCAGCACCAGCCTCTCCACACCGATGAATACGTCGTCACTCAGGATGGAGGCGTCATGGCCCGGCGCCAGGCTCAGCAGCAGCAGGTTAGTGGGCTTCCAGTGACGCCACAGTGACTGCAGCAGCTCCGGTTTGTGTGTGAGGAAGAGCACAATATGGAGCAAGGAGGTGACTGGCGGCCACCAACTCTGCTCCACACCCAGACTCATAGTGAGGTGTGGCGTGTGGTACACCTCCTTTACACCCATTATTTTGAGTTGGACATCTTGTGGGAGGCCAGGGTCAAGGTGCAGCACCAGCGACTTGCCTCTCGCCGGCCCGGACACCACCTCACCCAACACACCCACCTGCCTCTCCCACACACTCTCACCACAGGCCAAACCACTCATATTATTACCGTCAACTACCGCACACCTCACCACTGTAACAAACACCAGGCAAAAGAAGGTGCAATGAAAACAGTCTGCCATTGTCCCTGATGGAGTGACAGTACGTGCGTGCTGGAACACTCGCTGCTCCAGACTAACTTTTCTCTCTGCACACCCACCTGCCTCTCCCATACACTCTCATCACAAGCCAAACCATTCACATTATTACTGTCAGCTACCTTACGCCTCGCCGCTTTCAGGACCAACAGGCAGCTGCCCCAACTAAGATAGCTCACTATTGTTCTTTTACCAGTTTCAGCAGTGCGCTCTGCACCTACGACCGTCGTGAAGTGAATTTATGTCTGACTTGTCAGTGTATGGTTCTTGCTCACTGATTATGGGTAATCCATAATACCTCTATAATACGCACAGCCAACCGGTTTATTCATCATTACAATGGACGCAATTTGACAGACGTTAAGTGCAAGGACCGTAGGTGAAGACCTTGAGAACTTCGATAAGTAAATGGAAAAAACTTGTTGCGTTACCTGCCGGATATAATCGATTACCATACCTTACATAATAAGTTGCCTTTATTCACGTAACGCCTTGTTTCACGCAGAATTACTGAAGGAAATGGGAGGAGAGGAAACTGGTATATATTGCCTCATCCGTAAAAAAAAAAGATAAAAAAAAAATAAAAAAAAAATAGCCACTACCAGGATCCGCAGCAACCGTGGTTCGGTGGTCAGTGTAGTTGTCTCGTGATGCGTGTACCCCAAATTTGGGGTTTGAACTCACATCTTGGCTGACATTTAAAGTGGATGTTGGTATTAGGCTTTTTAAATCCTATTTTACGTTTGCCTCCTGTCTACTCCACCAATGACGCACAGATATTCTGACACACATAAACGTAGCCAATACAACTCCTCCACTTTTTTATGCATTACTCTTCCTACAACACCGTATCCTCATCCCGAAGAGAGGATAATTCTGGTAGTCACTATCCAGCCGAAGAGGAGTTTCGGTTCTGCACTGGACTTGATATGGACTGAGAGGTACAGATACCAAGACTTGCTCATTTTCAGGTTCTGGACACACCACATATGAAAGAAAGGAGGTTGTTTGTTGGGGAAAGACACAGGAAAGCTGTTTTAAAGCTGTCCACATGTGACACCTAAAAAAATAAGAGAACTTAACTCGTGCTTTAGAGGGGTAAACAGTTGTTGTTATGATCCCACTGAGCCTCTGTTCTAAAGGGCCACACAACATAACACATAATGGAACACTGTACAGTTAATATCACACTAAGACCCAGACATAACATTAACGGTGTACAGAACATATTGGACATACTCAAAGGGGCTGTTGATTATCTGCGGTCAACTGGTCTACCTGGTCAGGCTTGCTAAGATCACTCACCTGATCTAGGAAGAGTGTATGTGGTGAACCCCATCCCTCCCTTATCTGTGCTTTCTCTCCCCTCCACACACACACACACAATCGTGTTCCGATAAATGTAACGTATTTGTTGTCGATTTCAGCCTCTTGATCAGAATAGTGCCTTGAGGTTAGCCTCCAGCGGTTCTGTGTGCTTTCCCACCCTGTTAAGATAATTGCACTAATGATAATAATGATGTTATTAGGCCTCAAAGAGAATATCTCTCTCTCTCTCTCTCTCTCTCTCTCTCTCTCTCTCTCTCTCTCTCTCTCTCTCTCTCTCTCTCTTTCTCTTTTACTTTAACAGTGACAGGATACTGTATTTGCCATTTCAGATCATCCCAACCAGAGCTAACAATACCATCCTCAAGAACTCTTTTTTCTCATCGTGAAAAGGACTTTTTTCTTTCTACTCAACATCAAAAGTGAGCCGATAATTTGGGTGTCGACCTTCTTTAGACTGTTTTGTGCTTGGAAATATTTGAAATATTCATTATTCACAAAACATCATAAGACTGTTCATTCAACTGCACTGCCATGAACATCGTTATGACTTGAGACTGACGGCATACTCATGTAAATCAAGCCGCCATAACTTATAGCACAACTCCGTCGCTACTTTCTCATCGACTATTGACAATTGGTTAATGGTACTCCAATGGATGAGGACAGATAAATATTCACCCTACCATCAGTGACACAGCAATACCATCAAGTACTTGGGCTAGAGTCAACAGGTCAATACCAGAGGAGGTAGTGGCCAAGTGGATAGGGAAGTTATCCGATATCTGAAAGGAGGCGATAACTTTTTGCACTTATTTTGAGCCACCTTTTACCCATTTCAGTTCTTTAGTAAATTCGACCCATCCAGGCTTTTTGGCATATTTTCCTCAGACAGTGCATTGCTGTCCCTCCCACTCCACGTTATCATTGTTGGATATATCTTAACAGCACCTGATATTTCTCCATTCCTTAACCTTTTTACATTTTTTTTTCACCTCAGCCATTGCAATATTCTCAGGTACCAAATTCCTTCCATGTGAACCATTCAGTACGATCATATTTACCACCACCTCCTTCTTTCAGTACATCAGGTGTTCAAGTATTTCTCCTGTTTGCTTCATTGTGTTAGCATTATGCAATTTTCATCTATTATATTTTCACTCATTTCACTACGCATTAACCTCTCGACTATAGTGCCAATACATACACTAATATCGAAGACAATTTCCATCAAGAAGTTATAGCCACTGTAGTAGTCAGTGATGCAAGGGGAAGCTCATGCCATCAGTCTCAAAAATAATTTCTTACCTGCCACACACACGTCGCGCAGGTGTACCTTATATAGTCATTAATTTTATCTTCATTTCCTTCATGTCTCCAAGTTCTTAAGCATTTGTATTCTTTTTTGTACTAATTAAACTGTGTGTGTGTGTGTGTGTGTGTGTGTGTGTGTGTGTGTGTGTGTGTGTGTGTGTGTGTGTGTGTGTGTGTGTGTGTGTTATTGGCGCTCTCATATACTCAAGTGTCTAGATACTTTTTTTTTTTTTTTCGTTTTGACTTCCTATCAAGGTAATTTTTAAAAATCATCATCATCATCCCTACCTTTTTCTTACTTAAACAAACAAAAAATCAATAACTGGTGCGGTGTTTGCGTCCCTGGCCCGTATTAACGTCGTGTAAGTAAGTTCCGTAACACCTCTTCCTTAGCGATTTATTTTTGGATATGGCTGATTTATATATTTTTGCACGTTATTTAATGCAGCGTATGGCGATATAGGAAGGATTTATATAGCACAGAAGAGGACAGTAAGGTGTAATGAATAATAAGACACTTAGGCAAAGGTGTTAGGGAACTTCCTTTGTCCACACATCATGATATTTACTCTTACCTCTCATGCCTATGCCTTTTAGTCTGAGTTATGACTTGTTAAAATGGCTTTATATGTGACCTATCAATTTATGCCAACGGATAAACTGGTGTTATTTTTCCGGACATTACATATTGGGGAACTTCTTAGTGCAATGTACAGGAACGTTAATACTACTGATACAAATTATATGGGTGTTTGTAAGTACTTTGAATACATGGGTTTAGTAACCTATGTCAGTGTAAACATACATTGGTAACCTACAGATAAATAGATAGATAGACAGATGACCTAATAACTACGTCGTGATGATATACGGTACATTTGTGTCTTGGTTCCGTGTTGACTATTAAAGCATTCTTTTATAATTATTCCAAACTAATATGAGTTCAGTTTTATAATATCTCAGGAAGATACATAAAAGGGTAGATCGTTCGTTGATAATCGTTCGTCTCAAGAAGCATATTGAAAAAGTGTAAAGATTTCTGAGAACATCCCTCTCATAATTAACGCTGGTGCTCTGCCTAACACCTGCACTGGGATCAATGAGACGCATTATACCAGCATGAGATGCATTACACCAGCATGGTCGACGCTGACATGCATTATACCAGCATAGTCGACGCTGACATGCATTATACCAACATGGACGACGCTGACATGCATTATACCAGCATGGTCGATGCTGACATGTATTATACCAGCATGGTCGACGCTGACATGCATTATACCAGCATGGTGGACGCTGACATGCATTATACCAGCATGGTCGACGCTGACATGCATTATACCAGCATGGTCGACGCTGTGGTGCATTATACCAGCATGAGACGCATTATACCGGCCTAGTGGACGCTGAGACGCATTATACCAACATGGTGGACGCTGTGGTGCATTACACTAGCATGAAACGCATTATATCGGCCTAGTGGACGCTGAGACGCATTATACCAGCATGGTGGACGCTGAGACGCATTGTACCGTCATGTTGGACGCTGAGATGCATTATACCAGCATGGTGGACGCTGAGATGCATTATACAAGCATAGTGGTCACTGAGATGCATTATACTAGCATGGTGGTCACTGAGATGCATTATACCAGCATGGTGGTCACTGAGACCCATTATACCAGCATTGTGGACACTGAGACGCATTATATCAGCATGGTGGACACTGAGATGCATTATACCAGCATGGTGGACGCTGAGATGCATTATACCAGCATGGTGAACGCTGAGACGCATTATACCAGCATGGTGGACACTGAGATGCATTATACCAGCATGGTGAACGCTGAGATGCATTATACCAGCATGGTGGACGCTGAGATGCATTATACCAGCATGGTGGACACTGAGATGCATTATACCAGCATGGTGGACACTGAGATGCATTATACCAGCTTGGTGGACGCTGAGACGCATTATACCAGCATGGTGGACGCTGAGATGCATTATACCGGCATGGTGGACGCTGAGATGCATTATACCAGCATGGTGGACGCTGAGATGCATTATACCAGCATGGTGGACGCTGAGATGCATTATACCAGCATGGTGGACGCTTAGATGCATTATACCAGCATGGTGGACGCTTAGATGCATTATACCAGCATGGTGGACGCTGATGGTCTTGGATGAAGGGTATTGACAACCATGGTCGTTATCATGACCGACAGTGTTCCATTTTATAGACAGAAACTACTTTTGAACTATGTATATTTTTCAGTTCTTTTTATTGAACATTGTTGAGGCTAACTTCATATTTTATAATATATATTAGATGGTGAAATTTGCTGTGAAAGAAACATAAAAATCAAAGAATTACCTCAGTGTTACTGTGACAGATAATGTTTAGCAAATATACAGCACAATGAAGTAATTTTATGCTTCCACTTAGTTTTTTCTCCTCTGTAAGTTCAGTAGATATTATTATTATTATTATTATTATTATTATTATTATTATTATTATTATTTCTGAAATTCGCTTTCTGGTTATCCATCTAAGAATGTTACCACTTCGTAAGTGTGGGTAGCACTGTGAAGAAGAGAGGAATTGCTGAATAGAAACACCTAATGCATGGTTTTGCAATCAAAAATAATAATAATAATAATGATAATAACATTACTCCTCCTCCTCCATCTCCTCCTCCTCATCATCATCATCATCATCATCATCATCATCATCATCATCATCATCATCATCATCATCACAGAAAAAAATCGTTGCGGTCCGTCCTACTCCTAGTGTCCGCCTGTGAGTGATGTTCTCGTGTGGTTAGGAAGTTTACTAACACCTTCTCCTTACCGATTTATTTCTGATTAGCCCCGTTACTATATTCATGTATGTTAGTCAAGCAATCTATGTCGATATTACAAAGCTATAAGTAGCCAAAAAAAAAAAAAATAGTGACAGTTTGGAAAAATAAATTGCTAAGGAAATGGTGATAGGGAGCCTCCTTAACAGACGAGAATACAGGCCAAGTTTAGGAGGGTGACACTGAGGGTTATATTCTCTGTGGTTAAGGAAACTCCCTAACACCTCTTCCTTACCGATTTATATTTGGATACGGCTGGGTAATATCGTATTGTACGTTGTTTATGCAGAGTGTGGTGATATTAGAATGATTTAACACAGAAGAGAGCAGCAAGGTGTAATAAGCAAAATAAATCGCTTGGTAAGTGGTGTTAGGGACCCTCCTCAACTGACAAGAATAAGGACCAGAAAAACAGGAGTTAGGGATAAGAATTTAACCGGATATCGCTGAAAAAGAGACTCGCAAAACCGATCAGGAAATAATCTTTTCCCCTGATTCAAGAGAGAGAGAGAGAGAGAGAGAGAGAGAGTGGAACAACAATGGCACGAAAAAATGTATGGAAATGTAGATGAAAGGGATGCACTGAGGATTTCACAAAAGTGTACCATTATTATATATTACACGTTTCCTTTCTCGTCTGGTGTCTACAACTCTGATTCATGATGACCGGGTGTTGATGATGATGATGATGATGATGAAGATGATGAAAAAATACGAGGCACAAAAAGAATTACACTCTGATTTGCCCTGTCTTCATATACCTCACAAATTTTAAGAAAGCAGTGACACTTTACCACAACGAGCGTGAGTGTAGAATTATATCTCTTGAAAAAAAAAATCCTAGTTAATCTTGAGATCGAAAAAAAACTAGGATGAAGGAGGCGGGATACACTTAGACATCACCAGGAACTCCAGCAGAAACAGGATCAAGGAAGTGGACCAGCCGAGACCCAGCAGGAAGAAGGCTCCCTCCAGATGCTTCAGAGAGAGGAGTACCACTGACCTCTCCGGCGCTCTCTTTCGTATTCCTGCAGCTTGCTCCATCACGTAATTCTGCAGACACAGTGCATACCGTATTGTACTTTTTACGCGAAATACTGCCATGCTTAAAACAAAATAATTATCTGTCTCTCTATTTATCTCTCTATCTACCTATCTTTACCTATCTATAATTCAGCCAGTCAGTCAATCAGTCTATCTGTCTATCTATCTGTCTGTCAATATCTATACCTGTCTATCAATCAATCAGTCTATCTATCCATCTACCTTCTTCTTTCCACCTAACATCCAATCCTTTCTTGTCCTATCAGAAGCGTAGGGACTCTAGGCTAGGTTTATCAGTTCCGACAATGAAAGTGAAGGTAACCAGCCTCCCCCTCCTTTGAGTGGCATTAAGTGATCAATCAACCCACGGATATAAATTCTTACCATCAAGTGAAATGTCTTAATCCATTATAGTCCTTTCACCTTAACTTGACCCAGATTTTCATCCTTTTTCATGTAGATCCGCGGCACAATAAGGCAATGCAATGGCTCTACATCCCTTCCATAGCACTTTTCGGTGACTGGCATTATATTCTAGTGTTAATCTTGTGCCTCCTGTGGATGAGGAGATGACAGTTTTAGGCCAAGTTAGAGTTAAAGGGGTATAGACCAGATGTTGTCGTTTGCTCGTATAATTACCACCCAAGAGAGTAAATTCGCGGGTTACATTTGCTTTCTCGTTCGGTGCGGATTTACCTCAAGGCAGCTCTACGTCGAGTGAGTGGATGGTGAGCACTCCCATCTAGGGAAGAAATACAAACTGAATATAAACAAACTAAAATCTATCCCTTACCCAGTACCAGTGTTCAATAAGACCAGCATCCAACAAGCGACTGATGGCTTGGTCAAACTTGCTCTTCCACGGTGTGTTCTTGTGGAAATACCAGGAACAGCGACCAGGATACAGAACTTCCTTCAAGAGATACACCTCACCTGCCTGTGGGCCGTGGGGAGCTTAATGAGTGGGCACGTTATTCATTTCTCTCTCTCTCTCTCTCTCTCTCTCTCTCTCTCTCTCTCTCTCTCTCTCTCTCTCTCTCTCTCTCTCTCTCTCTCTCATAAATAAGTAGATAAATAAATAAATGCAAATGGGCGTATAAAACACCCTCTGGTCTCGTCATTTTTTCTTTTTTTACTGCCTATACAGCATTTAGAGTAGAAACCAGCCAAAACATTTTTCAGTGTGGATATTTTATAATCTGTGTTGATTTACAGATACCAAAACTTAATTTGAATATCAGAGGTGAAACAGACAGCATAAGAAAGGGTAACAAAGACGTCACAAGTTATAAGTGTAAAAACATCTACAAAATCTTATCACATACTTGTACTTTAGGTGAAAGACTAGAAGACGTGCTCACGAATGCATGAGATTTCCTCTCCATGGACAATATGGCTTCCTCTTCGCTATCAAAATAGTCTAGTTTGTCTCTCAGCTTCTTCATCACTGGGCTATTTACACTCAAGGACTCTTCCATGGCGCTGCCACGATAATATGTAGCCAGTCTTGAAGGAAATGGTGTCGGAATATGATTAATTCCTTCAGATGGATGATGCTTTTTCTTAAGCTAATTCATGTTACATTTAGATGAATTTTTGGCTAGGAAGGACTAGATATTGCCTTCTTAAACCCCTTAGCTACTAAGGGGACTCTACATGAAATAAAATCGCCTGGAGATAGCAAAAATAAACTAACGTCGTCGAAATGAAAGGATTAAAAGTTGCAGCTATGACGTGAAGTTTGGAGTAACTTCAACTGAACATGGGAGAAGCAGCAACTAATCCCGATCAGTCCAATGAGATTATTACATTATTCTTATCTTCTGTTCCTTTTATTTAATTTAAAATATTTTTCGAATTGGAGGGGTAATGGAGGGGTGAGATATAGCCTGTATTAGTTCTTTTCACATACAAAAAAATTTCTCCTAAGTTTAGTGACAAACTGATAAAACTGTTGTGGTAAAAACTTAATGAAAAGCATTAATACTATACCGTACTTGAAATGACTGTCAGCCAGCTGCCGCAGGGTGTGAAGACGTGAAGGATAGGAAGGGCTGGTGAAGATGACAGTCAGGTGGGAGGTGTAGCACACTCTGAAGACGAGGCAGCCAACGAACCACACCCCCAGAAAGATCTTGCCTCCCTGGCGTCGGGATATACTCAGCAGACTCTGGCCCAACATGGATTGCAGCAGACAGAACCAGGTCGTTGTCATCCCAGTCGGCCACATTCTCTTCTGTATTGCAGGGAATTACGTTATTGTGATGGTTCACTTGAGGATATAAAATGAAAACTTGTATTTCATATGAATTTACAGTATACATCGTTATGGATTACCTGGAATGATATAGAGACTATTGCCACTGCGAAAGAAACGACTAAACAAATCCACACAGTTGGAGTAAAGGGTCGGTGGACGTTCATCCATGCTGGCAACGGTTGTGGCACCGAGAGGGCAATACTGTAGCCATCTTCCCACCACACGGGTGAAGCATCAAAATATGTCATCCGATCAAAAGTCTGAAACAGGCAGTTCACTGTGAAATTTTTAGTTCTAGAATCAACCATCCCTAGAAGCCCAACCCAGGTTCCGTTCTCTAATGTTCCCCACTTCAAGTCAGGAGGCTCATCCGTTATGGTATAGGTGAAGCTTAGTGCTGATGACAGAGGCTTCAGCATCTCTTGTGACACACCAACAGCATGCTTGTCAGTTGATTTTCTTCGGTACAAATACAGTGTTCCTAACGGCCAAGATGCTATTTGAAAGTTGTATCCATCAAAGGATGGGAACCTGTCTATGAAGAGTGAGTGGAAGTGGGTGAAGTGGTGTGTGTGCCAGTGGCCAAGGAGGCGTGGCTTGGGTGAGGAGAAGGGCAGGAGAGTATAGACACGGGGCCGCCCCTGCGTCTCTCCGGTGATCAGCACCAGCCTCTCCACACCGCTGAATACGTCGTCACTCAGGATGGAGGCGTCATGGCCCGGCGCCAGGCTCAGCAGCAGCAGGTTAGTGGGCTTCCAGTGACGCCACAGTGACTGCAGCAGCTCCGGTTTGTGTGTGAGGAAGAGCACAATATGGAGCAAGGAGGTGACTGGCGGCCACAAACTCTGCTCCACACCCAGACTCATGGTGAGGTGTGGCGTGTGGCGCACCTCCTTTACACCCATTATTTTGAGTTGGACATCTTGTGGGAGGCCGGGGTCAAGGTGCAGCACCAGCGACCTGCCTCTCGCCGGCCCGGACACCACCTCACCCAGCACACCCACCTGCCTCTCCCACACACTCTCACCACAGGCCAAACCACTGTTATGATTACCGTCAACCACCGCACACCTCACCACTGTCACAAACACCAGGCAAAGGAAGGTGCAATGAAAACAGTCTGTCATTGCCCCTGGTGGAGTGACAGTACGTGCGTGCTGCAACACTCGCTGCTCCAGACTAACTTTTCTCTCTGCATGTTGTTGGATAGTTGTGTTCGTTACATGAACTAAATGTTTTAAATCAGTAATAACATTATACGTATTGCAAAGTTCACAGGAATTTCAGAGAGGTAATATGAGGGAAAATATATGTCGTGGGAATTACAAATCAGTCTCGAATTTTTCTCCATTTAAACTTATCCCCTTTCCATTTGAGTCATTGGATTACAGTTCCTTTAATGTTCATGACTTTGATTATAGACTACATAGCTCATTCCTTGTGCCCGAACACTAAAACGTACAACAGATGGCACATGCACTCACGCACCTCTCTCTCTCTCTCTCTCTCTCTCTCTCTCTCTCTCTCTCTCTCTCTCTCTCTCTCTCTCTCTCTCTCTCTCTCTCTCTCTCTCTCTCTCTCTCTCATTGGCATACG
>NC_137018.1:7333407-7370907 GCF_032717465.1 Coenobita brevimanus | reverse complement strand
GTACTTCTATCATAATCATCACCATAATTATGAGAGTGGTGAAATTTCCTTTAATCATAATCATCATCATCATCAGTGAGTGGTGAGTTCTTCCCTCATCATTACAATAATTTAGGTAGGCACGACATAAAAACATTTTTGTAATCCTAAATCATTGTCTCTGGATCCACTGTCTCTTGTCTTTACTTTCACTCAGTTCAATAATGCCTGAAAAGGAACAATTATCTAACATGTGTGGTGTTTGTTTGTATGTGAGGATCTGAAAGTAAAACTGCATGTGTGTGTGTGTGTGTGTGTGTGTGTGTGTGTGTGTGTGTGTGTGTGTGTGTGTGTGTGTGTGTGTGTGTGACTAGATTATCTGTCGCGGTCTCTTTCGGGCGATTCCTACCAGACCAAGAGTGGGAGTAGATACACTTGCTGGAATCAAATTGCCACAGGGAATGTTAGCAGCAACAAAACAACAACAACAGCTACTACTACTACTACTACTACTACTACAACTACAATAGCACCAGCAACAACAACAACTACAACAGCAGCAACAACAACAACGACTACAACAACAATAGCATTAAGCTCAGAACGCTATTTTCACATTATCTATGCAGAGTATGGCGACATTGGAAGGGTATTTGTAACACAGAAGAGGGTAGTAATGTGTAAAAAGCAAATTAAATCGATTAGGAATAGGTGTTAGGGAGCTTCCTTAACCGACGAGAATACGAATCCTGGAGCAATATTTTTCTTGCACTGGGACACTCAATTGCCATCTTTTCCATGCCGTTTTACTTTTTACTCTTTTCACTCTTACTTGGCCCAGATTTTTGCCTTCTTGAAGCTTATTTCACACACCTCGGTGGCAGGAAAAAACAATAGTACGGCTCTTAAGTTCTTTCCATGGCACTTCTTCGTGACTAGCATCATATTCTACAGCTAATCATCTGACACTAGGTTTTTTTTTCATGGCACTTCTTCGTGACTAGCACCATATTCTAATGTTAATCTACTGCTACACCTCAGCATTCATGATGGAGGGATGGAAATCTTAAGCCAATTTAAAGCAAAAATAGTACAGGTAGCAATGCTTCGATTTCTTAATAACGTTCGTAGCATAAAAAGGATTCTGAGGCCTGATATGCAAAATTTAACTGATTACGAAGGAGTGCAAGAAAGTCTCCACATCCGACGTAAATAAGATTCTTGGACTTCTGCCAGGCTAGTCGGTGGGGCAGGTTCACGAGGCAGGCAAGATGGGGGAATATGGCGGGAGCGATCTACGTGAAGGAGATATGTGGAAAAGAGAGACACAACGGAGAATAGAGCAGCCCGAGTGGAAGATGGAAAGTAAGAATTGCAAGGAATTTATGAGGGAACGTAAATCCAGAGGGAATGTGAAAGAGGAAAAATAAGAGGAAATAAAAGAGGGGCAGTGGAAAATAATGAAGGGATCCCTGGCACTGTTTGATGGAGAGGGAATATAAAAGAAAAGAAAGAAAAAGAGAGGAATGTGAAAGATGGAAAGCTTTAGTTTTAATAAGTAAGAGAGAAAAGACGAATGACTGGCAGCAAAAGAGAAAGCAACAGCTGAATGCAACAAGACCCTAGCATAGAAGACGGTAAAGGGAAAAAAAATCAGTAGGGAAAAGAAAGCCAAACAAAAAGATGAAAATTAAGTATTAAGGATTTTTAAAAAGAAACCACAGAATTGAAAGCAAGAAAACAGAAAGTCGAAGCGGGAAACAGCCATCTCTAGCAAAATATGGAAGAATGTCGATGGAGAAATTATACAGAAAACAAGAAACGTAAGAGAAAGCCGAAGAAATGTATGAGAGAAGTACAAGTGGGTGGGGTAAGGCAGGGTCCAGAAGGCAAGAAAGAAAGAGGAAAGAATGTGGGAATAGGAGAACTCTTCAGCACCATGCCCCTGACACACCATTAATACGCCATTCAAGCCTCCGAGTCCCGGCTCCGCCTCATAGCTTCACCTTCACACACAAAGTTTCATAATTACCTATCACGCAGAGTCAATTCGAAAGCTGTCAAGTTAAAAAGGGGGAGCCAGTCCCTCCATACACTTGGTACAAAATTCGTCCCACCAGTTCGATCCCTTCTTAGTTCCCTCTCCTCATCGGCCTCCATACCTCTCTTTCCTACACACACACTTACCATATCTATCCACCTTCTTGGCCTACCATGCCTCCTCCCACCTTCAAATTCCCCCAAATCACATTTTCACCACCCTATTTATGTCCGTTCTCTCCGTATGTCCATTCCATCTAAGCACAGAAAGTAAGGAGGAAAAAAAAAAACAGATTTAGTAAATGGTAAAAAGAAAAAGAGGACCTTGGAAAAACAGAGCAAAAATGGGAGAAAGGCTCAGCCGGCGTGGAAAGAAGAAAGTAACAGTCAGAAGAGGTAATATACGAGAAAATGTGAATGCAAAAAGAGAGATAAGAAAAAGAGAGGAGGGATGTGAGTGACGGAGGGCGAGTTTTAGTGTGACAAAGATGTGCCTCGCCTCTGACAAAGCGGTCCGGAGTTTTTCTTAAATTTCTTGACTTGGAACTTCAGTGGCTGTGTTCTTTGGCCCTCTTAGAAAATATGAATTCCACTTTGAGAGCTTAGAAGTGTCCCTCTTTGTGCCACTCTTGTTAGGGTGTTGGGAGGGTGCTGGAAGTTGGTGGTGTGGCGTGTGAGGTATAGAGTGACTGTGGTAATGGTGGTGGTGGTGGTGGTGGTGTATGGTAATGGTGGTAGTTTTTGGAATGTCGTGGTGTATAAGCAGTGGTAGTAGATATGGTAGTGATGGTGGTGTATGGCAGTGATGGTATTTTGCGATTGCTTTAGTGTATAAGTGGTGGTAGTACTTGTGGTAGGGGTGGTTGCACATGGTATTTGGTGGTAGTATGGGTATGGTGTGGTGCATAAGTAATGGTAGTAGCTGCGGTAGTGGTGGTTGGATGGTAATAGTATGAGTCCGTTGATTTTACTGGTTTAATTTTTGCTGTTGTGGTATAAAGGGCTGGTAGTTGTGGTAGTGCTGATAAATGGTGATGGTGGTAGCTTGTTTGTGTGGTAGACGGCGTGGTAGTACAAATAGTGGTAGTAGTAGTGGCGATGTGGTACGGCTGAGGTGGTAGTTTTGTCTGTTTACTATTGTTTTTTTTTTTTGCTTTGTGTAGTTGTGGTAGTTGTGGTAGTGGTCGAGGTGTATGGTAATGCTGGAAGTAACTAGTTCACTTTTCATCCTGGTTACTGTTTTTATTATTAGTGGTATATCTTGTGGTAGTGGTGGTAGTGTATGGTTATGGTGGTAGTTTGGTAGTTTAGTATTTTTATTTAGTTCCAGTCGTGGTTTGTGTTGTAAAAAGAATGGTAGTGGTTGTGGTAGTAGTGATGATAGTGGTCGTCGTGATGGTGGCGTGTAGTAATGGTGGTTTGGATGGTTTGTGATGGTGGTTTTGGCATGATGTCATATTTATTTCACTCATGGTAGTAGTTGTAGTAGGAGTAGTAGGAGTAGTAGAAGAAGAAGTAGTAGTAGCTGTTGCAAATCTAGGCTCATCTGAACGTGAACTCAGTGGACTGCAGGCTAAAGTTGTTCTCCTCTTGCAGTCCGTCATCTTCCTTTTGGGAGGGCTAGAGAAGGAGTTGAGGGACGTTTGTATAACCAGGTAGTGGACCCGCCTCGTCATGTCGGTGCTGCCACGTGAAGGCGTCCCTCTCCAGTAGTGGTGGTGGTGGTGGTGGTGGTGGTGGTGGTGTGGTAATGGTGTTGCTATTGTTGGTGTTGGAAGTTGGCTTGCGTTGTGGTGTTTATGGAAATGGTAGTAGTTGTGGTAGTGGTGGTGGTATATAGTAATGGTGGCAGTTTGGGTATGCTGCTGTCACTGTTGTTTTAGCTGTGGTGTGTGTGTGTGTGTGTGTGTGTGTGTGTGTGTGTGTGTGTGTGTGTGTGTGTGTGCAGTCTGAATATTAATAGAATTTGTGGTACTGGTGGGAGTTTGCTGGTATTACTCATGCCCTAATTATGCTGAGTCTAGTTTAAATTCTATACTCTGTTCACATTACCTTGGCCTAAAATGATCATCCCTCCATGTTCATTGCTGGGATATAACAGTAGATTAAAACTAGAATATGATGCTAGTCACGAAGGAGTGCTACAGAAAGGATAGGAGCCACGGTACTCTCTTTTTTCTGCTTCTGAGCTACGTGAAGTAAGCTGCAAAACGATGGAAATCTGAGCCAAGTTATAGTGAATGAAGTATAGCAGCAGTTGTGGCAGGAGTGACATTTGGTAATAATAGTAGGTTAGTTATTATGGTGTTATTTATGGTTATAGTTATAGCTTAAAGGTGATGGTGTAACTTTTTTGGTCTGGTTGTGGTATGTATGGTATGTGTAGTAGTGGTAGTCGTGGTTTGCGTGGTATAAGTGGTAGTGGTAGTTGTGGTAGTAGTGTTGGTGTATGTAGTTTTATGGTAATGGTGGTAGTTTGAGTGCGCTGACGAGACAGCCACGACATGTGACCATTGATTGCTTCTAAATGGAATGCTCTCTCTCTCTCTCTCTCTCTCTCTCTCTCTCTCTCTCTC
This sequence comes from Coenobita brevimanus, assembly GCF_032717465.1. Classification (NCBI taxonomy): domain Eukaryota; kingdom Metazoa; phylum Arthropoda; class Malacostraca; order Decapoda; family Coenobitidae; genus Coenobita; species Coenobita brevimanus. The sequence continues at coordinate 7,366,312 of NC_137018.1, read as the reverse complement.
TCTCTCTCTCTCTCTCTCTCTCTCTCTCTCTCTCTCTCTTCGGAACTAGTAACCCCTTCAGTGCGATGACAACTTCGATACGAACTGAAAATCGATGTGTCGTCTGGGAAGGTGTGGATTGTTGGAAGGATATGGATTAAAAGAGGTGAAGGCAGAGTGTGTAATGAGAGTGATCTGGGAGGGTATGGAGTGGCCTGGGAGAGTACTGAGTGGTCTGGCAAGGTACTGAGCGGTCTGGCAGGGTATGAAGTGTGTGTGTGTGTGTGTGTATGGAGTGGTCTAGGAGAGTATGGGCTATTTGTCATGGTAGGGCGTGTAGTCTGGAAATGTGTGGAGTAGAGTGGCGTCATGTGGATCTCTAGGTGGAGCTAGAGGTGGATTTGGCCCATCTGTCTTGAGCGTAAAAGATCTCTTCTGATTTCTTCGTTTCCCTTTTTCGAGCAGAAGGATGGAGTGAGGGGGAGAGTTGAGGGGAGGAGGGCTAGGGGTGGAAGGGAGGGGAGGGAGAGGTTGGACTGATGGTTGTGTAGCTCTTCTCGTGTGTGTGTGTGTGTGTGTGTGTGTGTGTGTGTGTGTGTGTGTGTGTGTGTGTGTGTGTGTGTGTGTGTGTGTGTGTGTGTGTGTGTGTGTGTGTGTGTGTGTGTGTGTGTGTGTGTGTGTGTGTGTGTGTGTGTGTGTTACGAAATCCTCACAATGATTTTAGAGTACAATATTCCTACTCTGAATATCATTTGCTAACCCTGTAATGGTCGAGACAACTCAAGCACTGTATTTTCGGCAAACCTAGACTATGAATTCAGCTGAGAGTGAACCAAAGGACCATGAGAGTATTAATAATTGTACCACAACCCTCTCATCTTCGGGGCAACTCTAGATTGTATGCCAAGTAACCCAGGTCAATGTGTGGTCCTTAGAGTGTCATTGGAGCCTCAGCGTAATGAAGGAGACTGACATTTACTCTGTTAATTAGTGCTTTATTTATAACTGTTATGGTAGGCTTGGTTACAGTGTCGCTTTTTGGTGTATATGGCAAACTTTATTAGAAAATTTTACTTCTTCATAAGCTATATAATATGCTGCATCGGTGGCAAGAATGAGATGATAAAGACGGGATAGTATTAAAGGTGCTAAGTATGTATTTAGTAAAGGAGCGTCACTCTGAAAGTACTTAATGAACAGGAAAGCAAAAGCATATATAGAAGAAATAAAATAACGCAAAGTGAGCATGTCCTGTGCTTAAAAATGAGAGAGAGAGAGAGAGAGAGAGAGAGAGAGAGAGAGAGAGAGAGAGAGAGAGAGAGGTTCAGCTGGAAAACTTATGTGCCCAAGAATTCATGAGTTATAACTGTCATTTGCCAAGATGATGAAGTACATTGTCAGGATCTCGCTTCTTGTGTGTGTGTGTGTGTGTATGTGTGTGTGTGTGTGTGTGTGTGTGTGTGTGTGTGTGTGTGTGTGTGTGTGTGTGTGTGTGTGTGTGTGTGTGTGTGTGTGTGTGTGTGTGTGTGTGTGTGTGTGTGTGTGTGTGTGTGTGTGTGTGTGTGTGTGTGTGTGTGTGTGTGTGTGTGTGGATCTCGCCCACTGAAATTGTAAGAAAGAGAATGTATTTAGGATGATGATGAAGATGATGATGATAATGTTGACAATGACGACAGTGATGGTGATGATGATGATTCGTGTGTGTGTGTGTGTGTGTGTGTGTGTGTGTGTGTGTGTGTGTGTGTGTGTGTGTGACTTTTAAAGTAGTGAGAATTCTATGCGTGTCTGCTTATAGTATTCGACGAAGACACTTCAGTACGATGACGTTTCTGTTATGTTATTCCCTCTAGATGTGTTTATTTTGGCTCAAGACAGCAACCTAGAAATTAAGGAACTATGCAAGGATGAGTCTAGTTCCTTCAGTTCGATAAATAAACGCTTAGTTGAATAAAAATTGTCTTGGGAGATGGAAGGATAGAATTTGAATAACATGCTCGGACTGATGGGGCTGACTAAGGCGTAAATTATCATCATCAACATCGTCATCATCATCACTTTCATCATCAGCAACAGCAAGTACATCAATATCATCACAACCATCATCATCAAGAGCAACAGCAACAGCACCTTCATCATCATCACCACCTTCATCATCATCATCACCTTCATCATCAACAGCCACTTACTATCCCTATCTAATGATGAGGCGAGGCGAGGTCCGGCAAACAAGGAAAGGGAAAGCACGAAAGAGGGAGAACTATCAGCATCATATATAGTGAACAATATCCTCGGAAAATACACATCAAAAACAAACCACGATAAATAAGGAAGTACAATTTTCCCCGCCAGACTGGGCTATTGATAAAGGTGGAAGGGACGAGGAATGTGAGGACTGCGAAGAGAGGCGAGGGAGAGTGATGTGGAGATGTGTTACCTCGATGGGGAGGTGGGAGCTGGGGGAGGAAGTAGGAGGGTAGGAAGAGGAAGAGGAAGTGGTATTTTGGGGAGGGAGAGAAGTGCGAGGGGGAAGGCTGGGCAGGGGAAGGTAAAAGAGTAGAAGGAAGTCGTAGATGAGAGGGTAGAGGAGAGCAGCTGGAGCCAAGACTGAAAAGAAGTAGTTGGGAAAGAAAAGAAAAAGGGTAAGTAGATGGAGAGTATTAGCAGTATGAGAGAAAAGAACAGAAAAGAGTTGAGAGAGGAGACGAAAAGGATAAACAGAGTGGAGATGAGAGGAGTAGATGAGGGAAAACTAAAGAGGAGTGAGTGGTAAAGGAAAAGTAAGGGGTACGTGAAGAGGAAGGGAAAGAGGTGCAAAGGATAATATTGGAAAAAGAATAGGTGGGAAGAGAGAAGGACTGATGGGAGGGGAGGAGAAAAAGATTGCTGTAGAGGATTAAGTGGGAGAGAAGAGGAAATAGTGCATGATGGAAGAGAGAAGAAGAGATGATTGATGAAGAGAAGAGTGGACTAGTAGGTGAGAAAAGACATAAACGTGGAGCAGAGTACGGTATTGTAGAATGGAGGGATGAATGGAAAACTAGAGAAGAATGACAATAAGTGGGAGAAGAGTGAAGAGAATCCTACCTAACTCTATTTTTATTTAGCAGGGAGGGTCAAAATAATGATGATGATGATGATGATGATAATGATGATTGTATTTCCTACATATCAGTTTCATCCCAGAACATATATCCACGTAACCAGCGTCTATGTGTGTCACGGGGTTTTTATAATAGATCTGTAATTTTGATATAAATGGTTAAATATTATTTAAATTGATATTTATATTCAATAATATTGAAGCGCAGAGACAATGATTGTCTTGCTACATCAAGCAACGATTACTTTACGCTGGCTTGTGCACGATTCTCTAAGAACGAGAATTTATAAACTTTCTCAACAGTACACAGCAGAGACTAATTACTCACAATTGCTGAATTACTGTACTGTTAGCCTCTGGAGAAAGTTACATCACCCCTGACAATAAATAACTAATACTAATAATAATAACATCAGGTTCTTGCTGATGCATTAACTCCTGGCACAACGGATTTTAAGTTAATACAACAAGACTGGTCTAAGTACCAGTTATGAAAGCAAACGTTTATGCAAGCTAGGAGCTATATGGAAAATAAGCTTAATTATGGAGAAATGAAACAAGATTTTTACTCTACATTAAGCTCAAGAAATAGAACTGTTAAATTTATTAATTACAAAAACAAATTTAACATTACATTTCAAATCAAATTAAATGAGGCACACTCGCTCACTCACACAGAAGCTAAATACTTACGCCTAGGAAAAACACCTTAACTAAACTCTTAAGACTACAAAATACACAAAGGAAATACTAGTCAATGAATGCGGTGTATCACCCAAAGCTGGAGAACTAAAGGTGGGAGCTTGGAGAAACTGTAAGTGGAGTTTGGGTACTAGCTGACCTCTCGCACTGCTGCACAGGTCCTGTCTCCCGTCACAGCAAACACTAAACTGAATTCAAATAATGCATAAGCAGTACGCACAGGCCACCGGAAGAAGGCGTGGCTAACGGTTGAATGAAGCAGAGGCAAACGATAAAGAAATAATTGTATCGCTCAGTAGCGCACTTAGTGACGTGCATTAAATCGGTCACTTTTTGAAAACGGTGACGAATTATTTGAAAAGTATACCCCGAAATGGAGAGAGAAACGGTTAACTGAGCGATACACAGTGAGTTTTCCACTAATAGTTCGTGGCTTCTCACAAAAAAGGAAATGTCGCGAATTGATTCGTGACATTACGCCCATGAAAATTAAATCTTTCTTCCTTCAGAAGAAAGATTTCAATATACATACATATAAATCCTAACTCAGTCACACAAGATTCACACTGTGGTGTGTGTGCTATCCTGCTACAGGAGAAAGTCGCAGTCGTCAGTGAGCGAAAAAAACCTCGTATTTACGTTAATAGAAGCAAGCTTGAGGGAAAAACTCCGTGACGACGGTGAAAATCCTGTACTCAGGTCAAACTGAGCGAAAATTCGCTACATTTACACTGACAACTAATTGTTGTGTAGCGTGGTGTATGTAATACGCGGTGTAGGTGTGACAGTTGTAGTGTAACTGTACCTACGTGTAAAATGACACAGTAAATAATATATGGCAACGACGAAGGCAGAGGAGAAGAGGCGGCAGCGTGCGGCAGACGATCAGCTGGCCCGCACAGCAAAACTGCTACACCCATTGCTGAACCTGCAAAACCAATTAAGGTGGAGCATCAAAAGTGTCAATGAGACAAAATTCTTATTATGTTACAATTACTCTCTCTGGCTAGCAATCAGTACATGCTATGAAAAGTACACTCGAGGTCGCCATTAATTTTAGCACACGATTATGGTCGGCCAGTTGAGAATCCCTGTGCAAACTCGGGTCTTCCATAGCCTCGAACTGCACACGGGTCCTCAACCTGTGCCTTAACCTACAGTTCTTATATTAATATCGGAGAGCTGAGAATCCTTGTGCAAACTTGGGTCTTCCATAGCCTCAAGTCGCCTCTGCAGAGTTCTCACTTCCCCCTTAACCTACAATACAATACTTATATTAGTACCGGAAAGCTGAGAATCCTTGTGCAAACTTGGGTCTTCCATAGCCTCAAGTCGCCTCTGCGGAGTTCTCTCTCGAACTTCCCCCTTAACCTACAATACTATACTTATATTAGTATCGGGAGCAGAGAATCCTATGCAAACTTGGGTCTTCCATAGCCTCAAGTCGCCTCTGCGGAGTTCTCTCTCGAACTTCCCCCTTAACCTACAGTACTTCTATTAGTACTGGGAAGCTGAGAATCCTTATGCAAACTTGGGTCTTCCATAGCCTCAAGTCGCCTCTGCGGAGTTCTCTCTCGAACTTCCCCCTTAACCTACAGTACTTCTATTAGTACCGGGAAGCTGAGAATCCTTATGCAAACTTGGGTCTTCCATAGCCTCAAGTCGCCTCTCAACTTCCCCCTTAACTTACGGTACATAATATGTATGTACAGGCCCTGGACATAATGTGTCCTGTGGGGCCAATGGGCGAGACGTCAGGTCTGCACCCACTTCACCACTACCCTGTCTCTCAACTGACTCAGAGATTACAGGTGTAGTTACAAATGGCACAGGAAGGGCATGTCCCTGATTAGTGGTGATACTTTGGCACACACTGCAGGAACGGACAAAACTGTCTATGTCTCGTCCCATCCCTGGCCAGAAAAAGTCAGCTCGGATACGGCCCTGGGTCTTCCTTTTGCCCAGGTGACCTCCTGAAGCTGGACAATGACCCCATTGTAACACTGCTGGGCGGTACTTGGCGGGAACGACAAACTGCAGTCGAACCTCGCCCTCGGGTGTTCGTGACTCACGGTAGAGCCGTCCTTGTTTGCGAAGGAACTTGGCTCGACCTCCCCGTGAATACTTAATCACTCGACCCTTTTGTTTATTCCGCACGGCAGCAAGTGTCGGGTCAGAATGTTGTTCTTGTACAACAAGTTGACTGCACATCAGATCTTGCGGCGATTCAATGATCACTGGGGTGACACAGTCTGGAGCCTCAGTCATGGCTCGTGTTACCGCAGCAGCCGAAGTCTGAGTAGCGTCATCATCAGAGCAACTATCCTTGACTCCTTGAATATTGCCTACTATTAAGTCAAATAGAGGCTCTGGCATGACAACTGCAAGTGTCGTACCAGTATAAAATGGAGATGCCACCTGGATACATGCCTCAGGGAACAATCTCACTGATCCATCAATAAGCTTTGCATGGATCTGTCGACCTGTATACTGCTCAGGCCGAACTAAACTCTGCTTAACAGAGCAACCTGAGGAACCATTGTCTCTCAGGACCTTCACAGGAATGCCTCCCACAAACCCTTGCTGAACAAGGAAGGTACTGTCACCTGTGGGAGGGCCTGTGGAGGAAGCAGCTAGCCACTCATGAGGCTGCTGAATTGATGCGGCGAACATTGTGCCTTGAGAATTACATACTTGGGAAGATGGAACATTGGCCATCTGTGGAGGGGGGTTCACTGTCACTGTGGAACTAGTGAACTGTGGGGAAGTACCCACACTGGTAGGGACGTGACCACCAGGCTGCTGCTGAGGAATGAAGGCTGCATTTGCTTCCTGCCTCTTTTGAGCTGGTGGCGAAAAAGTTTGTCCCGACGGTCGGTTGCGTGGCTGATACTGCTGTTGGTTAGGGTACTTGTTGTACCTCTTCCACTCAGGTTTCTGAGTGTTTTGCCCCTGGTCCTTCCACTGCGGTTTTGGACCTTGGCCATTACTCTGAGAATGGCCTTGGTGCTGGGATTCAGTCTGAGACGGCTTCCCAGACTTGGCAGTATCTTTTCTGCTCCAGGTGTTTTGCTTACGAGCTTGATACCCGTATGCAGTAAAGAATGCGTCAGCCTTCTCTGCCATTTGGCTGGCATCTTTCACCTGGCAGATCTTAAGCTGTGCTATGAGCTCAGCAGGCCACGACCTCTCTAGCTGTGTACGCAGCATAAGGTCAATTATCCCCTCACGCGTGGAAGGAGGTTTCATCTTTCTCCATCCACTCATTTAAGTAAGCTGTGAGACGATCAAGGAACTGAACAGCTGTCTCCTTGTCTTGGAGACGAGCTCGCATGAACTGAACTTTGGCGTCGTCTACTGTGAGACCATACGCCTTAATGAGTGCAGCTTTCATCATCTCATATGTGAGATTGTCTCCACGAATTCTGTGGAGAATATCGAGGGCAGGGCCCTCAAATAGGCTAAGAAACTGAAGCCGCTTAGCTGCCTCATCCAGTTGATATAAGTCTGCCATGTCCTCAAAACGAGCTATGTACGGCTCGATTCGCTCGCTTTCCTTGTATGAAGGAAGCTTGATGCGTGGGGTCGCCAGGACATGTGCAGGGAGAACGCTCGTGGAGCTTTGACCAACTGCACCAGACGTGTCTGAAGCCAAGGAATCTCGCTTGAGCTTCAGCACTTCAAGTTCATGTTCTCGTTCTTTGTCTCGTTGTTCACGCTCGTATTCGCGCTGTTCTCGCTCTTTTTCTAACTCGAGCTCGCGTTGTTTCTGCTCGTATTCGCGCTGTTTCTCACGCTGCTCTTGTTCATAAGCACGCTCTCTTTCACGTTCCTCACGCTGTTCTCGCTCGTATTCGCGCTGTTCTCGCTCGCATTCGCGCTGAATCCTACGCTCTTCACGAGCATCTTTCTCACGTTCTTGCTCGTAATTGAACCGTGAGAGAACGTAACTCTGTATTTTCTCTGGGTCTGTGAGACCAATATCTTTGGCTTCCTGTACATATACAGCTGTAGCCATGGCGCTAATTTATTAAGCAACCCGAAATTGAGCACTGACTGCTTAGCGACGAATACTAATAAACACAAGTAAAGAATACAGACACAAGCTAGTGGTGACCAGTCTTATCTAGTTAACTGGCAAAGAATAAATCAAAAATGTAAATGACTGGGAAGACTCAATAATAAACACAATGGGTACGGCGACTTCCCAGGAGCGAATAAAATCGTCTGGCGTTACCAAGAATAAACTAGAGTTAAGTACTCTATTGATTAATAAAGCAAAATTCACTTGCTAAATTAAGGGTAAACACCAGTAAGCTTGTGCCTATAAACTTTAATGATAAATACCTAAATATGAATGAGTGAGCACTATCTCGTGAATAGCTTTAGAGCTAGGAGTTAATATCCTGGAATGAGGTCGCCAATTGTCACGGGGTTTTTATAATAGATCTGTAATTTTGATATAAATGGTTAAATATTATTTAAATTGATATTTATATTCAATAATATTGAAGCGCAGAGACAATGATTGTCTTGCTACATCAAGCAACGATTACTTTACGCTGGCTTGTGCACGATTCTCTAAGAACGAGAATTTATAAACTTTCTCAACAGTACACAGCAGAGACTAATTACTCACAATTGCTGAATTACTGTACTGTTAGCCTCTGGAGAAAGTTACATCACCCCTGACAATAAATAACTAATACTAATAATAATAACATCAGGTTCTTGCTGATGCATTAACTCCTGGCACAACGGATTTTAAGTTAATACAACAAGACTGGTCTAAGTACCAGTTATGAAAGCAAACGTTTATGCAAGCTAGGAGCTATATGGAAAATAAGCTTAATTATGGAGAAATGAAACAAGATTTTTACTCTACATTAAGCTCAAGAAATAGAACTGTTAAATTTATTAATTACAAAAACAAATTTAACATTACATTTCAAATCAAATTAAATGAGACGCACTCGCTCACTCACACAGAAGCTAAATACTTACGCCTAGGAAAAACACCTTAACTAAACTCTTAAGACTACAAAATACACAAAGGAAATACTAGTCAATGAATGCGGTGTATCACCCAAAGCTGGAGAACTAAAGGTGGGAGCTTGGAGAAACTGTAAGTGGAGTTTGGGTACTAGCTGACCTCTCGCACTGCTGCACAGGTCCTGTCTCCGTCACAGCAAACACTAAACTGAATTCAAATAATGCATAAGCAGTACGCACAGGCCACCGGAAGAAGGCGTGGCTAACGGTTGAATGAAGCAGAGGCAAACGATAAAGAAATAATTGTATCGCTCAGTAGCGCACTTAGTGACGTGCATTAAATCGGTCACTTTTTGAAAACGGTGACGAATTATTTGAAAAGTATACCCCGAAATGGAGAGAGAAACGGTTAACTGAGCGATACACAGTGAGTTTTCCACTAATAGTTCGTGGCTTCTCACAAAAAGGAAATGTCGCGAATTGATTCGTGACAATGTGTCCTGGTAGCCTGTCTCATTACGCCCACCTCTCGCCAAAAATCATCACTCTCGGTTTACTGTGAACTTGTGTAATTTTCCCTCGTCATTTTCAGCACGCAAGCAAAACGCGAGAGTTAATAGCTTCATATTTAGGGAAACGCGGCACTTAATTATCACAATGGCTGACTAGGATAAATAATATGATTTGTGTGATATATCAGCAACAGTATAATCAATCTGCCTGTGACAATCCACAATTAAGCAGATGAATTACCCAGCGTTCCCTCCTCTGGTTTGTTGGTGTCTAGCTTGTTTTGTCTGTGCCCTTCTTATTTGCGGATATTTTCAACGTATTTCTGTTCTTTCCTGCTTCTTCTCTCTCTATCATCTCCATCTTCTTCCTCTCTCGTCTCGATCCTCTTCCTGTTTCTTCTTCAAATGCTTCGTCTCCTATCTTCATCTTCTTCTCTTGTCTTCCTCATCCTCTCATCATCATCTTCTCTTATCTCCATCTTCTTCCCCTCTTATCTTTGTCTTCTTCCTCTCCTATCTTTGTCTTCTTCCTCTGTATATCTTTATCTTCCTCTCTTGTCACCCACAACTTCCTCTTCTATCTCCACCTCCCTCTACCCTTATCATCTTTTTCCCCCATTTAACCATCTTCTTTCTTTCCTATCTCCATCTTCTTACCTTTCATTTCCATCTTCCTCTTTCATAGCCATTTTCTTGCCTTCACTGCACCTCTGATATTATGTTGTTCATTTACCCTGTCTAATTCTTACCTATCCTTCAAAAAAAAAAAAAAAAAATCTCCATGCCAATTTTACCTCTCATTTTCACTCTGTTTTTTCATTATTTCTCCTGCTTTGATTATTCCTTTGTCCATGAAATTCCACTTCTTCTTTTCCTACCCTATGGTGATCCCTTTCCCTCTCCTTATCCAAAGAGTCCTTGTGTTATATCGAGCATATTTTTATCCACATGTTAGCACTGATATATTAATGCCTTACCTCGGATTCCACTTTCCATTACGTAACGCAATAATGTATGTATAAAATTTGTCAGACAGGATAACAGATGGAGTATACAGTTTTGCCTGAAACTTAATTGTTTGTGAAAAGATGGTCAATTAATTAAATCGGTGTCAGACAGTATATTCATTTTTGGTACCTTACTCAATTCTTATATTATCTATTTTAGGAAGTGATTGTCCCCTTCCCCTTCGCCTGCTCTCAAAATAATGATAATAATAATAATAATAATAATAATAATAATAATAACAATAATAATAATAATGAAGATGAATGTTATTTTCATTATTATCATTACAATTTTTATTTTTATTACTATTACTATTATTATTATTATTATTATTTTTATTATTATTATTATTATTATTATTATTATTATTATTATTATTATTATTATTATTACGGTATTATTATTAATGGGGCTTAACTTTATCTGCTTACCCTTCAGTACGTACATATTCTATTTTGTACGAGCTTCTTCCCGCTGATTTATTTCAGATAGACAGAATTAGACAGTAGCCTTTTATTTAGCCTCATAATTTACAGAGAACCTTCCTTAGTAAAATAATATTAAAATCAATTTGTTGGTATAGTCTTTTCATTCCTACTTGATCTAAATTTTTGTTTTTTTGTTCAGTGGCAGAGGAAGATAATGCTTCATCTCTGCATCTTTTCTATTGCACTTCTTCGTGACTAGCATCATAGTGTAGCATTTATCGATTATTACAACTCAGCATTTGAGAGAGAGAGAGAGAGAGAGAGAGAGAGAGAGAGAGAGAGAGAGAGAGAGATCAATTTTAAGCCAAGTTAGAGTAAAAAGAGAACAGGTGCAAGAAATGAAAATATGTTGACAGTGTGAGACAAAGGTGTTCAAGGAAAGTACGTACAGACACACAAATTTCTTCCCAAAGCTTGAACGAAAACCTGACGGAAGAATCGAAACATCTGAAACACGCACGGATGGAGATACGGTTTTCACTGCCCTTCGCCAGATGTAAATTTTCTCAACACGGAATTAAGAGTGAGTTGTTTCTTTGTACAGCCTTGAGCAAGAGTAACCCAACACCCCTTCAATAACGAGTGGAATATTATCGTGAGTCCTGTGTTAATCTAAGCCCAATTTTGTGATGTCTAGGCTGTGGTGGTCGGCAGGCTTGGTGATGACAAGGCCTCTCACTCCTGGCGGTGGTGGTGATGGCGGTGATGGAGGCCGCTAAGTGCCTCTCTCACAAGCTTTATGTTGATATTGACAGGTTTTTTGGATATTTTAGGGGTGTCTATGATAGTCTCTCTCTCTCTCTCTCTCTCTCTCTCTCTCTCTCTCTCTCTCTCTCTCTCTCTCTCTCTCTCTCTCTCTCTCTCTCCGTCCACAAGCATATAGACGTGAGAGTGACTGATTTTCTCCCATCCACCCACATGCGTTATCAGTATTACTATTAATTCTTTTTACACCGAGGACTCTTAAAGCATTTCTTGTAATAAAATGAGTATAAAAAAATTTGTAAGAGCGACTGAAGGCCATCTATGTTTACTGCAACGGTAGGCAGAGTTTGTGGTTTGCCTCCCCTTTGAGTGAGTTGTTAATTAATCACGTGTAATGAATGATACTGTTGTTGGTGACGAAGAAGAGGATGATGATGATGATGATGATGGAAAACTTTGTCAGTCCCCCTTTGTCTAGCATGTACAGATGTCAGGACTCCATATTATAATTACAAATCATAATAGATAGATGGATAAATAAATAGACAGACAGACAGATAGAAGCAGGGAGTCAGATGATGAGAAGGTATTGTGTCTGCGAGAATCGAGCAATGCTAAACATGCTTACACACTCTAACTCAAGGAATGCTTTATAGGCACACAACAGCGCCTAGTGACCATACACACACATACACACATACTCACACACAGGCTTCTATAACATTCCAACAACAGTGTAACACACGTGACACGACCCCTGCTACACTAGAATTTAGGAAGCAGAGCTCAGAAGGAGACAGGCCATAGAACCGGCAGGTAGTAGGGAGAACGAGCCTAGCAACATGGGCGAGAGAGAGAGAGAGAGAGAGAGAGAGAGGGAGAGAGAGAGAGAGAGAGAGAGAGAGGTAGCTCGCGGGACTTTATACTTCACTCGTGTGTGAGAGACTTTGTTAATATTTCCAAGACAAATAAAAATAGTCCCATACTATTCTTTACCTCTCCTGTCATTGCATCACAAAAGGGAACCAAGATTTTCTACTTACAAAGCTACTCACGTATAACAACCGCTCGTCCGCGAGTCTAATATATGTATAACTGATCTACAAAACTTCACTACAAGAACCTACAAAGTTACTGTGAGACAGATTCACACACCAATAACTTACCAAGACTCAATATAGATTTTTTTGTAAGTTTTGACAGTCATCGGAAATATAAGGACCTGAAAAATAGACAGTGCTCTCCTTTCTCTCATCATCTATACTGTTTTCACTCTAGCATGGCGTAAAATTTCCATTTCTCCATCTTGAGTACTGACATATACAGCAGCTAAGACATTATGCTAGTCAAGAAGAGGTACCGTGGAAAGGATGTAGAGCCGTTACATGATCTTTTTTCTGCCACTGAGCGACGGGAAATAATCTGCAAAAGGACGAAAATCTGAGACAAGTAAAGGTGAAAGGAGTATGGCGGTGATGGAATCGGTAGCTCACTCGGGTTACCAGGCTCCTTTGCACCTTTTCCTTACCGATTTATTGTCTCATATGGCACACGGATATTCCCTTATACCTTATACGATTTTTATAAACACTATATCGCTTGAGAATAATTTAACACCCACATGCGAAAATACTGGAGTGTAATATCCAAAAACAAATCGCTAAGGAATAGGTGTTATAGGGCATCCTAAACTCACCTAAATACGTCCGAATCTGCCATTTTCCATCGGCGCGGGCGTGGAGAAATCACCTTTAAACGTTTATGAGGCAAAGGATTAAGAGATTTTATGCCCCATGCCCTCAAACAGTAGCAGATTTGTATTTTTAGCCTTCGATGGAGCCAGGGTTGAAGTGGACAGTGTTAAAGAGGAGAGTTATTCTTGTTTTGTACCTTTTCTCTAGTCTGGATTTAAATTTTCTCCTCTACGTACAAATGGGTTTAGTTACTGCATGTTTCTTGAAAGGGTTTTACTGTTGTTGTTATTATTAGCATTATTATCCTCGTCATAGTCATCGTCATCGCCATCATCGCTATCACCATCACCATCATCAATATCGTCACCATCTTCGTCATCTTTATCATCATCAACTTCGTCATCGTCATCATCTTCATCATCGTTATCAGCATCACCATCATCAGTATCATCACCATCTTCGTCATCATCATCATCATTGTTGTCACCATCACCATCATCACTATCATCACCATCTTCGTCACTGTCATCATCATCGTTATCACCATCATCATCATCATAGGTATCGTCACCATCTTCGTCATCGTCATCATCATCATTGTTATCATCTTCAATACATCACCATCTTTGTCATCGTCATCATCATTATCGTTATCACCATCACCATTGTCAGTATCATCACCATATTCGTCATCGTCATCATCATCATCGTTATCACCATCACCATTGTCAGTATCATCACCATCTTCGTCATCATCATCATCATCACCGTTATCACCATCATCATTATCATCACCATCGTCGTCATCGTCATCATCATCGTTATCACCATCACCACCATCACCATTATCAGTATCACCATCTTCGTCATCATCATCATCATCGTTATCACCATCATCAGTATCGACATCTTCTTAGCCTTTTTTAAACGATAACAATGAACTGCAAAATAAAAATGCAAACCTGAATAAATGTACGATTCGTGTAAACTTCAGAGCAAACGAAACTTTCTGAAATAATACGAAACACTTTGGAAGGACAAGGCTCAGAATTTTACCTGTCAACTGAACGAGGGGGTGTAAAGTAGAGAGTCAAGCTATTCTATATCCCCCTCTACCCCTAAAAAACGATCCGAAATAGTCATTGTTCCATCAAGGTCCCTATCTGTCCTGCTGTGGATTTAGAGGAACAAGGGGGAAGCAAAGCGAATCTGACCGTCCCTAGAATCGAACTCAGGTCCACTCAGCTCCGAGTTGCATGTGCTGACCAATGCATCGCCGGCTCTCCTCGTTCTCAAGTCCTAGAAGAAGAGGAGGAGGAGGAGGAGAAGGAGAGAAGAAAGAGGGGGGAAAAGAAAAAGAATCAGTAACCACCAACCACCTCATTATTCTGGAGTCGCAGGGGAGGGGAGGTTGGAAGGGGATTAGGAGGACGCAGGGGTAAGGAAGGTGGGGAGGTAGAGGGAGGAAAGAAAGGAGGGGGAGACAAGGGGAAAGAAGGGGGGAAGGTGGGGAGAGGCAGGGGGAGAGAAGGTGGAAGGTGAGGAAAGGCAGAGGGAGAGAAGGCGAAGATATGGGGAGAGAAGAGGAAGGTGGAGAAGGGAGGAGGAGGCAGGGGAGAAGATGGAGGGAACTGAGGAGAAAAGGGTGAAGGTTAGAGACGAGAGAGAGAGGAAGGTGGGGAGGGAAAGGGAGAAGGTAGAGGAAGGTGGGGAGGGAGAGGGGGAAGGTAGAGGGAGATGGGGAGAGCAGGGGGAAGGTTAGGGAGGTTGGGGGTGTCGGCAGAGATGAGGATGGGTTGTAATTCCACGCACAAGAGGAACTAATTGCCCACACATTGACATTTTTAGTTACGCAATTTTGTCGTGCGTATATAAGGCCTTGATGGACGTGTTTGTGCCGTAAATCTGGGTACGTTCGGAGTAGAAACCTTGTCCGTATGCTCATTGGCTTAGAGGCTTCGTTACCCCTCTTTATTAGTGATTTATTTTGCATATTTCATCTTCATGTTGTCGTCTGTGCATTTTATTCCTCTTTATTATCGATATGGTTTGCTTATACAGTGTAGAAATCAATATCATGTAGCAGTAGTGGTAGTAATAGTGGTAGTAGCAGTAGTAGAAATAGTAATAGCAGTAGTTGTAGCAGCAGTAGTTGGGGGAGGAGGAGGAGAAGCAAGAATCGAGATACGGAATATCGTCATTAGCTTCATCACCAACAGCAGCATCCTTATCAGTATCGCCACCTAACGCAGTGCTATTTCATCTCCCATTTTTACAGCGGGATCGAAATGTGGGACGCAGACTCGAAAAATATGATATACTTGACAATAATAGAACACATCTGGCCTCTCTATGTGTTTGCTGAGTGCATTGTGTAAATATGGAATGCAGGCTATTCAAACCACAGGCTTTCCATAAATGACCGTCAAAATTAAGGCTTTGCACTCTAGTTTTGAAAGCAGTGTAGTGTGAAGAGGGAAAGAGGTGAGGTGCTTGAGATGTAAGAAGTTGATAATAATAGTGCAAGAAGTCTGTGTGATTATGAGTGACGTAAGAAATGGGATGCTAGTGGCGCGAGAAGAGGGTTGAGAAGTGAGGTGTGAATAGGAGAGGTGCAAGCAGCGTAGTGGGGCGGTGCGAATGGCGAGGTGTGATAAGCGTGTGTGTGTGTGTGTGTGTGTGTGTGTGTGGGTGGGTGCTGCTGTAATTCGGAGATGGCGCTGGCTAGGGTGTTGTGGCGCCCGCGGGAAGAACTCGGCCCGGCTCACATCTCGCCCCCAGCCTCAGTCAGCCACGAGCGAGGGAAGGAGGGATATGCCCGCCGGTTCTCTCTTACCCTTAATCGCCCCCTTCCCCTCGTTGCTGGTTAATTCCGGTATTCTAATCGAGTGTGGTGGCTAATCGTGAATGGGGGCTGGTCGTGGGGGCTGTGAGGAAGGTGTCAGATCCGTGTTTGGAGTTTCAGTCACCGTTGTTCACTTGTTCCCCATGAAGTGAAAATTCCAAGAAGCTTTGTAGGTAAGTTTCTGACAAACAAATGCGTTTATTTTTAATCAGTAGCACATTATTATCAGATGGCAGATTATAACATTTTTGTGTTTATTTCATAAATCATTACAGTATACCTAACGTATGTCAATTATTTAAAAAAAAACATTCAGCAATAATTATGCCAGATTTCGTTATTATTAGATGTTAATGTGCTTGTATGACTGTCGCGTGATCAGTAAATAGTTCCATGCTTTACCCCAACCCATGGCAGTACGCCCTTCTTTTTTACTCTGGTTTCTAGAGTATTTTTAATGCCTTTCTTATCGGGACTGAAATATCGAAACTAATTCACAAGGTATGTGTATAGTTTTCACATTCTCGAAGATGAAAGTGCTCAGACTCGTGGAAGAACTTGTTGGAATTTTTCGCAGCTGACGTTAGCTTGTGCGTAGAATTAGTAACGTTCCTTCACCAATGAAACAAGCATGTAAAAGTTCTAGACCTTCGTGCCAATTGCTGGTAACCAAGACATGGTTGGTTTGTTCAAGGATTTCAGTGATTCAGGTCAGCATCCACCTGTTGCTGCCTGGCCGCAGTTGACTGGCAGATGAACTGGCAGGACAATAACACGTGGCTGCTCCATGACATTTCTATTTTATAAAATAAAAAAAGTACCATTCCGGTCCATTAAATCAGAGTACATGAGATTAGAAAACAAATCTAAAGTAGAAGGCATTACGACATTACACATTGCTATGCCTTACAGTGCTACGCTTCAGCTGCCAGATTTCACAGACATCGCACACGCACGCCTCTAACCGCTACGCCTCGCACTACCACATTCTCTCACACACACACACACACACATCACACTGTCACACTTTACAACCACACCGCTAACAACGTGGTGGCGCTGTACACCATGTGTGGAATGGAGCAGCTGTAGCGTCCACCCAGGTGTCAAACTTCCTCATACTTCTCAGCACTTCACCGTGAAGGAGGACCCTGGTCCGAGCCTGGCGAGACTTCTGTCTTCTACAAGGGGGATGCCAGTTCCCTGCACGGTGTATGTACTGTACTGTAACTGCGGAACGCCCTCACGGGGGCAATTGCTTGCCCCTGGTCGTCGGGCCTGCTCGGCAGACAGACCGGGGTTGTACAAGATCATCTCCAACAACAACAACTACTACTACCACTACTACTACTACTACTACTACTACTACTACTACTACTACTACTACTACTACTACAATCACACCTCACACTGCCACACCTCACATTGGAGCACCTACACACTTCGCACTATTACAGCGTACCCTCCCACACGAAAGAGACACTTCACCCTAACACATCTCACATTTACACTTCACACTGTCGCAGTTCTCGTCTCTTACTACATATAGACAATACAGACTCTTTGAAATTGGGGTTTCGTCGGACTGACAGGGTAGCTCGGTAAAATGGAGATGAAAATCGTCGTTTCACTGTTTCATTTTTCTTATGGTTTCCTTTTTTTTTATGAATACATCGTGATGTTTTAGCCTTTACTGTATTTTTCTAGGGGGATAAGGCGACCGCTTCATATTAATAACCTATATTTCAATTTATTCGGATATCAACCTGATGCTGCATCCTCTAAGGAGTGGCCTCTACAAAAGAACCAGTAGGTATTTCTTCCCTGACTCAGAAACAACCCCTTCTCCTCCATACACCACCCTCCCTTACATACCCTCGTACTTAATTATCTCTATCCTGTTCACGGCTCTCTCACCCCATCTTACTTTCACAACCTCTCCTAGTCAGTCTCTCATTCTTTATCCCCTCCAGAGAGTCAAAACACCTCAGAGTGTAATCATGGAACAAGTAAAGAAACACCAAGAGTTAAGACTTATAGTACATAACGTTGCTTATTTGATGTCGACTAAGTTTCAATTTTACTTTGCAAGCTTGGAGTGCATAGGGAATTATTCGAAGGAACTTATCTGCCTCACACCGTTCCACACAATCTCTAAGTTTCCTGGCTTTGGAGTTCATTTGATCTTATCTTTCAGTGGTGAATCCTGTAACTAAGACCTGAGAATTCTTAAACAGTTCGAGTTGAATAGTCTGATTCCTTTGATTGCTAGGGTATATCACAATGGAACAGATTCATCTTTCATTAGCTGGGTAGAAGAGGAGGAATGCACTGGCTTGAAGCTAAGAACAGGAACGAGTTTAGAAAGAACAAAAACTGGAGCTAGGACGGGCTGAGTATTGAAGGAAAGGATAGGCAAAGAAGAATGGGTATATTAGTAAGTTCTCACCCTCTTTCCGGATTTCCTGCAGTGTTTTTAGTTCCTTGGCATATTGATAACTTTCTTTTTTCTTCTTTTACATATTCAAATATTTGTTTATGTACTATTTATGTACCTCTTTTGTATTTATTCATTACTTTTATGTTTTCCTCAGGCAGTGTCGTGTCTCCTTACTGCGTTTGTAAATGAAAACAATATGATTATTTTTCCGCATGTATGATTCAGTGTAATCCTTTGCCCTGGTGTACCCTTCGTGCTTGGCCTTCAGCGACAACTTTCTCTTAGTGCTGGAGCTTGTACTGATTGGTCAACAAAGATTCTAAACATAAAAAACAACAGAGATGTTTGAAGTAAGAGTGACGGAGATTTATTAAGGGGAGTCGACTGAAGCTTTTAAAACACGAGAGTTCTGGGTTCAGTGGCAACTCTTCTTTTTTTTATTTAATATGCATATTTTAGTAACATTACGCAAGTTACTTACATCTACTGAGTATTTGTATAGCCTGCAAAAATGGCAGCTCCTACCTAAAAAATAATCTCTTGATGCTAACGTAAATAACATCCTTAAGTGTGTCCATAGCAGCAAAAAATTAATCAAAATTACAGTGCTGTGTTTGGCTGCTTCTGTGCGAGTGTGTGGACGCTTCTATCTTGAGGAGTGTCTGTGGGGTGATGTGGGATATTACAGATGATCACATTTGTGGCCTGATCCTGGTTTCAATTGAGACGGCTGTTAATCTTTCGTAGTTGGTCAGGGAGCTCTCACCAGTAGGCAGTGACTAATGTAAATAACTGCAAAGGACGAAAATGGTTAAAAAGACTAATGGAAGTAACTTCGAAGGACGAAAATGTTTAAGAAAGAAGGTAGACATTTAAAGGTGAGGTCAGCATACTTTTTTCAGTCGAGCATCTTAATGAACAAACTCGCATTTATTTATACAACACCTGAGTGAGGCACCTTGTTAGAGCCTGTAATTACCTTTTTTTCATTTATTATGCTACATATATTTTGTTTTTGTTACGGTCGGACAGTTATCTTCATTTTAGGTTATCGAAGTGATGAGGGTAAGGTACGTATATTTTGCCTTTACTGCCGCCACATCATCATTATTATTATTATTATTATTATTATTATTATTATTATTATTATTATTTCCTTCACTGTAGGGAGAACTCTTGTCAAAGGATTAACCTGCGTATAGAAATGCGTCTCCACATCACAACCCCCACATCAGCTTGAACTCTTAATTAATTTTCCACCTGCACGCAGTCCATTCTCCCTTTGTTGCTGCCCTTCCCTGCATGTTTACTTTCCCATGCTGTTCTCCTCCCTTCATGTTTATCTCCCTCTACCCGCATTGCTCCCTCTGGCCACGCTCTGCCCTTCTGCCTCACCAGCCAATCGCAGGGTTCACTGGCAAACGGCATTACCCTGGGAGAATGGGAGGGAGGCAGTGCGTTGTTCAAGCCAAATTGCTGTCTGTTTTTCAATGGCCAGGCTCCAGTCAGGCCAAATGTTGTGGTTCTGTTCTGGTTGCATGTCCAATTCCAAGGCAGAGTTGGGAAAATATAGAGTAGTCTCCCTGAATACTAAAAGCTAATCCGGCACTAGGTAGACTTAGAGCCTGTTGTCCTTAGGGGACTCTCGAGGATCTAGTTTTTTTGCATCTTTTTACTGAACCTTCCTTAGCAGAAACAAATTTTGTAGGGTTTCAGCTTTTATTTTCATTCAGAGACAACTGTTTATTGTTATTATGATGATGATGATGATGATGATGATGATGATGATTATGATTATTATTAAAATTATTATCTATTCCCAGACTCCTCAATCCAGTAAGGGGTGGCCACAAACAAATCGCCTCCATGTCGCCACTGCATTGCTCCCAGCTCACACACCCCCGTCTCATTATTACTATTATTATTATTATTATTATTATTATTATTATTATTATTAGTCATACATTTCGGACCTTTATTTCATCATCAGCGCTGATTTTGATAAGGAAAATATTTACTGAAATAACTATATTAAGCACGCAAATAATGTTCTTCCATACAAAATACTATTACAATACAAAAATATATTTATATAAACAGGTATCGTAATGTTAGTGTATTGTATCCCACAAGTGTTAGCTTCCCAAGTCTTTAAGAGTCTAATCTTGTAGCAAAAAAAAAAAGAAATATTAAAGACTCATGACTGTCTTCGTAAACCACACATCATACGTACTGGTGCTACTATTGGAAGGAACTGCACACACACACACACACACACACACACACACACACACACACACACACACACAGATAGATAGATAAATAAACAGACGGATAGATCATGTGTGTGTGTGTGTGTGTGTGTGTGTGTGTGTGTGTGTGTGGAGGACCCAAGCTAACTTTGCCCTTGAACGTAATTGAAGTCGAGGATGTGTGTGAGGCTGTTGTGTCCTTCTCCACACACACACACACACACACACACACACACACACACACACACACACACACACCAAGACTCTCAAACAGCTCCGTCACAACACCCAAGCCAGAACACAGACAAACAACGCGTTTCAGTATTGCTGTTGCTGGTGTGAATTATGCGGAGTGAAATAATTAAAGAAAAAATAAATGCTTTTGTGTAGAGAGGCGGAATAAAATTTGAATTCTTGTGTTGTAAAGAATCCGCAACAATATAAGAAGAATTTAATTTTCGACATTATCTTGCTTACATAAATGCAAGGGATTATTTCTCAGTATATGGTGCCATCATTGTTTTAATATGATTTTTTAGTAGTGGCCATATGTCTGACGATAATAAATTTCCTGGGGTAGAATGATATGACAAAGAATAATAATAAGAAGAAGAAGAGGAAGAAGGACAGCAGCAACAACAACAATAATAATAGGAATCATCATCATCATCATCATCATCATCATCATCATCATCTGGGGTTAGTAAGGACAAAATATACGTACAGTCACGAACACTGATAAAGTCACAGGGAAAACTATAAAAAATTTGCCTAAAGCTAATACTTTAACAGCACAGCAACTCTTCAACAGGAACTTCACCGAAATTACAGACGCTGCGGTAATAATAATTCGTTTCCCATGAGAAATTGTTACCGGTGAGAAGTTTTGCGAGGCCGGCCCAAGCTCCCTCGTCCCCCAAACCTCTCACGGCGGCGCTAAGACTCTTGTGAAAGGGTGCCGCGTCGGGAAGAATGAGGTCAAGATGCTTAGTTCTCCTTTTCCGACTGGCGAGAGATCTGGTGTTTATTAGCTGGCTGCTGCTGCTGCTGCTGCTGGTGATGATGATGATGATGATGATGATGGTTAGCAGTCTTCTTTATTATCGTTTTATGAATGATGATGATGATGACTCGTCCTCGTATTATTATCATTGAAAGAGTGGTGGTGGTGGTGATGATGATGATGATGATGATGATGATGATGATGGTAAATGACTGTTGTGCATTTTTCATATTTCAGTCGTAGCTTTTTTTTTTTTTTCCTTTTTCTGAGCGTTTGTGTTAGAGAGAGAGAGAGAGAGAGAGAGAGAGAGAGAGAGAGAGAGTATTCTGGTATTTTACAATGTCTCTGAACCGAACACAGATAATGCAGACACTTTCGATGTAAATTAAGAGACACATAGTTAAAGATTTCAAGAATTAGCGGTTGATGGGAGAGTGACCTTCAGGTGAATTTAATCGCAGAAAAAGATTACAGTAATAATAATAATAATAATAATAATAATGAAAATAATAATGATAATAATAATAATAATAATGAAAATAATAATAATAATAATAATAATGAAAATAATAATAATGATGATAATAATAATAATAATAATAAAAATAATAATAATAATAATAATAATAATAATAATAATAATAATAATAATAATGAAAATAATAATAATAATAATAATAATAATAATAATAATAAAAATAATAATAATAATAATAATAATAATAATAATAATGAAAATAATAATAATAATAATAATAATAATAATAATCGTAAAGCCGTTCAGCCCGATGACGTACGTATCTGTTTTTTTCTCTTCGTTTCTCAGACCATTTTCCTCGGAGTTGTGGAGAGTTAAGCCAATATTCTTCCTAGCACCTTTTCCTTAGCGATTTGTATATGGCTGGTATCCTTTTGTACGTTATCTGTGCAAAGTATGGTAATATTAAGATGATTTATGTTATACGAAGGAGAGTATCGTGTAGTAAGCAAAATCAGTCGCTTAGCAAAAGGTGTTAGGGGAGCTTCCTTAACCGACGAGAATACGGGCTTTGGTGAACTTAAATATACTCTTTTCACTCTAGCTTGGCCTAAAATTGTCATCTCTCCTTGCTGAATGGTGAGTTGCAATAAGAGATTTACACTAGAAGATGATGCTAGTCACGAAGAAGTGCTGTGAAGAGGACGTAGAGTCGTGGTGTTGTCTTTTTCTGACCCTGACCTTCGAAAAATAAGTTGTCCAAAGAATGACACTCTGGGCCAAGTTAAAGTCGACCTAATCCCTCCACTGCCTCAGAACTTTCCCTCCTGAATAAGCTCTACATAGGAGAAAGAAAGGTAAGAAAAAAGGAAAATATCAAGAAAATAAGAAAATTTCAAGAAAATTTTGAGAAAATAAGAAAATATAAAAAGTAGGAAAATATCAAGAAAATGAGTGTCAAGAAAATGAGAAAATATCAAGAAAATAATATAAAAAGAAAATATAAAGAAAATAAAAAATTGTCAAGAAAATAAGAAAATGTCAAGAAAATAAGATATCAACAAAAGTATTGAGAAAAGAAGAAAACATAAGAAGTAAGAAAATATCAGGAAAATGAGTGTCAAGAAAATGAGAAAGTATCAAGAAAATAAGAAAATATAAAAAATAAAATATCAAGAAAATAAGAAAATGTTAAGAAAATAAGGAAATATCAAGAACAAGAAAATATCAAGAAAATGAAAAAAAAGTTTAAATAAATTGAGAAAATATCAAGAAAATAAGAAAATATCGAGAAAATGAGAAAATATAAAGATAACAGAATATCGAGAAAATAAGAAAATAAAAAAGAATATAAGAAAATATCAAGAAAATAAGGAAATATGAAGAAAATAAGGAAACATGTCATTGGATTGAAGGGCTTAACACCTTTACTATGATGACAAATTTGTGTGGATAATTAATTCTACCTCCAGACGATTTTCTTTTTTTTCCAGCTTAAAAAAGATCTATCGTATTGAAGAGATTATGGAACTTTACTTCTTGACTTTACGTTGAGTGACAAGCTTAATGATTTCCTATAAGCCAAGAAACCATTTACAACGCTGGGTGGTAACCATATAACCAAACAATACGTGCTCCCTACGTGTCAGTAAGTGGGTTGGTGGAGGGTTAGTGCCCCTCCCCGTAAAACAACTAACTCAAAGTCAAATGGTCACCCCTTGCGGGATTATGGCATCTGGCAAGAGATAGATAGATGGACTTCTTACTGTCCAATTTTTAAAAATCTGTCTTTAGCTTAACCCCTTGTTCTGTTACGTATTTTCAGCCTCTTTTACTCCTTCACACGATTTCCTTCAGTTAAGGAGAGTCTTTAAGCTGGACGGGTTAGATAAAGCCCTATTTAACCCCTTCCCTGCTACAGACTCTTCCCGACGCTGAATAAAATCATCTGGAGACAGCAATCACAAAACGAGCAATACACCATCGTGCTAAAGGGGTTAAATAAATCGTATGGGGTTAAGAATATCAACAAGTCGTCACCAGATTCAGTGGGTTTTAAAAGGTGGACGAAAACAAAGGAGTAAGTCAGGGGGAAAGTGGATGAAGTGGAGTGGCAGGCAGTTTTGGGGACCTGTTTGAGCATACGTGATGAGGACGATGACAGGGGCGAGACGCAAGTTGGGGGGGAAAGTTGCTGAGTCGTGTATGAGGGGGACTTGAGTAATGTTTGAGGGCGTGACGTGCGGCGTAAACTGATATCGTTTTCTAAGGTAACTCAAAAGAATATCGAGATTTTGAGGGGTGAAATATTGCCGTGATGTCTCTCAAAAAGAACAGAGAATTTTGAGAGATGAAAAAATATTACCGTGGTCGAATTTTGAGGATGAAATATTGCCATGAAGTCTCTCAAAACAATACATATTGAAATTTGAAAGATGAAATATTTATCGTTAACTCTAAAACAGGCATCGAATTTTGAGGGATGAAATATTGGATGAAATATTGCCATGAAGTCTCTCAAAAGAATACATATTGAATTTTGAGGGATGAAATATTGCGGTTAATTCAAAACAGATGAGATATTCCCGTTGTCTCTCAAAAGAATATAAACTTTTGAGAGATGAAATATTGCCATTAAATCTCTCAAAATAGATGAAATATTGCCGTGAAGTCTCTCAAGACAGCATCGAATTTTGAAAGATGAAAAAATATTGCCATGAAGTAAAAAAAAAAAAAAAAAAAAAAAAACATTGAATTTTGATAAATGAAATGTTGCTGAGAAACTATGGGTGAAGAGAAAGAGAGAAAGAGAGAGAGAGAGAGAGAGAGAGAGAGAGGGAGAGACAGAGAGAGAGATTAGTTTTAACGATGGAACTGATTTTTCCTTTCACTGTGGTGCGTGAGAGTAATGTATCCCTTGACTGCTAAAATTTCTCTGGTCAGGAAACTTGGGAAAAGGGCTAGGAGAAAGGAAGTGAGGAAAACAGTAAGGAAAGTGGTAGGAGGAAAACATGGAGGAGTAAGGGAGTGAGGAAAACCACAGGGCGAAGCTGGGAGAAATAAATGATGGAGAGTCACGAGATGGAGGTGGAGGAGGAGGAGGGAGAGGGGAGGAGGAGGAGGACAAGAAGGAGGAGGAGAAACTGAGGGAAGGAGGAAGACGAGGAATTAAATTATTTGCTTTTTGCTTTATTAAAACACGTGTTTACATCCCAGTGTAATATATAATTAAGTCTGGGTTTACCTCACTGTCTGCTATAATCTCACTAATTCGGTAAAAAGGTGGGGTGCAACTCAGGTACGTGCAGCAAGGTAGTAGCATCCAATTTTCTTTTTCACCTGCTGTATGTAACGGTATCATCGGCGTGGATGTGGGGAAAGGGAATTAAGTTACAATGTACTCTTAGCAGTGTTCAGATATCAGTGAAAAGGATAATGAAAAATGTCATGTGTACATGAAAACAGAAGAGTATGTTGATAATGGAAAGCTGAAGATATTATTTTACTAGTAGACTCTCAAAACTTATAAAAGAAAGCCTTTCATTTGACGGTATATTCATCAGTTTAATTCCCTCCTTCTCTATGGGATTTCCTTCTCCAATTCATAAAAAGAATGATACTTAGAATAAAGGAGACTTCATCTGGATACCTTATTTCACTTTTCGAAAATGGAAATTAAGTATACAAATTTAATTATAGATTTTACAGCTATCAAGGTTAAATCCAAAAAAAAAGTCAAGATTAGGACTGAACAATGCCAGGGTTAGGACTGCTCGTCAGTTAAGGAAACTCCCTAGCACCTCTTCTTTAGCGATTTATTTTAGGATACGGCTGGTTAATAAAAATTTATTTGTTATTTATGCTGACTATGGTGGTATTTGAATAACTTAAATGACACAGAAGGTGATACCATGGAGTAATGATGCGTGTGTGTGTGTGTGTGTGTGTGTGTGTGTGTGTGTGTGTGTGTGTGTGTGTGTGTGTGTGTGTGTGTGTGTGTGTGTGTGTGTGTGTGTGTGAGGCGTAGTAAATGTGAGATGTGTGAGTGAGTTGTAGCAAGTGTGTAGTGAGTGTGAGATGTGAGTGAGGTTTAATAGTGTGAGGTATGGCCGCGCGAGATGTGTGTGTGAGATGAAGCTGTGTGAGGTTTGACGGTGTGAGGTGTCGCACTGTGAGGTGTGGCAGTATAAGGTGTGGCAGTGTATTTTTATCCACACCGACTTTACTAACGCTCTCTTTGACCTCCTTAGCTTCATTTCAATATACACCTCATCTGGCTTAAGCAAATAGCCTACCTTTGTCTATCACCCGTCCTGTCCTTCCCCAGTCTCCACACACCTGTCCCCGCCTGACATCTTTTGCTGCCTCTCACATCACCTGCCTTTGTGCTGCGTAATGAGAAAATTTGGTGAGAAGAGCAGGTGCGGGAGAAGAGCCAAGAGGTGGTGCTGGGATGAAGGGGATGCTGGGACCAGGACAGGTGATGAGGCTAGGTGACATAGGTACGTGTTTCGAGAGATGCTGGAACGAGGAGAGGAGATGAGGGTAGGAAAGATGTGAGTCCGTGTTTCGAGAGGTGCTGAGAGTGAGACCCGGAGAAGTGATGAGACTAGGAGAGATATAGGTCCGTCTTCCAAGAGGTGCTGATAGGATGGAGAGATGCTGGGACCAGAACAGGAGATGGGACTAGGCGAGACATGGATACGTACTGAGATAGATGCTGACATAGAGAGATGCTGGGACCAGGACAGGGGGTGAGACTTTTCGAGAGATGCTGGGATAGAGAGATGCTGGGAATAAGACAAGTGACGAGATTAAGAGAAACATGGGTCCGTCTTCTCGTCTTAGGAAACTTTGTAAAACTTCTTCCTTAGCGATTTGCTTTTCATACCAGGCCTTGCTATTCTCTCAGATTTTTTTTTCTAATATCGACGTAGACTACATAAATAACATACAAGAGTATATTTACGTTCCAAATGCAGAAATAAACAGGCTAAGAGGAGGTCTTTGAACAAAGGAGACTGAGAATTGTTGAGAACTGGAAAGATATATAAACTCGAGAAGTAGATTATTCTGAAAATTAGATTAAATTGTGCAGGGTTGGGAGATATTGGAGTTAGTAGAGACGGAGAACTGGAGAATGGGTAATTTTAGTAATGCTGAGACTATGGAGATAAAGATGCAGTGGACATTTAGCTCCTGAGCCGAATAGTTTAGTCCGTCAGTACTAAAAGACTCTGTCATACTTTTGAAATGAACACCTTGAAATTCCCTTTTTTTCTCAGGCTTTACCTAAATATTTCACAACCCTGACCATAAGACTGTGCATGAAAATAATAAAGGGCAAGAAAACAAGAATATACACGTGAACAAGACCCTTAGGCCTTGCAACATACATACCCACATCCATCCATCCATACACAGATACATACACACATACATATATATTAAAAGGCGATGTTGTATGCTTGCGTGAATCAGTTTCTTTGGCTTAAAGGCTGTACAGTCTCTTGGGGCAGTACATTCGAAATCTCTAACGCTAATGTTCCTCCTCATGAACTAATCTCACGCTTTTATTGGTCTATCCTCAGGGGTTCTCTTTTCCACGTTTAGGTCCACACAACAGTTCTCCCAGTTACCCTCACACATGCTCACCACTTGTCCAAATTATACTCTTTCCACCTTAACTTGTCACAGATCTTCGTCCTTTTTCAGCTTATTATCCCTAGTTCAATGGCAAAACAAACCATAGTAACTGTTCTACATCCTTCCAATATCACTTTATAGAGACTAGCATCCATTCTGACGTTAATCTACTGCTGTAACAAAACATTCAAGATGGAGAGGTGGCAATTTAAGGCTAAGTTGGACCTGTACACATCACATCTTTAGAACGCTCAGTCCCCACGCTCCCTCTTAATCCTGCAAACGTTGTTCTGTCCCTCCGTGTCGCATTATACATCCATCACATCATTCTGATTTGCTTATACTCGTATTTGCAGATTTTTACTCCTTTGTAGCCCACGTTTCACAGCATAGTACGTCATTTTTTTCGCATGCGATGTATAATTATGTTTTACCATTCTAACGTAGAGTCCTTTCACTGTCAATAGGGGAAACAATGCCAAACTTTCCCCAACAGAAAATTAGGTCCAAATAGCCCCCTAACCGCACTATTTTAACATCACTCGAAAGACATGACCCTTTCAGGCAACTACAGCACGAACAAAATCAAGGTTAGTTGCACGCCTTTTGTCTCCTACATCACTAACACGATCGAGAACAGGATCCCTAAACCAAGTATTCCCCCAGACCATCCCTCACTTACCCAACTTTATCATGGACAAGTACAGGAATCCAGACAGCTCCTTTCATTCAGACCCTCAAAAAAAGAATATGTTTTTTTGATCCTGCAATACCTTCCTCCCTAGACCAAGACCTCCAGACCACTTCTCTTTCAGACCACTTCTCTTTCAGACCACTACAACATGAACAAGAAAAGACCCATGGACCTAGAAATCTCCTGCACTCTTAATACCAATGACGTTATCAACATTTCATTCTTCCAGTCTCCAGTAGATTTGATTCAGATATTTAGGATAGATTTCTCGTACTTTAAGGGTTGAATATCGTCTTCATTAACCTCTTCACTACTAGGATCTCCTCAAAAGCTGAATGAAATAATCTAGTCGAAGCAAAAACAAAAACAAAACAAAAAAGCAAAAGAGTTATCCTAGTGACGGGACTAACCGTGAGACTAAGACCCCTCAGACCTCCTCTCCCACCACAGAACATGATGCCATCTGTCCCTCACTCCATCCCTCCCACTACAGCCCATGATCCCATCCCTCCCCCACTCAACCAACTCCACCACAGCATGATCCCACCCTTCCCCCACTCCACCAACCCCACCACAACATGATCCCAACCCTACTCACTATACCAACCCCACCACAACATGATCCCAACCCTCCCCCACTCCACCAACCCCACCATAGTATGATCCCATCCCTCCACCACTCCACCAACCCCACCACAGCATGATCCCATCCCTCCCCCACTCCACCAACCCCACCACAACATGATCCCATCCCTTCCTCACTCCATCAACCCCGCTACAACATGATTCTATCCCTTCCCTCTCCACCCCACCTACCACAGAACATGACCCCACCCATTCCCTCTTTTTCTACTCCTCCTCTCTCACCACCGTCCCTCCCTCCTCCCTCTCTCCGTCCCTGCCACCCACAGATCTTTCGAACCGTAAACCGCGTCCCGGCCCCGGTAATTGGGCTGGGGACTCCTCATTACCGGCCGTATTGTGAGCCGACCTCCCGGTTCATCTGGCCTGCTTCCGATATGGTGACTCCTGCTCTCTTACTGGCCTAGAGTGGGGCCTTACGTGGGTTCTTTTACTGATGACATACAGGTAGGAAACAGACAGGAAATTAAGACACGCACAGGAAATAATATCTTAATCATAAAATAAAGGCATAATCCAGGTATTTTACAAGTCAGGATGTGGTCCTTACAGGTGAAAAACGGACATGAACTCAATACATGCAAGAAAAAACTGACATTAAAGTAAGACACACCGAAAAAGAAAACAAACACGATATTATGACACACAGGAAAATAATATCCTGATAATCATAAAGTCAAGGCACAATCAAGATACACCATACTAAGATATTTGGTGACTCCTTCTCCTTTACCGACCTAGGGAGTCCTTGAGTGCGTTGCTTTACTAATTACTTGCAGGTAGGAAACAGGCATGAATTTAACCCCTTCAGTACGAGGCTGTATTCTTTAGCTCTACGTATCTGCAGACGGTTTTAGTCAGCTTGAGAGAGACAGAGCCTTCATTAAGCCTTTCTCCCTCAGAGATCCTTTTTTGGTTAAACACAATCGTCTGAAAATGGACTTATCACAATAAAGAAGAAAATCACTGAAATGAATGGGTTAAGGGCTACAAAGATTATCTTACGAAGAGTAAAATCAAGACAGAGAGACACATACTTGTTGCTCAAGGGAAGGTGTGTGGCATGAAGGAGGAAAGCTTGGGCTTAGGAAACGGGTAATCATACCTATGCTCAGAGTCGGGAAAAAATTCTTGGTAAACTGTGTGATTGATTCATGGTAAAAAAAAAAAAAGACACACCATCATGACAGATCAAAACATGAGAGCTCTATAGTTTATAGAGATTATTTGTTGAAATAGCTACCGTATTTAAGTAATAGGTTAATTACTTATGTCGTTTACTGTATATAGATAGATAAATATAAATGAATAGATGGATTGACAAACACACACACACGTATATATATATATATATATATATATATATATATATATATATATATATATATATATATATATATATATATATATATATATATATATATATAATAGCTGGTTTGCTCTTTTGAACTCGTAGTGCAAGCTTTTTCAGCATGGAATATCTGGATCTCTGAAATTCTAATACCGGTACAATATTTTTTTTTCCTGAATTTTTCTACCCAACTCTACAATTTTTCTTGCTCTTCATTTTTTCTCAGCACTATCGTGCAGACCTTTTCTGAAAAGGACTACATTTTTGGTTGCTCCATTAAATGGTTACTGCCCATATCAGTTTTTATCTTAATCGACTCAGATTATATACATATATACCGGTACATACACTGTAGATAGATTGATAGAGAGATAGATAGTGTATAATTCCCAGGAGAATAAAAATAAAAAATGACCATCGAGCTCTCGTCTGTATTTCACAATAACTTCAGGGTGAACAAGTGTAAAATGGCAAGTAGGTTATAGAATAGAACCAGCATCTTCAAGAAAGTTGCCAAAGCAGCTAATAAGTGAGCAGGGTACCCGACCTGACCTCAGTGGTCGGTACAACCATCGTGTAGGGTAGGGCGTCTTACCTGACATGGTCTTTCCGACTGATCTTCTCTAAACCACAAACTGTTTTAGTTCATTTCACAAATTAACCCGTTGATACATATGTGCAAGTTAATGCCACATAAGATATAGGATTGGGTGCAGTTACATCTATTAGTTATGCGGTAATCTTGCTAACAGAGAGACAGAAAGACAGGCAAACAGGATCAAACACATAACACCCTCTCGTTTAGGGTGTAGTAATTAAGGGGGCAAAAACTCGGGGCTGGTGAACGCCTCTTCACTTTCGATGTTAACATTATTCTAAGTAAGTGAGTGACTGCATTGGGGTTACGAATGATTTTGCTTCTTCCTCTCACACCTTGTCCACCAGATATAGAACTTACAATGCTTTAAGCTACACCTTTGCTTGGGCGTTTTTACTGGCAAAGGTTCGAGGAATGCCACTGCACGCTCGCATGCTGGAATTGCTTTAGGGTGAGGAATGTTTCTGATTGTTGCACAGAAAAATCCGCCGTTTCATTCCCAGTTGCAGAGGAAAAATGGAAAACCCGCGTTGGGGAGCTCTCGAATATTTCTTCCCACACACATTTCCCATTACTATATGTGTATTTTATTCTGTTCTCGTGGATGTGCCAAATATACATCGTTTCTCCATAATTTTACAGGATAAGTTTCAAGACAGAATATATCCTTGTAACTTTGCCTCCATTATCTTGTGTACTTTATTTTCTCAATGTGCACGACTCTTGGTATATGCTAAACAGTCCGTCACCTAGCCCAGGCGCTCCTCCTATGTAAAATACACCTACACATGTCATCACTTCGGCGCTAACAGATATGTCCAGTTTGTTGTCCCACGGCTGAGATACAGTTGTGTGCTGTGATGTAAAATTCATTATGGCTCCTTGAATACTCTGAGGTACTTATTTATTTCTATTATAGCTGTCTACGGTCGCTTTCATTCACTTCTGTATAGACCTCATACTGCAAGGGTTAAATACACCTTCATTTACCCCTTTCACTAAAACACGTCTTTCCTAAGCTGCATAAAAAGACTTCGTTGTAGCCTAAATAAAATTAAGAACGCGCCATCGCAGTGAAGAGGATAGATTCAGGATAAGTGACTGGATAGAAGTGAAAAGAAAAACTGTTGTATTATGCCTGTGTATCCTAAACCAAATTTCCTTCTCCTTCTTTGGGTATTATGAGGTTTACAGTTGAAAGGTCTTTTGTGTCTGCTTGATTTCTCTGTAAATTATATTTTTATCTCAGGAACTGCTATGATCTCACTTAGACGCACATCGTAGTTTGATATTAATTAGATAAATGACTTACCTTCTTCACCTTGTGGGAAATTAACTACTGTGTGACTATATTCTTACATGCTGCCATTTTTTTTTTAACAGAAGATGAAGAGAGGAAGGAAAAACAAAGTAAATCTAGAAAAAAATCCATACACCAGATTACAGGTGTTCTTCCTTCATAAAAAATCTGTATCAGTTGAACATGAACTGTTGTAGGATAAAGTCTGTGGGGAAATTTATCTGAGCGGAAAGGTTGCAGAGAGAAACAATTCGGGAAGTAAAGAAATTCTAACAAGTTCTGCAATATGGCAGTGTGACAGTCAAATTATAGACGCTACTAGATGATATAACTCTAGTTGGTATTGTCCTCTATAGTTATTTTACAGAGTTCACCCAAATTTTCAACCTTTTGCAACTTATTTCACGCAGTGTAATGACAAAATAAGACAGTACAACGGCTTTACATCCATTCCATAGTGAATGGCTTGTTCCATA
>NC_137018.1:7320907-7328407 GCF_032717465.1 Coenobita brevimanus | reverse complement strand
TAGTTTTCATTTTTTCCCATCTTCATTAACTTGGCAAAGCTCCCAATTCAGTGCAGAGAAAGAGGCTGCCTTTGGCCTGAGATAGCTCTTCGTCAAAAACCCTGGCAGATTAATCATGGCTGGTTTAAGAGGAAGAGGCTCATGTTAAACCCTGAGAGAAGAATCCTTTAAGCTGGCAAAAACTGGGGGACGTAAATAAGAATTAAGTAAAGATTTCGTTACGTTTATCGGGTTAGGACAGCATCTTTTTTTTATGTTTTTATTCTGCATTTATCATTCGGTACAACCTCAGTTAGCTAGAATAAAAAGACTTATGTTCATCGAATTGATGGAGATGGTACTTGTATTATTGTTACTGGGATTAATAATAATAGTAGTAGTATTAGTAGTAGTAGTAGTAGTGTTGTTGTTGTTGTTGTTAGTAGTTGTAGTAGTAGTAATTCGCTTCCTACCCATCATTCAGTAGAAACCTCAACATTTTAACACCAGGGAACGTTGTCGGTGAAGGCTAAGCAGAAAGACATACAGTAACCAAGGTGATATACTAGTACATACATGAAGCAAAACCACCCCTGAACTGCACCATTGAAAATTAGTACAGTGATAAGACAAATGCGATACAGAGTGAAAGATAAAGGAAAAGATTAGCAATACAAAACATCATCACTTTCAACGACAATACAAAGGGAAGAATCAAGGGAAAAAAAATAGCAATACCTAAGACCATCACTTTCAAAGATTTCCCTTGAACTTAAGACAGACCTCAGGCAGTGGAGATGTTATTGAAGGCTTTATCTAATTCCTCCTATGTGAAACCTCTCTCCATTGCTGAATAAACTCTTGTCTTCTTAGCAATCACAAGTCCTCGTAAATCAAGGCCTCGAAGTGAAGTGATTTAAGACAATGAGAGGCACTTAATTCGGCCGTCTCCTTGGGCGTATTCTCGTGGGGTAAGGAAGCTCCCTAACACCTCTTCCTGACCAATTTATTTTTGGATACGGCTGGTTAATATCGTTTTGCACGTTATTTATGGAGAAAATGGTGATATTAGAATGATTTACGTAACGCAGAACAGGACGGTAAGGTGTAATAATAAAAATAAATCGCTTAGGGGGTTTCTTTAAGGGACGAGAATAAGGGTCTGTGTGTGACCAATTAAGAGACTCATTAAGGCGATTCCTAATTAGTATAACGCGTCTCTGAATAGCGCTGTTTCGATTTTAATTAACACGCTCAGGTTCCTCTGTTCACTCAGTTGAATGAACCTGTTTGACTTCACTGGGAGCAGAATATTAGGGTTCACTTGGGTATAATAGCGTCAGTGGTATCAGTATCAGCACTCTCAGGCGTATGACTCACTCCCACGTAAATAGAGTCACTGGCGAGACGACGCAACCAGGAGAAAGTTCATAGCCTCATAAAAGCAACCTCTAATTAGACCTACGCGTCTTTGAGGACAGCGGCTTGGAATTAATTAACAGCGGTTATAGGGAGCCAGAAGCGTCATTCAACTTTCCTCTGAGCTGCCTGGGTGGATTAGCTAGTGACTCGAGTTTTAAGGTGGATTAATTAGCGACTATTGGGATTTATTTCAGATGGATTATTTAGTGACTATTGGGATTTATTTCAGGTGGATTAAATCTAGTCGAAGGATTGAAGGATTCTGGAAGGAGAATGTGAGTTTCATAGATATTGGAATAAATAAATAAATTGTAATGTGTGTACCTGATAGTAATTGAAAGATGGAGTCAGGATTCCGTAGACTTGAATGGTGTTTGAAAGACTATCTGGTCCTTTTGATAGGTCCCCCAGTTTTGTACTCTCTCTCTCTCTCTCTCTCTCTCTCTCTCTCTCTCTCTCTCCTTACCTCGTCCCTGCCTTAGGTGACAAAAAGATAGGATGATAATGAGATAAAATCATGTGAAATTAGCCTTAAAAAATAACAATACATTTTCTAGTAGTGAATGTAAAAATTATGATTTTTTTAAAACACTCATCTTTGCTAGGAATTCCCTCTGCCGAGTATAATAGTCTGATGTTAGCTTCAGTAAAACCCCAAAGCTCATCACAGCAGCTAGACGGTTAAGTGGGATAGCTTTTGATCCTTTTACTAATAGCCTTTCTCTCAGATCATAAAATAAATCCTGCTTTGTCAGCCTAAATAAAGAGTTAAGCACTTTCCAATCATGATATTTCTTCCGCTTTATTTTTTGCACCATTTGTCTTTATCCAATTTATAAGGAATATATTTTAGTAAAGAAGGTTAATTATGAATATATTTTATTGATCCATTTTGGAAATCTCTCCTGAGCTGCTACAAGAAAGGGCTTTAAAAATATAGCTAAGCAAATAAATATAATTGGCAAAAACGAGATAGGCAGGTAGATAAGGAGAGAAAGTACGAGAGAGATAAAAATTTAAATTATCAGTTGCTGCTCGAGACAGATAAAAATGGATAAAAATGAGATAAATAGATTGATAAGGACTGTAAGAGATAGAGAAATAAAAACTGAAGTTATCAGCAGCCGCACGAGACAGATAATGTTTGGATGAATGGATAGGCAGATAAACAGATAAATGGTAAGGTATGAGTCAGGCAGGTCGCAAATGGATAGATAGGTAGATAGATAGATAAATGGATGAAGAGACAGATAGACAGAGAAATTGACAGAAGACACAGAGATAGGTGGAGGAATGAATAGCAGACACACAGACGGAGGGATGAATAGGCGGCCAGATAGCCATACATACAGACGTAAATACACCAAAATATATACGAGTACAGTGATAAACAATGCAATTAATAACACCTGTACCAGATAGATTACCCAGATAAATAACCCACGTAATTTAAGAAGCGCCCACCTGTAGAGTATGGCTGGGGAAGGTAGCAGATGGGGGCAGGGGAGATGAGATGCAGTTTCGCCTAAGAGCAGTCATTACTCACGCCTTTTTGAGACGTTTGCTACCTGGAACTAATTAATCTTCCCCCCCCCTGCTGCTGCTACTGCTCCTGCTTCTCCTGCTACCTTACGCCGTACTGCTGGTGGATAAAGAGGTAGGATGGGGGGAGGGGGGCGTATTCAGGGATGGTTTGGGATGGGAGGGTATTAGTTAGCTTAATTTTTCGCTGTGAGGGTGGGAGAATCCTCGTCTTCTTAGTCTTCATAAAAAATAAAAAAAAATCTAAAAGCATCATCGTCATTATCATCTGCCTACTCCTTCTCCTCCACATCATCATCATCATCATCATCATCATCATCATTATCATCATCATTATCATCATCATTATCACCATCATTATCATCTGCCTACTCCTCCTCCTCCTCCTCCTCCTCATCATCATCATCATCATCATCATCATCATCATCATTCTTGTCCCTGTTTAGCATGCACTACAATTAGGGACCTGAATGTAACCTCAACTGTTCTAGGGCTGATATTCCCGTCAGTTAAGTAAGCTCCCTAACGCCTTTCCCTAGGCGATTTATTCTGCTTATTATTGTCGTCTATTGCCTTAAAAACTTCCAATATCGCAAAACTCTGCATAAGTAACACCCAAAAAAGATATTAACGAGACACATATAAAAAAAAATCACTAAGGAAGAGGTGTTAGGGAGCCAAGCGATGGGAATACAAGCCTATGCGTAGAGAGGGACTTCAAAAATACTGATAATCTACCTTTGAGCTTCATGTCTTTGAGAGGCAATGATTTAAGACCTCTTCCTTCCCGTACTCCCTGAACTCTTGATTTTTAGCGATTCATTCTCAGCCCCGCATATTTACGATTTCGTCTCTGCATCATGTTATGTCTCCCACTTCCTCTCATTCCATATTTTTGTCATATACCAAAAACTTTTATAATTTTTTGGACGCTCTAAATTCTGAGAGGAAGGCATGGGGTAGCACTGCACCGAGTCCCAAGCAGAATATGAATGGAGGTGTGGACCATTTTTGCAGCGAGCTCTAATGACACTTCTCTTATGTTTTTCCTCTCTCTCTCTCTCTCTCTCTCTCTCTCTCTCTCTCTCTCTCTCTCTCTCTCTCTCTCTCTCTCTCTCTCTCTCTCTCTCTCTCTCTCTCTCTCTCTCTCTCTCTCTCTCGTTATTTGTTGCTCTCAACAAGGATCTTTCTCTCTCCTCTTTTTCCTTGTATTTGTCTGTCTGTCTGTCTGTCTGTCTCTGTCTCTGTCTGTCTGTCTCTCTCTCTCTCTCTCTCTCTCTCTCTCTCGTTGTCTGCAGTGATGCGGTGCTATTTTTTCTTTTACTTCTCAGAATATTTTTTGCCTGTGTGTGATGAAAGGGAAGGGGGAATATATGTTTGGAAGTGTAAATGGAAGATTGTCAGGTGTTGATAGAGGAAGGGCAAGAGAAGGTGTGGCCTTGTTAGTGAGTCCGGAAGTGCAGCAGTGTGTGATTGAATGGAAGGAGGTGTCATCGAGACTGATGTGGGTGAAAGCGAAATTTGAACGTGAGTTGTGGGTGTTTGTGAGTGCATATGGGCCTGGTAGTGAAAGGGATGAACAAGAGAGGGAGTCTTTCTGGAATGATGTTGATGAGTGTCTGCAGAGTTTTGGAGCGAATGTGAATGTGGTAATGATGGGAGATCTGAATGCTAGAGTGGGAAATGTAGCAGTTGAAGGCGTAGTTGGTATGCATGGTGTGCCTGGAAGAAATGAAAATGGGGAACGAATGATAGCGATGTGTGTTGAGCGAGAGATGGTGATTGGGAATGCGCTGTTTGAGAAGAAAGATATTTATAAGTATACATGGGTGAGACAGGAGGGTGGAAGGTTGTTGATAGAGCCTTGATGGACTATGTGGTTGTGTCTAGGAATGTAATAGGAAGATTGTTGGATGTGAGAGTTCTGAGAGGGGAGGGTGGAGGTATGTCTGACCACTACCTGGTGGAGGGAAAGTTAAGAGTAGGTAAGAGATGGGTGAGAGCTAGGAGGGTTAGGTGTGGCAGGGAGGTTTTGAAAGTGAGTGAGTTGGATAAAAGAGAGAAAAAGATAGAGTATCAGGAGAAATTGAAAGATGAGTGGAACGCAGTGAAAGATCGGGAAAATGGCAGTGTGGAGGAGGAATGGCAGTTGTTTAAGAGTGCTGTGGTGGAGCATGCAGAAGAGGTGTGTGGTGTGAGACGTGTGGGTGGTGGTGTAAGAAAAGGAAGTGAATGGTGGTGCGAGGAAGTAAGTATGGCTGTGGCTGAGAAGGGACGTGCATATGAAGTGTGGCTGCAGAGGAAGGATGAGATGTCATATGAAAGGTATAAGGAAAAGAGGAATAGAGCGAGAAGGGCTGTGCGTGATGCTAAAGTGGCAGCAGATGAGAGGTGGGGGTAGGCGGCTGACAGAGAATTTTCAACAGAATAAGAAAATGTTTTGGAAGGAGGTGAAAAGGGTGCGAAAGGGAGAGTCTGGGAAGGAAGAACGAGTAAAAGCAGAGGATGGAAGGATGTTAATTGAGATGGATGCAGTAAGGAAGAGATGGGCAGAGTATTTTGAAAGATTGTTAAATGTAGAGGAGGAAAACGTGGCTGAGATTGTGGCAGATAGAAGGTGCAAGGAATAAATGTGTTGGGAGAGTTGAATGATTCTTTGATCACGAAGGAGGAAGTGGAGAAGGCAGTAAAGGAGATGAAAACAGGGAAAGCTGCAGGTATGGATGGGTGTGCTGTGGAATGCCTGAAGGGTGGTGGAGTGACTATTGTTGACTGGTTAGTAAGATTATTGAATGTTTGCTTTGAGAAAGGTATGGTGCCAATTGACTGGGCAAGTGCTTGTGTGGTCCCGTTGTATAAAGGCAAGGGTGATAAGTATGAATGTACTAGCTTTAGGGGTATAAGTCTGTTGAGTGTTGTAGGTAAAGTGTATGGTAGAGTGTTAATTATGAGAGTTAGAGAGGGTACAGAGGGAGTGATTAGTGATGAGCAGTGTGGCTTTAGGAGAGGGAGGGGATGCGTTGATCAGGTGTTTGCTGTGAGACAAGTGTGTGAAAAGTATTTAGCGAAAGGCAAGGATGTGTTTTGGGTATTTATGGATTTAGAGAAAGGGTATGATAGAATTGATAGGGAGGCTTTGTGGACTGTTTTAAGATTGTATGGACTTGATGGTAGGTTACTAAAAGGGGTGAAAAGTTTTTATGTAAATAGTAGAGCGTGTGTAAGAGTGGGAAATGCTGTGAGTGATTGGTTTCCGTGAGAGTGGGGCTGCGACAGGGATGTGTGATGTCGCCTTGGTTGTTTAATATTTACATGGATGGTGTTGTAAGGGAGGTGAATGCAAGAGTTTTAGGTGGTCTGAGTCTGGTAAATGTTGATGGAGGAGAGTGGAATCTGAAGCAACTGCTGTTTGCAGATGATACTGCATTGGTGACTGATTCAGAGGAGAAATTGAGACAGTTGGTAGAGGAGTTTGGAAGGGTGTGTGAAAGGAGGAAATTGAAAGTAAATGAGAATAAGAGTAAAGTGATGAAGTGTAATGAGGTTGATAGATGGTAGGGGGATGAATATAGTTTTGAATGGTGAGTTGCTTGAGGAGGTAGATTGTTTTAAATATCTAGGGTCACATGTTGCTGTGGATGGAAGAATAGATGCAGAAGTGAAGTTTAGAATTAATGAAGTAGGAAAGGTGCTGGGAGGAATGAAAAAAGTGTTTAAATGTCGTTCGCTTAGAATCGATGTAAAGAGAAGGCTGTATGAGGGTGTTGTGGTACCGACTGCGTTATATGGGGCTGAAACATGGAATATGGGTGTAGCAGAGAGGAAAAGTTTGAATGTAATGGAGATGAGATGTCTGAGGAGTATGTGTGGAGTGACGCGTATGGATCGAGTGCGAAATGATGAAGTGCTAAGGAGAACTGGAGTTGTTCGGGAGATGGCTGGTAGAGTTGAGCAGAGGGTGTTGCAATGGTTTGGGCATATGGAGAGAATGGATAATGAGCGATTGGTGAAAAAGATAACTAGATCTGATGTGAGAGGTGTAAGACTGAGAGGAAGACCACGAATAGGATGGATGGACAGTGTGAAGAGAGCGCTGGATGCGAGAGGGATGTCTGTTGAGCAAGGAAGAGTGGCTGTGCGTGACAGAAATAAATGGAGAGAAATTGTGAATGAATAAGTGATGACGCAGCCCTGAGGGGATATTCTCCCGCATTTGGTCTGATAGCTAGTCAGGTCAGGTGCGGGTAAGGGGATGGGTCTGTTATGATGTGGCAGGGGTAAACCAGTTCTGCTGTCGGGCCCTGCTGTGGATGTCACTGCTTGCATTGCGCAGTTGACCCTTGTGCGGTGTGATGCGGTGAGGATCTGTCCGTTCTCCCCTCTGGGGCTAAGATGCGAATGAATGTGTTTGAATGGATGAGTAAATGGAGAGTGAGTCGTCCTGTCTCGGCTACCTCCCTTTCCTTGGGGGAAGCAGCCTAGGTATATAGATAGATAGATAGATAGAGTGTTTTTCTTCCTTACTAATTAAAGTTTTGTAGTTTAGTGAAGTTAATA
>NC_137018.1:7298407-7318407 GCF_032717465.1 Coenobita brevimanus | reverse complement strand
GCCCTGCACTTCATCACCGCTCAGCCAACATTATCATAAATCACCTCTTCTTTTTGGCTGACGACGTGCCTTTGGAATATTCTCAACGCGCTTGGGTAATGTGGGATGGTCGTGCGGTGTCACACTCTTGCTTGCTTCTTTTATGCATAGTTGTGTGTGTGTGTGTGTGTGTGTGTGTGTGTGTGTGTGTGTGTGGGTGTGGGTGTGTGTGGGTGTGGGTGGGTGTGGGTGTGGGTGTGGGTGTGTGTGGGTGTCGAATCTAGAAACTTATTTTACGGTGTAATCTGGAAATATCTTTTGTATTTTGATTTTCTTTACCTTGTTGCTGTATCGTATTCACTATTTTTGTAGCCTGGGTTTTTATCATAGTGGAGATGGTGATATTGATGGTGATGATGGTGGTGACAGTAACGACGATATCCTCCGTTCATATATACTTGGTGAATATTCCCTGACATAGAAGGAGGCTTAGTTTTTCTTATTGCTTTATCGCCATACGTAGGCGGTATTGTTTAACACGACATGCAGGTATTGGGGTCACACGAAAAATAACTCCAGGCATTTCACTCCCTACTCATTAACAACTCCTCACCACACACCATCCTTTCACATATACATTCAGCAAAAACTATATCCGAACTCTTTAAGCGTCCTTCAATATGGCATAGCGAGAGAAATAGATAACAATTGCCTTTTGAACTTGCAAATAAAAATAATGGTTCTTTGAGCTGTCAGTAGCAGAAAGACGAATTCCATAAACAACTGCAGAATTATTTTGACATGCACGACGCAATGAAGTATACTAACAATTTTGAAACAGCAAAGGTCACAATACTTATTCTGAGCTACATCATACTCACGTTTTCAGATACCTGTAGGATATTTTACCAGGAGTACAGTCGCTGGTGAGTTACATGTTCATCTTGATATAGATAGATAGATGGATGGATGGACAGATAGACAGACAGACAGATAAATAAATGAATAGACAGTTGAATAGATCGATGGATATAAACTGAGCGCAGGATGTTGATTATGATGATATCGATGGTGATGATGAGGAGGAGGAAGAGAAGCAGAAGGACTGTGCTCTTTCACCATCTTAACCCCTTTACTACGTTTTAATTCTAATCTTTCCGTCAACAGAAAATTATACTCGCCTTTGGGAAGACCTCTCGTAGAAACCTCTGTGAAGGAAGAACTTGGCCCACAGAAAAGGGATGGTGGCAGTGGAGTGGTGTCCCTCCTCAGAGACGCACAGAGAAGGGCTAGGGCTCCCGGGGGTCGCTTGAGGGAGACGAGAAGGGCTGGGAGAGAGGAGGGAAAGAGAGCAGTGTTGGGAGAGACTCTGGGAGGAAAAAGTGGGGAGGAAAAGACCCGAAGGAGAGGAAAAATGAGGGAGAGGAAGGGACGCATGCAGAAAGGAAAATGGAGAGACATCAAAAAATTACAAAAAGAAATTACAACAGAGAGAGGAGTGGAAAAAGTGTTGTGAATGATATCGTGACACGGACGATATTATTATTATTATTATCATTAGTAGTAGTAGTAGTAGTAGTAGTAGTAGTTTATTGTTGTTGTTTATTACTGTTGTCGTAATTATTATTATTATTATTATTATTATTATTATTATTATTATTATTATTATTATTATTATTATTATCATCATCATCATCATTAGTAGTAGTAGTAGTAGCAATAGTAGTAATAGTAGCAGTAGCAGTAGTGTTGTTTATTGATGTTGTTTATTACTGCCTTCATTATTATTATTATTATTATTATTATTATTATTATTATTATTATTATTATTATCATCGCCAGTTTCACAGGACTCATACTTATCTCTCATAGCGAAAGGCATTACAGTTATTTCCTTCAGGTACACAGTACATTACAAGACTCCAACTTAACCCCGAAGGACAGGAGGCAGAGATGGAGGTGGAGAGAGAGGTGGAGGTAGATAGATAGGTAGAAGAATAGATGCAGGTAGACTGACTGACAGGTAGATAGACAGACTGATAGATAGGTAAATAGAAGAATCGATATACAGTAGATAGGTAGACTGATAAGTAGAGAGATAGACTGATAGATAGATAGCAAGGTAGAACAATAGATATAGCTAGACAGACTGATAAGTAGATAGATAGGTAGAAGAATAAATATAGATGGATAGACTGATAGGTAGATAGATAGACTGATAGATACATAGACTAACAGATATTTAAATGAATTATACAGTAAACTCATAGGTAGGTCGGTAGGTAGGCAGGGAGAGAGAGAGAGAGAGAGAGAGAGAGAAATACTGAGGAAGAAATGAAGGAAACAGACAAGGAAAGTATTGAAAAATGTTGAGGGAAAAACTAACAGAGAGGAAATAAATCAGAAAATATACAGACCGAAAAAGCAAGACAACGGGTAAAGAAAATAATAAGAAAGATAGAGATAATAAAGAAAGAGAGATATTATCAGATTTGTGTTGATTTAAAAAGAAAGGAAGAAAAAAGAGACATACTGAAGAAAACACCAAGAAGGTTTAAGAAAGGAACAAGACAGACAGATGGAAAAGACGAGAGGGAAGGGGAAGAGAAATGGAAGAGTAAAAAGAGAGATTTTGAGAAGGGAAGCGAGAGAGAGAGAGAGAGAGAGAGAGAGAGAGAGAGAGAGATGCTGAGAACGACTGTGTGATGAGAGCGGTGATCAGAAGAATAACTAAGGGAGAAAAACTGAGGGAAAAAGGAAATTTTGAGAGGATATACCATGAGAAAATACGAGGAAAAAGAGAACGAGAGAAAAAGGGATATGTTGAGAGCAATAAATAACGTGAGAGAGAGAGAGAGAGAGAGAGAGAGAGAGAGAGAGAGAGAAAGGGCTGCCGAAAAGTTAAAAAAAGGTAAAAAAAAAAGTTTCAAGAAGAAACTGCGCAGAAAAGGAAAGAAGGAAGAGCAAACCGTGAGCAAGACCCCTGGAGAATAAAAGGAAAAAGTGTTTAGAAATATAGCAAAAGAAGAGGAGGAGGAGGAGGAGGAGGAAGAGGAGGAGGAGAAGAGAAGAAGAAGAAGAGGAAGACAGCATCGAACAAGAAGAAAAAGAAAAAGAAAAAAGAAGCGAAGAAGAAAGGCAAGAGAGAAATTCTAAAAAAAGGTAGCAAGTGTTACGGAGGAGGATGACGAGGAAGAATATATACTGAGAAAGACATCTAGGAAATTCTAATAGGGAAAAATCTTAACCCCTTACCTAGAATGTCTTAGTTTGATTCTAACTTCCTTCAGACGATTTTATTCAACGCAGGAATTAGCTTCTGTATCAGTATGTCTAAGAAACTGTGTGTTATGTTGTTTTTCCTAAGGTATTTCTCTCTCTCTCTCTCTCTCTCTCTCTCTCTCTCTCTCTCTCTCTCTCTCTCTCTCTCTCTCTCTCTCTCTCTCTCTCTCTCTCTCTCTCTCTCTCTCTCTCTCTCTCTCTCTCTCTCTCTCTCTCTCTCTCTCTCTCTCTCTCTCTCTCTCTCTCTCTCTTACGTGTGTTTGTAATTGCACTCAGTATGACAGTTTCCCCCCATAAATTTGTCACTGTACTGTACCTCTTTGCTCTCATGTGCCCTTCCTCCTTGGCCCTCAGCGACAAGATTTTCCAGAGTGTTGGGGCTTGTACTGAATGGTAAATAATCTAAGTAACGATATATCAATAAGTAAATACATAAATATCTCTCCAATAAAAAAGATCTATCCTTAACTGATATGAAA
The DNA here is from genome assembly GCF_032717465.1 of Coenobita brevimanus. Taxonomy (NCBI): domain Eukaryota; kingdom Metazoa; phylum Arthropoda; class Malacostraca; order Decapoda; family Coenobitidae; genus Coenobita; species Coenobita brevimanus. Next base: position 7,314,667 of record NC_137018.1, on the reverse strand, counting down.
TTCGTCTTGATTGGAGATAGCAATGTTAAATCTAAAAGTACTAGGCTATATTGAAAGACAGAGTAATATTGAGAGAAGCAGGAAGGAGAGAAATATGGAAATGTGGGAAAGATACATAAATAAAAGGGAATATAGGGAAGTGTTGAGAAAGATACTGAAGGGAAAAGGGAAAGAAGGGAGAGCAAACTGAGAAAAGGGAGAGGGATATGCCAGGGAGAGAGAGAAATAAGAGAAAGCTGGGGAAAGGGACAATAGGGAAGAGTGATTTGCCAGGAAAGGACAGAAAGAAAAGAGGAGATAAATGAGAATAGGAAGAAGAGGAAAGATGGATAGACCGAGAGGGGAGAGAGAGAGAGAGAGAGAGAGAGAGAGAAGGAAAGAAGAGAACACTGTGAGAAAAGGGAGATGGAAAGGCGAACTTCGGACTAGTATCGAAAGGAAAGAGAAGGGAGGAAAGGGAAAACTCTGAGAAGGGGGAGAAGGAAAGAGGGAAGGAACTGAAAAAGAATCGAGATGAAATAAGAAAAACGAAGAGAAATTGGCGAAATATGAGACAGAAAATATGTGGTGAAAAGAATCTCGAAAGGAAAGGAAACGAAGGGCATGAATACTGCAAGAAAGGGAGAGGAGGAGAGAGGGAAGTGCTGAGGGAAATGTTGAACGAAAATGAGAGGGAAGGAGGAAAACTTATGATAAAAGTGATAGTGGGGAGAGTGAGAAATAGTGAGTGAAAAGTGGAAGCAGAGGAGAACTGTAAGGAAAGGGGCTGACTGAATGGGGGAAATATTGAGAAAGATATCAAAAGAAAAGGGAATAAAGGAATAGAAATCTGAGAGAAAGAGAAGTAAAGATGACAGGACACAGAGAGGAAAAGGGAGGGAAGGATAAGGGGAAAATAAAAAATGATAAATGCTAAAAAAGATATCGATAGGAAACGGAAAGAAGGAGAAGATAATACTGGGAAAAGGAGCTGAATGAACAAGGGAAGTGTTGTGATAGGTAGGCAGAGAGAGAGAGAGAGAAAGAGAGAGAGAGAGAGAGAGAGAATGAGCGAGAGGCAGACAACTATCGAATGCAACAGAGAAATAGGACGAAAAAAAAAATATTGTGAGAAAAAGGACCAGACAAAATATAGAAAGAATTGTGGCAGATGTCGAGGGGAACAGGGAAGAAAGTGGAGAAAATCTGAGAAAAAAGGTAGGAGGAATGAGAACGGAAAAAGGAAAAAGGAGGAGAAAAGTGGGAAGAATATCGAGAGAAACCGTAGAGGAGAAACGATAGAAAAGATGAGAAGAGAGAGAGAGAGAGAGCGTTGTGTAAATCTGAAGGAAGATGGGTGGCCCTAGTGAGTTGTGGGAAAGGTAGCAAAAACAGACCTTACAGTAGATCAGACGTTTTAAAACCACACTGCCCAAGATATCAATTTTCAAGACACGCACGGAGGTTGGAGGATGAAGCTGGCGATCTTCAAGTAGCCTGTGTTAATTTACGGAGGATATTGCAAGATGGAGGACAGAGGGAACTATCGTGACAAACTACACTCAGATTAGTATACCAGATTTTCGTCATTTTAACACCCCAAGGCTCCTAATACTTCCTCAGTTTAATATGGTCATGTGGCGTAAAAGGAGCATATTGTCAGACTTATTATGACTGTGAAAGAGTTAATGATATCGGTATTAACGAAGCTACAATCGCTCGCTTTAGACTGGATGAACTCGTCTGGTTTTAAGTGAAAGAGAATACTTGAGTTCGCCCGACGATGAGCGAGTTAAAGAAAATGAGGATGTATTGGATGGCGAGACTGTGTGTGTGTGTGTGTGTGTGTGTGTGTGTGTGTGTGTGTGTGTGTGTGTGTGTGTGTGTGTGTAAGTTGTGTGCGAGTGTATGGAAAAATATCCAGCACTGTTATAAGCAGGAAATTGGTATCTCTCATATATATTTTTTTTCTGTTTTACTAAGGACTGTTATCATTATCATCATCTTTTTTATCTTTTCCTGAAGCTGAAACTTATCGAAAATTCTCAGTTTCACGCCTTGCACTCTGTCCTGTCTATTTCTCTCCGGGGGGGGGGGTACTCAAATAAACTTAAGATGGCTTCCCTCACGCAATTTAGATGTGTTTTGCAGGAAGAACTAGACAAACAGAGGAAGATCTTGTACTCTCCCTTCCGTATCCTCTAAGAAAAAAACACGTAACTTACGATAATTTTTCTCACGTAACTAAGATTTTCTTCCGAAGGAGGAACCGTAAACAAGGTAAAACGGTGCAGTTCCTTGTCCTCGTTCATCCTCCGAAATTTAATCTAAGTTACGAAACGGAACTGACTGTAAGAACGTTTTTCAGAATTCCACCCTATCCTGTATTTTGCGTGGCACAGGAGGTCTCTTAACACCTCTTCCATAGCGACTTATTTTGTGCAATACACCTAGCATTCTCGTGTTAGCTGTATATATCATTTTAGAATCTACATAATCACTATCTATCTGTCTATCTATCTATCTATTGCAAATCGCCTTAATCCCGTAAGGGGTGGCCACAAACAAATCGCCTCCATGTCGCCCTGTCTCCCGCCATTTCACTGCCCCGCTCCCAGCTCACACCCCCCTCCCTCATATACCTCTCCACTCCATCCCTCCATCTCATCCTTGGCCTCCCCCTCCCTCTACCCCCGTCCACCTCATACACTCTCCTCGTCAGTCTCTCACTCTTCATCCTCTCCATATGGCCAAACCACCTCAGTGTGGTTTGGTGCAGTGTGCAGAATTAATCGCTAAGACAGGAGTTGCGTAATCATCAAAGCCATTTAGTACAATCTAGTAAGTGTTAATCTCCCTTCCCCATCGCTGTCTATTCACCACTTCACCTTGACGACTTTTTTACCCTGCTTTCATTTTAGTTTATTGTTAGGTCTTACGGAGTCGAAACTTCTGAAACTGTAAACTCCACTCTTTTTCCACTCGCTGTCAGGCTCTCTCTCTGGTCAGTCTGTCTTGTGTAACTTCTGTATCACTCACAATCACTCACTCTCCTTAGCTCCCTAGCACCTCTTCCTAAGTTATTTATTTTTGGATATGGCTAAGTTAATATCCTTTTGTACGGTACGTTATTTATGAAGAGTATGGTGATATGGGAAGGATTTATGCAACACAGAATAGGACGGAATGGTGTATTAAGCATAAGAAATCGCTTAGGAAGAGGTGTTAGAGAGCTTCCTAAACGAGAATACCGGCCAAAGAAATATCACCCAGTCAAATGCGAAAATTAATTAGTATGAAAAGAATGCCTGGGAACCTCCTTAACTCTTGAAAACACAGTCCCTTTCCTTCCTTTCCCTTTTATTGTCACTGTTTTTCTATCAGTAACTTTCTTCCTCCTACCCAGTCCCTCTTTGGTTACTCCCTCCTCTCTCAGTAACTCCTCCCCTCTTGCCTCTCTCCTCTGCCAGTAACTCTCTCAATCCTCCTTTTTCTATGTCTCCTACCGGTAATTTCTTTCTCTTGTTTCTCTCTCCTCTCTCATTTTTTTTTTTTCAGTGTGTTCTCTGCGAGTATCTCTTTCTGTTTTCCCTCTCTCTTCTGTCAGTAACTATTTTTCCTGATCACTGTTTTTTCTGTCAGTAACTTTTTTCTTTCCTGTCGTTCTTCAGGTACATTGTCCTCTGTCAGTAACTCTGCTTTTCCTCTCTCTCTTGTATCAGTAACGCATTTCCCAAGTCCCTCTCTCTTCTTTCAGTAATTCTTTGCTCGTTTCTCTCTCTTGTATCGGTAACTTTATCTCTCTTCTGCCGGTAACAATTTCTCCCAGTCCTTCTTAGGTTACTGTGCCCTCTATCAGTAACTTTTTCTCTCCCGCCTCTCTCCTGCGTCAGTAACTTTTTCTTTCTCCAGCTCTCTTCTGATAATAACTTTGCACTCGTCCTTGTTTCTTCTTTTTATTTTCTCCACTTCCCTTTTTTTATAAGTTACTCTTTTTCCCAGTCCCTCTCTTTCTCTTCTGCCTGTTTTACGTGTCACTCTCTCTTTTGCTGTAACTTTTTTTCTTTCTGGCCTCCCTTCCTTCCTCATTGTTAATTCTGTCATTTACTCATTGGCTACTGCCCCCCCCCCTCTCTCTTCTGTCAGTCACTCTTTTTTCCTAGTCCTTCATTGCTTACTTTGCCCCCTGTAGTAACTGTATCCTTCCTGCCTTTCTCTTTTGCACCAGTAACTCTTTTCCCGGCCACCCCTTCTCCAGGACTCTGTCTCTATTCCCTTTTTACCCCCAAGAACTCCCGCCCATCCAATGTTCTCGCTTTTTGCCCCAGATTCTTTCTGGGATGGGAGAGGTCAGTAAGTCTTCCACGAGTGAGCTGTTTTTGCCTTCTGGTTAATGCCCTTCCCATCGCTCCCTAAATGTAGCTCCACCATTTTTGCTCCCGCCAAAAGTTGTCGAGAGGCCGGTGTTGACTTGGTGGCTGAAGTTGCAAGCTCGGAAGTCGCTGAGAAGTTTGTTTGTGGTATTGTTTTAGTTTGGCTTGTCTTTTGTCCAACGGCTGAAAAGGGAGTTGGGCTTTGTGCTATATGTGATGTGGAAAGGAGAAATGTACAGCAGAGGTTATTTAGGCAGGTATTGTTACACTAGAATTTGTGGGAAATATCGTTTTGTACAGTATGTGATCCATTTTGACACGTGGAAAATGTTGGATGGGAGACAGACACTGGTAGCCCGAGACATTAGCGAAAATAAAGAATTCAAGCCATAACCTGTGTGTCTCTCTCTCACCCAACATTCCCAAATACTGCTATGCCAGAGACTGTGATGTATATTGTTATAGTATACGCTGTACTTAAGGTCGTAGGGGATAGTGTTATGCTTAAGGTCGTAGGGGATAGTGTTATGCTTGAGGTTGCGTCAGATACTTATAAGTTGCTGGAAATATTGTTACACTAGAGGTTGTTTCAGATATTGTTAATGGTTTACGGGATGGAGATTAGTGAGAGAATGGGGGGGGAGGGGAAATAATGAAAAGTAACTCCTCAGATCCAGACAAAAAATACTGAATTAAACTGAAGAGAAATGAAGTGTTATATTAAACGTGAGTGTGAACGGTGTATTAAACAATTTATTGTGCCTGTAATGGCCTGTCACAGTGCGGAAAACCATTATTTGTCGTTATTACAATGCTTGCATAATATTATATCAATTAGTGCCTTTGGTGGTGATGAACTGACTTTGTTATCTAATTCCTGCAACTACTAATTAAACTTGGAATTTCACCGATATTTGCTCATCAAAAAGATTTACTGCCACGAGATTGGATACTGTGGAAATAAAACAGTATGTGGCAGAAATCACAGTGCTGATGGGGCGTATTGAACTGGGATAATTTTGGAGGTCATGGGTAAAAATGAATATTGTTAGTGTTCTGCATTATTCATATGGTTAGTATAATAGCTCACAGAATTTCGCAAAAAGACATAACCTTAAAATAAAGCCGAAACTTCGTAAACTACACGTAACAGTTTTGCACACACTGTTCATCCTACATCCTGCGGCGGTGACTATGCACATTACCCCCTCAAAAAAATAAAATAAATAAATGAAAATAAACTTAGAAAACCAGCACAGCCCTCATTATGAAGCTCAGTTTTTTTTTTCAGATTTCCAGCACCATGAGTTGATGATGTAACTCTGTGCTCAGCTTTGTGATTTATTATTCTGTTTGTCGCATTTGTTACCTAAATAAAAATGCCTTCTATTAACTACTGATACTCCTAAAGCATCCAGAGTAACAGGATTTTTAATTATCACCATTTCATCCCTTTACCTAAATGATTTTCTTTGAGCATAATAAGGTCTTCGCCTCAACAAAACAGCCAACTGCGTCCATAGTAGCAAAGGAATTATGTGAGATCATTATTGCCTCATGAACCGAAGATCAGAAGCCCGCAAAATTGTTCCCTACAAGAAAAAACAAAACAAAACAAAACAGAGAGCCACCAAATTCAAGATCCTTTCATTTCGAGGTGCCTGGACACTTGGTCTTTCTCTCATCTGAAGGATTTCGTTTTCTGTTGCTGAATAAATACTCAACCAGTTCCACTGAGGCAAAAATTAATCGATAAACCTTAGTGTCTAGCTTTATGCCTGTTTGGATTTCTCTCAGCTGATCAGTATCGTTTGTTCTTAGCCTTAAAAATATATATATAAGTATATCCATAACAAGAAAGGCGTGAATAACAAAAAAATGTAAGTAAATTGCTTAATAGATAATGAAATAAACAGAGGAGTATAAAAAGTATAGACCATTTCATTCCTATCGTTTCTTTCATCTGTTTGTAATAACTCGCTATACAGCATAAACTCTTTGAAAGTTAGATTTTTTTTTCTCCTCTAATTATAATCACTTCCTCTAAGGCTGAATACATTACCCAATCGTGCCCATAGCAAACAAAATACTGAATCACAATAATTACACAAAAAAGTGTGTTAAATGATTCGCTAACATAAAATAGTCTCTATGGTGCATGATTCACGACAATTCATTTCACACACACACACACACACACACACACACACACACACACACACAAACCTCTATGGTATATATTAAACGATAATCCATTACACACACACACACCAAAAAAATCTCCACACTATACACGGTTCACGCTTACTCAATTCCCGTCATTAACAGTGCCGACAGCCTCATTGGTCCCCGTGAGGTTAACTGCCTTAATAAACACCCACACATTGTCCACCCACCGTAATGATAACCCAATTTAAAAAGGGCGCGAGTCGGGGCGTGGGCAAATACTGGTGATAAAATTCGTGACGGAAAGCCAGTCAACCCCAGGAACTTTGTTGTGGATGTGACAGTCAGCTCATTACGTGGAAGTTTAATGTCATGACCTTTACAGATTAGTTCATTTTGCGTGTGTGTGGGGGGGGATGGGTAGCTGTGTTTGTGGGTGTGGGTGTGTTTGTGGGTGTGTGGGTCGAAGGGTGGGTGGGTGGTTGGATGGGTAACTGTTTGTGGGAAGGTGTCTGTGTTTGTGTGTGTGTGTGTGTGTGTGTGTGTGTGTGTGTCTGTGTTTCGCGGTAAAATGACTGGATATGTGGACGATGAGAGAATGAGGAGAGGATGACCTAGAACGTGAAGCAACGATGATGGAAAAATTCTGAGAGGGAGAGTAAAAATGTAAATGGATTAGCCTCTGGAATCTGCGTGCGTGTGTGTGTGTGTGTGTGTGTGTGTGTGTGTGTGTGTGTGTGTGTGTGTGTGTGTGTGTGTGTGTGTGTGTGTGATAACGTAATGTGAGATTACTGCAAAAAAAAAAGAGGAGAACCATGGTCGTGAGGAGGAATCATGATGTTTATGGAATGGATAAGTTGGAACATGCTAGGTACGAGTATACAAGAGTCATCTAGGTGGTAGGTGGTGGTAGGTGTTGGCGACCATCATCCACTCACTTGATGTTGTGCTGCCTACTTCTTCCTTCCCCTTTATCATTCTTTTTCTGTGTCTGCCCTCCTCTCTCCCTACTTCTTCCATTTTTACTGTCACTTTTCATTACTCCTCTTTCCTTTTCAGGTAGCTTTACATTGAGTGACAAGCCTAATAGTTTCCTGTAAGCCAGGAAATCATTTACAACACTGGGTGATAACCACATAACCAAACCATACGTGTTCCCTACGTGTCAGAAAGTGGGTTGGCGGAGGGTTAGTGCCGCCTCCCGTAAAACAACTAACGCAAAGTCAACCGGCCACCCGTTATGGGATTATGCCTTATAGCTATAGATGGATAGATAGATAGACTGTAGACTTCTTTCTTCATTTTATTGGACAGGGTGGCATTGACCAAGCGCAGTCACGACCAATAATTCTTATACACTCCTGTGGTTCCAGACTAATGAAATGAGGTGCAGATGGGCTTGAGTATGACTGATTAGTTTCTTGAGATCTCATTACCTTGTGACTTGGCTGACACGGCTGGTGGCTTCCAAATAGAGAGGTGTAATACCAGTTCACTTGGTATCACTTCACACACACACACACACACACACACACACACACACACACACAACTCTCTCTCTCTCTCTCTCTCTCTCTCTCTCTCTCTCTCTCTCTCTCTCTCTCTCTCTCTCTCTCTCTCAGTTGTCCCCCCTCTCTGTTTTCTCGCTATTAACCTCTTAAATGCGAGTGACATCCATAACAGTCTCCTCTCTCTGCCACAAGACGATTATATTCAACTTGGAGAAGGCCTTTCGTGTGGAAAAGGTTTAATAAGACCATTTCTAACCCCTCCAGTTCGAAAAATCTTTGCTGAGCTAAATAAAATCGTCAGGAAATTATAAAGATGCAGTGAAATTGGAACCCCCTGGGCTCAGTGGGTTCCGGGGTTAAACGGCTGAGGTTCTGAACACAAGAAGCGAGTTTCCTTCCCAAGCACAGGCCTTTCTTTATTTAAAGTTTCTCTCGACGTAACTCTTTAAAGAATCACTTAGGTATTTTATTGTGGCTACAGCTAGACGATTATATTTAGCCAGGGGAAACACCATTCCTTTAAAGAACCTAAAGAATTCTTGCAAAGGTAGTCATAAACACAAGAAAAGTTAAGCTGGTTCCCTTAATTATCAACAGAGTAAATGCAGTAAACCAGAAGAACACTGAAAGCAAAGATCTAGAGATTCGAAAAATTGAATTATCGAAAGAATGAACAGTATTAATGGCCCACACCTCCGTTCAGTCATCGTTCAAGCCTTAAGAATTTTGGCAAATTTAGTCATAAAAACATATAAGAGGAATCAAGCTGGTTCCATGAGCAGCCACCAGAGTAAGTGCAACAAACCAGCAGAGCAACAAAAGCAAGGGAAGTGGTGGTAAGCGTGACTCCACTACTGCCGAGATGTCTAGTGAAGCAAATTCTCCCGAGAAGAGCCAAACAATCCTGGAGGCTGAGGCAGTAACTTCACTGTCAGTGGTTGTTTATTCTTTTGGTGAGTTTTTATGGGATGAAATTCGTGTGGCGTTAACTGGAATAACATTAAAATCTCTTAATTCGTGGCTAGACCGTTAATCAAGACAATTTTCACTCTCTTAACTGGGATAGGATTCCCTGAGCTGAATAAAATCGTCTAACGTTAGCCAGAAAAAAAAAATACAGAGTTAGTATATTGCAGCCAAAGGATGAAATTTGATTAGTGCTGTAAACCGTATTTCTGTGTATGTTAATGCAATCAATTCACGCAGCTTCATAACTAAACGTTGCCATTTCAAAATTCTTTCATGTGACAATCTTATAGGCTACAAGTTACAGACACATGCCTCACGATAACACTGCCATACCCGAATATATTCTTTGGTATACATTTCTATTACTAAAAGAGAGAGAGAGAGAGAGAGAGAGAGAGAGAGAGAGAGAGAGTTTAATCAGAAAACATAATCTAATTGAACTGATTATGGAATGTAATTTTAATGTTAACCTACTTATTATCAGATTTATGCGTTATGTAAATAGACCCCAAACCTGTCGAATATTTTCCCATGCTCATGAAAATGCATCATTAAATATGTAAAAAGCCATTCATTAATTTGTATGAGCTATCTGGTGTATAACCAATGACAACATGATTTTAGCCACACGTACAGTACATTACACATACACGCACAAATACATAACCTGCACATGCACATAATTATATACAAATGCACACACGCACACACATTCTCTCTCTCTCTCTCTCTCTCTCTCTCTCTCTCTCTCTCTCTCTCTCTCTCTCTCTCTCTCTCATTTGAGACGATTTATCTCCTTATCTGTTCAACACTCTGGCTCTCGTGGCTCACTCTCAGTTGAATAAAATCGTCTGGCGTTATCTGGAATAGAATGCTAGAGTTGTCCCGACCATGAAGGGGTGAAATAAGATTGGTGTTTATATTCAGACTGCTATGACTCACTCAGTTGAATGAAATCGTCAGTGTTAGAATAAAATACGTAAAGTGACCTGGTTAATTACATGCCTCGATGTAGTTGTGTGTGTGTGTGTGTGTGTGTGTGTGTGTGTGTGTGTGTGTGTGTGTGTGTGTGTGTGTGTGTGTGAATTCGCAGTGGAGGTGTGGGTTTTCTTTCCATCTCTATATTTTCATTTTTATCCATTCTTTTAATTTCCTTTCTGCTTTTTTCTTTCTATTTCGTTTACTTCTTTTTTTCCTGCGTTTTGTTATTTCTTTTGCTCTTTTTCTTCTCTTTTTTCATGTCTTTTATTTCCTTCCTCTTTTTCTCTGCCTCTTTTTACAGTTTCTTTTTGTACTTTCCCTGTATTTTTTTTTTTTTTTTTTTTTTTCGTAAGGTGGAGGGGAGGTCCAGCATGTATGGTAATGACGGAGCGTTGGCTGCAGTCCAGGAGTTGGGTCGCCTCACACACACACACACATACACACACACACACACACACACACACACACACACACACACACACACACACACACACACACACACACACTCAAGCAGATAGAGACACAGACAGACGTATACATTTATACTTAATACATACACACACGCACACACGTGGAGAGAGAGAGAGAGAGAGAGAGAGAGAGCAGACATCAGTGTTTGAAAGCTCTCTCCATCCCCTCAAGAGCAGGCTGAGGTTCTTAAAAATATCTTATCTAGTGAAAGTTGAGGAATTATAGACACTGAAGATTTCCATTCATTATCCCATCATAAAACCATATAATTTTAATACCTATGGGTGTCTATGGCTGTGAGGGTATTGTTATGTCTGTAATTATCGTCATTGATCTCCCAAGCACCGTTCCCTATGCGAATTATTCTTGGATATGGCTGGTTAAACTTTTGTATGTTTTTATTCAGATTATAATTAGAAGAATTTATGTAACGCTGAGGAGGCCAGTAAGGGGTAATAAGCAAAATAAATCGCTTAGGAAAATGTGTTAGGGAGCTTCCTTAATCGAAGAGACTACGGTACGATAAGTGTATTAAACATTCTGACATATACAAAATGAGGCAATGCACCTTGATAATGGAAAACAAATTGACTGGACTAACTTAATATTTATGATTTCGTTATATACCTCTTTATGCTTAACTTGGCTAAATTATAAAATACTAAGGTATTCTAATTATAGGTACGAATAGAAACAGCATCAGAATAGCTTAGAGATTTACAGATATGTGTATAGAATCTTTTAAAACAAAATATTTTCAAACTATTTATGCACATCAGTAAGTCTAAAAAAGAATATTCATAAAAAGTAACCCTGATCGTTGCTGTTAGATAGACAGATAGATAGATAGATAGACAGACAGAGAGATGGATAAATAGATATAGATAATTTTTCAGGGGGTCACCACGCAAGATCCAGTGACTGTACGGAATTTTTGGTGACAAGATACACTAGACCAACATGGGATAAAAACTGAGATAAGGATTGGCTTTTCGTGTGTAATTCACCGGGTCACCGGGTCGGTCAGGATCACTTGATGGTCGTGATCGTTAGCTTTTACCCTCCCGGAAGGGAGCTGAGAGCTCATACAGTCCGATCCAAGGGCAAGGCTGTGACCTTCACACACGCACACACCCGTCCCCTTGCTCAAGGGGGACAGTAACCACCCACTTCGTCAGTGAAACTTTTCACAACCTGAGCGAGGCGCGAACTCCCGCCTACCAGTTGGCAAGCGAGAACGTTACCACTGCACCAGCGAGCGGTGTGTGTGTGTGTGTGTGTGTGTGTGTGTGTGTGTGTGCCTTAAAACTCAGCCACCACGATGCTCATAACTTCCCCTTTCCGCCAGCACAGTCACAGATTCAATATACTGTATGTTTTTTCTGTGAACAACCTTCGCTGGCTCTCCTCGCGTTTTTACCTTCACTTGTTTCCTTTTCATATAACGCTTTGTTTTACACCTTCCGCCGAATAACTGGAGAGAGAGAGAAAGAGAGAGAGAGAGAGAGAGAGAGTAATGGTGAGGACATTGACTATCTCACCTCCTATGACTCACTCTCAGCTGAATAAAATCGTCTGTCTTTATCTGGACACACACCCAGTCTCTCGTGAAGATTACTGACTTGTATTACTAAACTCCCCCTTTCAAGATTTCTGTATCATCTTAAAATATTGCTATAATCTCTTACTATAATCTTTGTAAGACATTTATATCGTACCATTAAGACTTATGGTTTCCTACATTATCTCTCTCTCTCTCTCTCTCTCTCTCTCTCTCTGACGATAATTATCACCTAAATCTACAGCCAAATTTCCATGCCATTATTATCAGCTTCAGCTACTCCTAAAAACTTGCTATCATCATTCTGTTACCCCCAAAAAGGACCTCCAGGCTTTTTACACCTATTCAGTAACGATCCTTTTTCTCACAGTCCACACTTTCGTACTCTAAACTCTCCATCTCGTCCCCAGCCACTCTCTCATATACCCATCGACCTCTCATACACTCTTATTCACACTCTCCGCATTTAAACTCTCCTCCACACATCCTTTCTCTCACCACGATAATCAGCTCCAGACTCTCCAATCTTCTCAAGGAGCCGAGGACGATTTGGAGAAACTAAGCGTGAAACCGAATCACTTAGGGTCCAAAATTCGTCTATATTCATGGGTTTCTTGGCCCCCTACGACCGGAATAAAATTTGAGAGAGGCGAATGGGCGAGAGGAGGGAGGAAGAGAGGATTGCGAGTGGGTTATGTGCTTGGGTCTGGTGCAAACGGGCGTGAGTGGCGAGGGGAGGGGAAAAGAGACGACGCCAGTAAAAGGAATTTGTCATATTATCACATGGAGATGACAAGAATCAAATAGAAATTGGTTTAGATTATGTACAAATAGACATAGCTCATCCACAAATCCCATAGGCTTGATCCGATACAAAATACCTCATATATTACAAAAACAATATGAATCAAATTACAAAAGGCATATATTAGATACGAAAACGCATAGATATACAAATGACATAGATACATTGATCATACAAAATTTTGAGAGATCAGGACGTGGATATGTGAGGGGAAGGGAGATAGGGTCAGTAAAAAGGAACTGGCATATATCACATACCAATGACAAACATTACATACAAATGGTAAAGATCAGATGCAAAAAAGACAGACACAAAGAACAGCGTAAATTTTATACAACATGGAACAACTCAGACGTAAAAGCAGCTTAGATACAAAAACAGCACAGATACAATAAATAAGACGTAGATGATAAACAGCATGGCACAGATTGCACATAAAAGCAGCATAGATCAGATACAAATGCGACAGATCAGACGTAAGTGGCAAAAAATCAGACACAAATGCACAGATCAGATACACAGACAAAGATATGATTCCCTATAACGAGGAAACTGATACAGAAACAAGAAAAGAAAATATGGAGACTTGTAAATCAGCTGCCTCATCGTATTGTGGCAATAATACATCCACTGCATAAAGGGAATTTAGAAAACTCCAAAAAAAAATTACCTTCAATTCCATATCATCACCAGTGAGGCGTAGGGGTTTGGGGCTAGGCTGCTGTACTCCATCAGAGTTAGGGGCAAGATAAGTCAACCTCCCTGGAAGTATTAAATGATGTAAGAAAAAACCCGGCTCCTTGTTGGGATCAAATGGCAGATAGTCTTCCCATCAATTAAAATTTCAGACCACTTGAGCCAGGCGTCCTTAGGTCATATATGTAATTTTTTTTTTCTTTTTTAATCAGGGCAACGCAGAACATGTTGAATGCCTGAAGTATGCGGGTTAATTTTGAAACTTTCCTGAGATACGGGCTGGTTTCTGACGAAATGGAGGACAAGTTTTGATATTTTGAAACTTACGGCCATTTCATATATGCCAAGAAGCATACCGGGTTGTAAGAGCAGCCACACAACCTGTATTAGCGCTAGGGATCTGTGGATAAGAAGATGAAGGCAGAATATCAAATCTGAGGTAGTCTGAATTTTCTTCTTCAAGATGTATGTAGGACTGAAAGACTTGAAATCTTTATTGTACTTTTTGCCTGACGTAGCTACCTTATTAGAAGAGTGTGGTCTGGTTTAACTTTTAAAAAAACATGATTACTATGATGCATCAGGAAAGGGAAACAGTGCCATTACCAGTCTAACGTGTCATACTTAAACGGGAAAGGGGGAAGCAAACAGCACATTGAATAAAAGGACAGTTTATGTTTGGGAAGACTGGTATAGTTGTGGTGATATATGAAGACGAGCTATAACCTAATACTAGCGAATATGACAAGAAAAACACTCAAACGTTTTGCCAAAAGAAGACTACCAAAACTTAGTTTCTCATCAACACTCCCTGTAAGATAAATTAGAAAGCACGCAAAGAGCGCATTCCTCCGCCAATACCATTGTAAGATCAGGATCAGGATCCAGATCCTTCCCCAAATTTAATCATTTATTTCTTGGCCCATGCCCCACCCTTCCACAAAATTTCATTGAAAATCATTGAGAACTTTTGGAGATATCGTGTGGACAAACAAACAAACACACAGACCAGCATAGATGAATACATAACCTCCTCTTACTTCGTTACACGAGGAGAAGAACATTTTCCAAGGGTTTAGTCGACCGGGGGAATCAAAATCTAATTCCTTTGTACAGTAAATATCATCTGTTCGCAGAGTTACTGGTATGTTTCTGTAATATAAGCTAATATCATATTACTGTTTATTTTGATACAGGACACAATCGCTACGGAAGTCGAGTGTATGCAATAATACTGTTTTACCTTTGTATTTATAATTATTTGGCACATTCAGGTATATGTGTTGCTGGAACAAATCACACACAAATTTTAACAGATTTGACGATAATGAAAAGCATTTATGTATATGGAATGATTTGATAAAAACAATATTTGGGGTTGTGTGTGTTCGAGCATCAGTGTTTATTAGATGAGTAATATGATTCTCTTTTATTTTCAGACCAGTTGTGGGAAGGTAGCTGCTTGGAACACTGTGGCGGACGTAAGAGTGAAGCATTACCAATATTACAGTCAGAAATTACACCAAGACCCTGAAAATAATATCAGCATTTTTGTACTATCTACATTAACCACAGCTCAGGGGAGGAGAAAGAATGACTTAATTTGTGATTACCGTAAAAGTATATAAAAGTGGAGTGTTACTTCCACATATAAAAAGTGAAATATTGCCAGTGTTGCATTGAATTTCACTTCAGAATACCAACAGTTCCTCTCTGCTACATCAACTACACCGCCTTAAGGGAAAGAAGGGAAGTGTTCGTGCCTCTGTAGCATATATAAAACTGAAACATTGCCATCCTTGTATCGAGAACTTACACCCAGTCACTAAGAAAAAATGAAATAAAATCCCCTAACTTCAGGCTGCTAAAACTCTCCGAGCAGATGCTAAACTCAAAGAAAGAGATAAGAGCAAGTGTTGTGCCTTGTAGCTGCGTAACACTAAAGGAAAACACCCAACAAACGTTTCCCCAGAATACGACAGGCAAACGTTGCTTTAGAATTCAGGTCGCGATGTCAGCTGTCGGTACGAACAAACTGCGGTAAAGAGACTCGGCATAGTGGTCTCGTGGGTCAGTCGTCAGATATACAGAAGTTAGATTAAACCACTGAACAAATTCGTGTGTCAGCAGTCGGATAGACAGAAGTTATACCACATCACTGAACCAATATCAATAACCCTTTCCATTCTCCTGCATTACTGGCAAACAAAGCTTACTTCTAATGAGAAAAGAAAGTCTTTGTTGATTACCCTTTTATATTCCATGGCCTTAGAGTGAGAGAAGTGATGATAAACAATAATCCCTCAAATCTGCTGGCAGTGACGTGCTGTGACAGTGAAGAGAATCATTAAAACTAGTGAAGGAGGAAGTTTTATCATACTGAAAACATGTGCTTTATTTCCTTGGCCATGCGGTTATTAACAGTTAATGTAATAGTCTCCCTAATTTTAGTAGAGAAAACGGGCGACAAGAAAACGGCAACAGCCCATCTAATATTACCCCGTATGAGATGTAAGGGCCCAGGGCTAGGCCAGAAGGCTTAAGGATAGATTAGTGGCCAAAGTCTGTGGTGTCTATACTGCTTTAGGGGATTCGAACTTATGTGAAAAAAATCCTTCAGACCCGCAGAACACCAGACATCAGAGAAAAACACTCGCTCCGTCAAAATGTACTGAGGCGACCCTGCTGTGTTGAGAGTCTGAGAGAGAACCATGTGGCTGGTGGTGGTGATAAGTGGAGTGGAGGAGA